>NC_133899.1:66804451-67125481 GCF_964199755.1 Larus michahellis | reverse complement strand
AAAACCCGATGTGTGTACCCAGGAGTGTAAGGATAAACCCATTCAGAGGGGAGAGTTCCTTGCAGGAGAAGTGCATAAGAGGGCTTAAGTAAAAGTGGTGCGTGTTCAACTGCTGCAGGAGCACATTCATAGAATCATAGAATCATTTAGGTTGGAAAAGACCCTTGGGATCATCGAGTCCAACCATCAACTCCACTCTACAAAGTTCTCCCTTACATCATATCCCTTAACACCACATCTAAACAAGTCTTAAACACATCCAGGGATGGTGACTCCACCACCTCCCTGGGCAGCCTATTCCAGTGTCTGACCACTCTTTCTGTGAAGAATTTTTTCCTAATGTCCAGCCTCAACCTACCCTGCTGCAGCTTGAACCCATTCCCTCTTGTTCTATCGCTAATTACCTGTGAGAAGAGACCAGCACCAATCTCTCTACAATGTCCTTTCAAGCAGGTGTAGAGAGCGATGAGGTCTCCCCTCAGCCTCCTCTTCCTCAAACGGAACAGTCCCAGCTCCTTCAATCGCTCCTCGTAAGATTTATTCTCCAGGCCCTTCACCAGCTTCGTTGCCCTCCTCTGCACTCGCTCCAGCACCTCGATATCTCTCTCATATTGAGGTGCCCAGAACTGGACACAATACTCAAGGTGTGGCAAGGCAGGGGCAAGGCATGTAGGGAATGGCAGTATGTTTTATTACATCAACTAATATATTTGGTGAAAAAAATATGCAAGCCCTTCTCCACATCTAATACAGTGCTTCCCACTATCTTTATGAGAGGGTGTCTTGTATGTGTACTTATACTTAGAAATACATAAGCATAACAGCAACAGATGAGACATATGTGTGTGTGTACACTTGAGTGTGCAAGGGAGGAAAAAGAAATAAAAAGAGAGAGCTGTACATTCTTTCATCCAGCAACATAAAATTTGATGGTTGCCACTTTGGCTTTATGACCATCACTACTAGGTATTAGACACATGTCTATGCCTCATTCTAAGACAGACACTAAGACAGAAAAACATCCATTACCATCTCTCATTGCCAACAATCCCACTGTGATCCTGACTCAGTGCTGGCCCAAAAGGAAGAGAAACGCTTCTACAGGCAGCAGGTAGCATCCGGTGAAATGGTTAAAGCCACAGTTCAGAGTTCATTCACAAACCTTCCAACAAGCATATCCACCAATTTGAACGCCATCCTTTCTTACTTCTTGAGTCTTCTAACTCCATAGGATCACTACAGTTTCTGAGATGTCATTTGCTGAGTAAGACTCAGCAAATCCTTATTGCTTGCTACCTCCTCCACTTGAACTCTGCCTCCTCTTCCTGTTTGTGAATCCTCAAAGAACCATGCAAATGAACCCATGACATCACAGCGTGCTTCCCTGGCAACAAATACCATGTCATACCTGCTTGTCCATCAGCAGGGTTGGGTAAGAATAAGAATTGATGAGTACTAAAAGAGGAAGTGCGTGGAAAGACCTGCAATCAGAAAAGCTGGGTTTAACATGAGTGAAAGATAAACCTCTCTTTAATAAAGTGTTCAGCCAATGCATCCAAAGGAGCTACTCCTTGAAGAGCCCCAGTGACTCCTCAAGTAAAATTAAATATTATTTCCGCTTTGCCCTTGATCCTTTCAGTGGCCCTGAAATACAGACATCTTGATTGCTCAAGACCAGTGGTACAAGATAGGGACGTTTCCTGCTGTAACCACTAGATAACACTCCTAACAATGTAGGAAACACAGACAGTTTGTGATTTTGTATCTAGTCTTACGTTCATTCTTCAGCAATCTTGCATCAAACACTTACCTGTAGCTGGCCGTTTATCCACACAAGACAGAAACCCTCCCTCAGCCAACAAGAGCAGGTGGAATAAGGACATCAGTCCAGAACAATGGCATCAGCACAGGACAAGACAGGCTGTCCTCTCTTTCTCTCAAAAAGCAGCCCCCTCACACCCACTACAGCACCCATCTCATGACTAAGCTCAGATCTGCTCCACAGTCACTGAAGTGTAGGCTTCCCAAGCAGAGTTTCTTTTATCCCATGAGCTCCTGAAAGATGCTTGCAGGCATTTTTTTGTAAGTAATTGATGAGTTGGGAACCTCTCAGGATAAGGAAGAACTGCTGCAGCCAATGCCTTCTAAGGTTGGGCTATCTAATTTTAAAACCTTATACATTATTTTGGACAAACATGATAAAATGAAACAATCTGTTATTTCTTCTACTCACATGCCAGACAAACACAGTGCAATCCAAGTTTGTCCTGTCCATGTGAAGAAGTACTTCTCCTTCACAATGAGATGACAATAAATGTCTTCGTTTTCATGAGTCGATAACGTGAAGATTTTAGGTGAGATGAGGAAGCCCAAACAGGACTCAAATAAAACTGGGACAAGGGGGAAAAATTCTCTCCCTGCTGCTATGAAACACTGGGGGGTGGGAATTTTCTAGCTTAAGCAAAATCCTCTGAGGGGCAAAAAGAGCAAAAACATATCTTCTTTCCACTTAGTGAACGCTATTTTTGACAAAAGCCTTTTAGCCTGTGTTTAATGATAGGTGCAGTGTATCTCCAGGGCAAGCTTAAAGCATTGCTTTTGACCTTTAAAGCTCTATATGCTCCTTTTTCCAAAGTTAATAGGCATTATACATCCACGCTATTTAAGTACTTTCCGAAAATCCTACTGGGTACCTATCTTGGAAAATCCAACCCTAACTAAGTTTTGAAAACCCAACCCTAAGTGGCTTGGATCTCATCAGCTGTTTTCTCAAAGGAGGTTAAGCCAATACTGACTCCCAACCTCACAAGCATGACCACAATGAAATAGCAGGCAGGGCTCTGCCCTACGCTGCTTGCAGGGCTGTGTCCTCCTACGTGCCTGCCCTCCAGACCCAGGGAAAGGCCCTGTGAGACTGGCAGCAGGCCTGTTTTGTCCAGTTACAGATTCCGCACCCATCACTGTGTATCAAGGCATATTCTTACATTTCCTGAGCTCAGTCTAGGCTTCAAGACAGGCAAGTTGGAAAGCTAGACAAATGCATGTATTCGAAAAAGGGACAGCAAAAAAATGGAAAGCAGTTCCCCTTCTATAGCCTGGCCCCTGTGTCCCAGAGCAAATACAAAGCTTGCTTTAGGGCACCATATAAATTGGTATTATAAATTCAGATGGCGCACCAGGGAGTGCCTCATTCTGTATGATTGGAGTCATTCTCAGGAGCAGTTCAGGCACTCAGCCTGCCACATGCGACTGCTGCCCCAAGGGCTGCCATTACAGATGCATTATTACAAAGCGCTGCAATAAAGCATGAACTAAAACAACTTCATTGAAATGAAGATTAATACGGAACATGTGTTCACCTCCGTACACTCAGAAGGAACAGTCCAGCAAACACAAGCACCACAGTGCTGGGGCTGATGGGCTAGGGGAGCAACGCAACTGGCCAACCGCCGCTATTGCTGAAGGCAAGCAATACATTTCTATAGCATCTTTTAAGTGTCCACGGATGGATTTAATGCAGCAGCTGTGAAGCAGAGAGTGAGGCAAGCAAAACATGTGGAGCGCTGAAACACGCAGAAAAGTGAGCTGTATTTGAGGCAGAGAACAGAGAGATGCTTCAAACCTACAGAAGCAATACCACTAGCTGCAGAATGATCCATGCCTTTAGTTATCACAGACTTCAATGGATATTAATGGATATTCTCAGCACTACAAAGTGTCGTATCCACATGAGAGTTGCAGGGGAGAAAGATCAGCTAAGGTGATAGTTCATTCATTCCTCCCACAACCAGAATAGGATTATTCCCCACGATCTATTTGTTGGTGCCATCGCCGGCTCACTTAAACCCTCCCATGCAATACAACACTTGATACCTCCCCCTTCTGATGCCCTTTCAAAGCCTCATAAATTTCACCACTGGCATAAACTGAGGGCAATTACATTTATGTATTTCCTTGCTCAAATTAAACTCATGATACCCTGTTACGGTTTGACGGCCCAACTTTCATGCTTCTTTTTCCTGCTGTAGGTATTTCATGCTTCCTTTCCTTGAAATCAGTGTAAGGCTCCTATCAAAAGCTGGCTATGACTGCTGACAGGTCTGAGTGGATTCCCTCCTTCATTCTATCAACCAATTCATCCTTGAACTTATACTAGTAAGCACAAAGGCATCCAGGATAGACACAATCCATCACATCCAGAATAAATGACTCGGTCAATCCTAGAAGTACTCCTAGATCCCTTTGAAGTTTTCAAGACATGACCCTGCGTGAAGGCGGTGAGAGAGGGCACATCAGGTCCTCCTACTAAGAAAAAAAACCAAACAAACCACTGGGGGAGGGGACATGGCATTTCATGACAGAAAAAGAAAGGCTGAAGTTGTAATATAGCAACCAAAGTAACAGATTCATGATTAATCTCCATGATGTTATTTGGCACTTTAAGGAAAAAGCAACAACCTTTCCTCAGGGCACACCTCACTGAACACAGACTTTGACCCTTAGGAATCAAGTGCAGCAAAAGCTTTTATTTATCTTTTACTTATCTTTTAGCAGTGCTTAAGACCTCCTAGATGGTCTGTCTTTGATATAACACCCAAATAGGCACATTGTAATGGATGACACAGGTAGGGTTGGTTGGTTTGTTTAAAAAAAAAAAAGTCATGCATCTGTGTATATGGGCTGGAAGTGAGTGGGGAAAAAGGACTAATTAAAAGTAGAGAACAGATGCCCCCGTGATGCTGGCATCTCTATTGCTTTCTGTTTCTGGAATGAAAAAATCATTTGTCATAAAAATAAATGAACTGACATCAAATATTTAAATAAAAAAAAGAAAAAAGATTGAAGGGGAGATAAAAATACACAGTAAACAAGCAAAAGCTCCAGTTAGCAGGTTTGCCTTTCCTCCCCAAGCTGACTGGCACTGCACCAATGCAACTCAGAGAGAACAAGATCTGCTGCATGCAAACAATTCCTAACAGAGCTGAAACTCTGCATTGAACATGGATGAGCAAAGGTTGGGCAGCTGCCTTCAGACAAGGCTGCCACGTCACTGCCCATTCAAAGGGCAATACTGTAAAGAAATGGATATGAATTATATTATTTCACAGCAAGGTGCCATCCATTCCTCCTTGCACTGCAATTTTATATCCCAAAAATAGAGTAGCCTTCACAGCCCTCCCACAGCGCACCTCTCACACCACCACAAATACAGCTCCACAACAGTCCATTGCCATCAGTATTCCCCTGACTGAAGATGACTTAATAAAACATTCTTAGAAGCCAATCAACATGGTTTATAATTAAAAAGGAGCCAATGTTAAGCTCTGTTGAATTACTGCTTTCTCTCAGCTCTCCACACTTCTACTAAACCAGACATCACATTACATCCCGGGACGGATCTATGCTTAATGTCTAGCTCTCAATGGAGAGCTCTGCAGATTTACGAAGTGACAGGATATCTTCTACAATTTTAAAACACAACTCTACAAGCTTACAGATCTCCTAGATTTAGGCCACGTATAGAACCCAACAAAGCTCCACACACTGATGTCTCAATGCCTGCATAGACCTGATTCCCATCATGCAGAAAGATACGTGAATCCTTATGTAGGCTTAATACAGAATGACGATTACATTTCTGTAACAAGCAGATTTCTTTTAGGCAAAATGCTGTTTGGATGCCTATACTTAGCGTTGGGGGCACAGAAACTTTCTACTCTTCAGATCTAGGATCAGGATATGAACTGCAATAAAACAATGGGTGTACCTGGTTAAATGATAAGGCGGTGCCTCTCAGCATTGGCCTCTTGTAAACAGAAGTCAGAATCCTATGGGAACTGATCCTTCAACTGAAGGGCAGAAATGCAGTCAGAAGACCAACCAGGTCTGCAGTTGCTACATTTCATATTACCATCTTCATAAAAGAGAAGGTTTCCAACAGGTTCTAATTAACAAAGTTCTGCCTAGCCTGTCACTGTCTCAGCAAGAGGTCCCAGGGGTTAAGTCAAGGGGACTATTACAACCCGAACACAGGTAGGCAAGTGTCAGTCACAGATGAACTGTCTTGAACAGATTGTGCTCAACTCTATGCAAGGAGTCACAGCGATCATATAAAGCATGCTTATGATCAGCCTATGCACAGGCAAATTCATAACAATAGAAGATCCCATCCTTCCCCCCATCCAGCTACAAACCACAGCTGACTGTTAAGATACTGACCTCCAGACAGAAGACACTGATTATCTTGTACCTTTTTGCCAGGCACAATCCTAGGACTATAGCTCAATCTACTTGTGGCACTACTGATCACTGCAGAAGCCGCCATGTCACCTCTGAGTTCATCACAGTATCTGCAAGGATGGTGCAGAAAGTGCCGTATCACAAGTAAATTATTCTAGGTTTTGTCTGAAACAGAGTTTTACCGGGCTTATCAGTATAACTTCAGAAGTCTTGTTAAACAAACAGGTGTTATAATTCCTGGTGTAGATGCTTGCTGCAGAATAAAAGCTGCTTTTTTGTTTTCCTTAGCCTAAGCTCCTTCCAAAGTGATGCAAGCTGACCTGTGAAAAGTTATCTTATAAACAAACAATTAAGTTATACTAGCATATCAATTTAAGTTCACACTTATACACACCAGTATCACTTCTCCAGGCAGACAACATATTAGATAAGGGACTTTCATAGCATTACCAACAGCAAAAGGGAAAGAAGCTACATCAGATACCAGCACTGACAGAGAATTGGGGTCATCTCCCGGGTCTTGTCTTCTACCTCTGGAAGGAAACCGTGGTTTTGTGTCAAGCTGAAATGACTGAGAGCTGGAACTTGACAGTCCAGACACCTGCAACCATGTCTATAAGCTAGCCTCCTTCCCCAAGCCTCATCTTATACAACTGTAAAACAAAGAGCACCTCTTCAACCCTTCCCATGTATTTTACAAAGGTTAACTATTTAATTCTAAAGATAGCTTCTACAAACAAAAATTAATGGAACACTATACATGAAGAAATCTTTAGAAGAGACATATGAGTTACTACCCTGACTGTCAATTTTTTTAGTTTTCTTTTTTCAAGTAAGTTACTTATAGATACATGCACCAGTTTAACATGTCGTGGGCTCTTTGGCAGTTTTGGATCCAGAAGCCTGGCTACACTCCGTCTCTAAAGACCACCCCTATTAACAAAAGTTTCCCTACTGTCATACGTTCAAAGTTACTCATTCTCTCTTCCTCTATCTCAGGAAAAAAAAAAAAAATGTCTCTTGCAAGGGGCTATGATGCATCTTTAATGATGGAGCTGAGAGAAGCGCCTGCCATACAAAGAAGCTAATCAGTCAATCAAGAGCCAGCTCACCAGACAGAAGCCGTCAGTGCCTAACTGCTCTGTCTCCACCTGTCCAGGGAACAACAAAACAGCATGGGACATGCCTGACAATTGAGTGCAAAATAGCACATGTATTTATATATTTCTAAGCATTAAGGGGGCAAGTTGTGCTGCAAATTAACATTTTCAAGAATAAGAATAACAAACCCAGCTCTATACATGTACTGATGTGCATTTGAAATAAGGCCAGTGACCCTCTTATCCTTTGAAAACAGCAGCCACCCTCAGCATACAGAAGGGCAGTAGGTGAGAATTGCTATAATTAGGCTAGCTAGAAAATCCTTTGCCAACTTAAATCAGTTAAGTGAATGGTAGTTTAGAGAAGGAAATGTATCTTTTAAAATCAAAATGGGCAGAGCTACAGGAGCTGTACAGCTTTGTATTAGGAGGAGCACAAAGGGCATGGTCTTTATGTCCTAGGTCTGATACTGGCTGACTGAACAGGCTGAAGCAAACCACATTATCCTTATCTGCCTCAGTTTCCCCAGCTGGAAAAGGATAATGAAATCTATCTCGATCATAACGCGATGATTGGTTTTGCAGCTGGTTTCATTAATATTCATAAAGTGCTTGGAGACCCTTGCATGAAAATTGCTGCCCAAGTACTGACTGTTAAAACTTGCCATTTTCATAGAATCATAGAGTGGTCCATCCATCAAATCCATGTCTCTCCAATTTAGAGACAAGGATGTTGTGTGGGACAGTGTCAAATGCTTTGCAAAAGTCCAAGTAGATGACATCAGTTGCTCTTCCCGTATCTACCAACACTGTAACCCCATTGTAGAAGACCACCAAATTTGTCAGACACAATTTGCATTCAGTGAAGCCATGCTGGCTATTACCAATTGTCTCCTTATTTTCCATGTGGCTTAGTATAGTTTCCAGGAGGATCTGCTCCATGATCTTGCCGGGCACAGAGGTGAGACTGACTGGCCTGTAGTTCCCCGGGTCTTCCTTTTTTTCCACCTTTTAAAAATGTGGATTATGTTTCCCCCACACCTTCCCCCCCTTCCCCCCCCTCCCGAGTGCTCTTGTAAAGAACTTCGAATTTCTTTGCAATTCTCTTCAAACAGGTGGGTGTTTGGCAACCACGTGGCATACAAAGAGTTTATAAAAGCATCTGGTGGCTTAAAATAACGCGCACGTTATTCCGCGGCGGCGTGTGAGGCTGAAGGCAGCGCCGCGACCCGCCGGCTGATGCCGCTCTCCGTGGTGCTGAACTCCAACCGGCCTCCTGCCGTGCCCCTCGCCGCTCTGCGAGGCGCTGCCGCTCTCCGCGGTGCTGAACTCCGCCGGCTGCCTGCCGCGCCCCTCACCGCTCTGCGAGGCGCTGCCGGTGCCGCTCTCTGTGGCCCCACCTTCACGGGTAGCTGCCGTCAGCTCCCTCTCTGTAACGGGAATTTACCCCGCGTCATATCCTGGTTGGGCTGCATCGCAGAGATACTGCCAATAACCCTGCTGTGTGTCGTTGGATTATTTCAACAGCCAAACCTGACCTACCAGTCTAGATTCTGTTGCTTGATAGAGTATCCCAGCCTGCCCTCACTCACTGGCCTGATCACTCCCTGATGAGAGAGGCGGCTTAGATCATAACCAATCTATGATCTTACCAGACTTCAAAAGATGGGCATCTTTCCCTCCACTTAAGTCACAGGGAGTTCTGTGCCTGCATGGGTCTAAATCTTTCTAGGTACAGAGCACTTCAAACACAGCTTTATGCGCCCTGAGGTGTGGCCTTATTTAAAGCCTTACTCATTGTCCATTCCTATGGCAGGGAAAGGCAAGAGGAATAACTCTGTACTCTAGATCGCAAAATACAAAAAAAAAAAAAAAATTACTTGCAGGGGGGGAAGAGAGAGGGATCTCTGTGTCCCCAGATTACCTGCCTTTTCTTTTTATTCTGGGTCACCACCTATCTAGTTATTTCTATAATCACAGGGGCTTGGGCCAGCAGCAGGCCTCAGAAAAGCTGTGCAGCTCTTCTGCAGGAAACAGTCTGAAAAAGCAAGGGGAAGTGTATCTTCTCTCTTTCATCAAAAAGCAACAAAGCAACACCCAGGTGAAAGGAAGAACAGCCTTTCCAGGTGCACTCCACAAGTAGGGCTCACATTACAGGAAAACCTACCTGAGCAGAGAATCTTACTGCCAGCTAGGAGGAAGAGTGGACAGGCCAGCTGCCTAACGTACAATACCCTATACAAGAACAAACTTGATATTTTCTTCATGAAATATACAGCAAAGCAATTGGCCCCTTGTTCTGACCAATCTCTGCACTCACCCTGAACAAGGTCAGCAGCGAGGGGAAATGCCCTGTTTCCCCCCCAGGTCTTCTGAGGCTCATTTAATTACCAATTGTTTACTAACCTGGATATTTATGCCCTTTCCTTGTGGAAAAGGACAGCAACTAAAACTGTAATCTCCAGCACAAGGAGCAAACCAAACCTCCCCACTCTCGTACTTCTCTCAGGGACCAATTCTAGGCATGAAAAGGCAGCTGGGATAGTACTTCCCAGGCTCACAGAGGTGATATTAGACTGAATTCATTCATGTTTGTAAGGCTCAGATATTACAAGAATGCAGGTCATCACAAAAGCTTATCAAGAAAATTAAACATAGGGTTCTCAGTGCCCAGCTCTAATCTTAGAAACTCTCAGAATGGGGATGAGAGATAAATAAAATCATACTTGCTCTGAGGGTTAACTCAGTGTCATGGCTAAAATCCAAATTGAGTAATTACTTTCTGTCTCCTGAGTGTGCCCTTGAAGTTTCTGCTAAGCATGTGACTTCCCTTCACTTCCTGTTGCCAAGGTTTGTTACGCATGCCAAAGTATCAGCTGAACTCCCCCCCATATGACCTGACTCACTGCAGGAAGAGGAAAGGTTTGTTCATTCCCCACCCTGAAATCTTCTGATGAATGGTCTTGTTGCATTTTCATACCTGATGTAGCTCACATGAGTTCCAATGCCATTTTGTTAGGGCTGTTTCACTATTAGCAGCAATACCATATTTGCTCCATAGCACATTTTATAAATAGCTTTTCCTGGTGACAGCAATACCATGTGTGTGCCAAACCTCTAATATCCACAGCACACCTCCCTTATTTAACAGAGACGCTGAATAGGCAGAGAACGTGTTGCCTGATTGTTTTCAGCATGGGGTTTAAAGGTTAGGTTTAGCATCACTGGCATTCCCTGAACTGCAGCAAGGGCCTATAGAAACCCAAGATAAAAATCTCCTTGTGATACTAACAGAGCCATGAATTGTCTCTCACAGACACTTTTATACATCTCTTTATTGTATATTTACTTATGCCTCCTTCTTTACAGCACATTTTCTCCTAACAGGAAACATGTTTTATACCCCTCCAACATTACTCCAGAGAAACCAGGATGAAGATGAAGCAAAGACAGTATCTGCTTCTCACTGGCTGCTTGATTTTCCTGGAATGCATCCTAACCTTAGAAATGCTGGGAAGGCACCTGGTGATTAGGGTCTGCTCAGATCAGGAATACAGGAACAGAAAACCCTTAATCCATGAGATTTTAAAATGCCACTGGGGCAGGAAAAAAAAATAAAAAAAGAACCCAACACACAAACAAACAATAAACACCACCCCAAACCTGAACTCACTTCCCCCAATTAGATCCCATATCTTAATGATATACAGGAACCTTATTCAAACTGAAATAGATTACAGTTATCCACTTGAATATTCAAAAATCTTGACCCCCAAATCTCTATTCCCTTTTTCACTTCACACCCTCAACCCTGATAGCCAAGATACAATATCATCTTATAAAGTCCTGAAACTCACAAGCAGAAGGCTTCCAAAAGATCTAAAAATGCACACATCCAAACAGACTACCTTTATTTTCTGGAGGACACAAAGCAAGAGAACTTCATTCTGAAGTTAAATCAATTACCAAGGCACGTTTTTTTTTTAATCCAATATTAAGCAGCAGTAGGAAAGGTGGCTTTTCACTACCTGAAAAATAATAAAAATAATGAAGTGCAGTTCTTATAAGTGTTTTCCATCCACACAATCTGTAACCTCCATTAACAGAAGAGAGGTCTGTCTTCTAATGTGCGATTCCAAAATGCTGAAACTCCATTTAGCTTTAATAAAGTTGTGGACAACAAAACAAAAATCAGTCCAGGTCCGTCTGATAGTATTTTGCTATACTAAGGGCAAGGGCCTTCATCCATACCAGAAAAGAAGCCAACCGCCACATGTAACTTGGCATTCCCAATGACTTCACACTTGAGCTCATGCACCAGCTAAACAGGAGGATGCTCACCTGCTCCTGAAGGAGCAAGATGAGCAAGGTACTTGAAATCAACCCTTCTGAACATCGGCAAAGCAACAACTGCAAAAGACCAATCAACATGCTTGAATTTCTTACTTGCAGGAACAGCTACAAAGGCAGAAGAGATAGCTAGTTCTCTGTGGCTCTTGGAAGTCTTCAACTGAAACCAGTCAAGGGAGACATTATCTGGACTGTTAAGTCTCTATGGTGTCAAGTAGTGACTGAAAGATGGATACTGCTAGTGACTAACCACAATGATTCAGGAGATACATAACCAGCTGACTCCAACACCTCAGCAGGAAGTCCTACTTCTCTGAATTGCATCTACTTTTTAATAACTTCACCCCCAGGTCAAGATGCCTGTTCATGCAGTCCAGACCCACTGCTGTCACCTGTGAAAATGAAAGCCATCTCCACAGGAAATGTGGGACATCCCACACAGATGAAGTCCTTTGGCAGTGAGAGTAGAAATGCTCAGATGTTCTAGGACAATAAAGCACAATGACAACACAGACTAACATGGAACACTCTCTCTAAGAGAACATTTTGCCGCTTTACACCTTTTTTTTCCTATTTGCAATACAATCCAGAGTCCACAATCTCAGTAAATGACCGTTTTCCATGCTTGACTCAGACCAGCTACAGAAATGAAAAGGCAGGAGCTACCTAAAGAGTGACATAAGCGAATGAGCCATCTGATGACTGCTTACTAAAAGAGAACAAGGAACCTCGTGATCCCCCCTCCTCCAGTTTTGACACTGTACTATACAGAAGGATAGGATAATAAAGTCATAGCACTGCACACTTAGAGGATTGATGTAAAATCCTGCAAGACATCATACACTCTGTTCATACAGGATAGCTCTCGAAGTAGCTAAAATGGGCTTCATCCTTGCTTTGTTCCCTACATTGCCTTATCTCCCCTGTTGGACTTTGCCTCAGTG
This sequence comes from Larus michahellis, assembly GCF_964199755.1. Lineage (NCBI taxonomy): Eukaryota > Metazoa > Chordata > Aves > Charadriiformes > Laridae > Larus > Larus michahellis. Next base: position 67,112,847 of record NC_133899.1, on the reverse strand, counting down.
AACTCCCATTGTTCACAGCAGAACATGAAGGTTGATGAATTTATCCTCACATTACTCTCTGGAAGGCAGAGAAGTGTCAACTTCTCATCTGCAAAAGGGTGATAATTAAATGCTGAGAGAATAAATGACTTGCACAAGGTCACTTGGGAAGTATGTGGCAGAGCTGAAAATTAAATGCAGATCTCCAGAGCTGCAGGTCAAGGCCCAGAACACAAAATCTTTCTGCCCTGCTGGCACAGTGAAGATCAGACTCCCAGCATATCATAAGGCACTCTGGAGGAATGTGTGTGTTACAGGGGAAGAATTGAACTTCTTGTGTGCAGTTTATCTGTAGGAAGAATTGGATAAATTTCAAAGAATCAGGTAAATATCAGAGATCAAGAAAACAAGCAAGCAATAGAGAATCTACCTGAAGAGCTACAAAATGCCTTTTCAACACCTTGTATAAGGCAAAGATGCCCTTGTAGGCTGCTTCTATCGGACACACTACTAGTCCAGGGGAAGGTCTGACATCAACACCATGTTTAATGTGCAGAAGTCACAAAATGCTGCCATGGAGTTATCTTTCCAATTTAACATAAGACTTGTTAGCAGATTAAAGATTTTAGTAGTGCTACAGACTGTGTCAGGGTTACAGTTTATGTATCTGCACCTTCTTGTCTTCTTCCTTGCTATGCAAACCCCTGCTAAGCACCCTCTTTTAATCTTCCTTCTTTCATTTGCAGATGCTTCCCGCTGATCCATATGATCAGACCTATCCCCTTCCATCCATATAACATGTTTACTTCATATCTCTCCCTAAAAAGCTTTCTACCCTAGGGCTTTCAAAAGGAAACAATCATCTTAGCTAGTAGTTACATGGGCCCTCCTTCTTGTGCTCTTTGAAGCTAGAAGTGACACCATGCATATTCCCACTGTCTCCACAGAACTGGAGGGGACATGTAGGGGCAGTGTAACCCATGAAGTCTCCTTGGTAAAGCAATAGGCTGTCAGGAAGATAGCAGGGCAGCAGCATAAGACTGAGCAGCCAAGGCACCAAGAGGGGAGCAGGTAAAAGAAATGGTGAAGAGCTGGGAAAGGAAGGAAGAAACTCATCCAGGGGGAGACCTGCACCAGCTGAGTCCCAGCCCCATCTTTGATTTCAGAACAACCAGGCAAAACACAACAGTATTCCGTGATTCCTTGATTGTTGGAGCTGCTTTTTGAGAGGTATCAGTACCATCATAGATTTTAGTGGCCCTGCCCATTATTAATCCCAAGTGTCTGCCTCATCTCAGCATTGACTCTTCCTCACATCTAATGCATGTAGCTATGTTGCTTTGCTGCTGCCCGAGTTCTGTTGTGAAGTCCCAGAGTGGCCCTTGTTCTTAATGTGTGCACAGAAGAAAGCAGATGGGTAAAGCTTAACTCTGACAATAACAATAATAGTTGGGCTAATAATAATAAATCAAATGCTGTCACTACAGTTCTAGCAATTTCTACCAATTTCACAAAATTTGTGTTTGTATTCAAAAAAACTCAATTCACAAAGTTGTGGCATTAATTCCCAGTTTCACCTGGACAGCTCAGCTTTTCATATTATATCCCAATTTCCACATAACGTTACAGTGTTTCATCAGACAAAATATTTGGAAAAAATTCTACCGATAATATTTTTATTCCAGACACACTCCCCAGTCAAAATAAGTGGTTTTTTTTAAAGCAATATAAGCATTCATGGTCAGGAGAAGTATCCTGAGTAAAGAAAAAGATCAAATGGCCATAAGTTATAGCCCAAAGGGGATTTTAACAACCACAGTTCAATTTTATTAGTAAATTAAAGTATATAAGAAAGTTTTCACCCCGAAACAATGCAATTATTGCTCTGAAATAACTGAAAACCACCAAATCTTTATGTTCCTGAACCAAAAAACACCTGTTGCTTAATGCTCTTAACCCGGTCACTAGAAGGTGTAATCAATTATAACTTTGGAATTACAATCAAGTTATGATCATCCCAAAGACTTTATTCATCCTAAAGAGCATCTGCAGATGAGACATCCGACCACCCTCTGTTCTTGTCTGAATATTGCAAAGTGTCCATAGACAAAACTCTGCTTTACTGGCACTGAAAAGTACATGCTGCTGCCCTGTCTTGCTCCTGCATTCATGTAGAGATTTTGGTTAAAAAGAACAAACAAAGTCAATATTCCTCAAGCTCTTTTTGCCCTGTTCTTGAAGGATGTGTATGTTGGTACATGAGGATGATCTCAGACATTTTTATTAACATCTCAGCAGTACAGCACTGTATCCCTATCAGTTCTATGTAACCACCGCACACTGACTCCAACTGATTACATCTGTTTACAGTGCCTATACACAGATAACTTTAGAGATCTTACAGACAAGAACTGCCAATGTCCCAAAGGTGATCAGTGGATTTTGCTGCTAAAATCAAAGCCACATACCCCCCTCACAGCAACATCTCTGCTAATGAGAAGGGGAAGAAAGGCTCACCAGGCTGGTATCATTAGGGAACACACACACACACACCCCTTAACAAACATTTCCTTTTTGTCTTTCTTCGTTCTCCTCCAAATCCACTGCTTTTTGCCCTAAGAGTCAAATTTCTATAGGACAGCTATCCAAAACAAATAGAAAAAGCTAAATTCACTAAGACTAGATCAGCAGCTAGGTCATGACTAATAATCTCCACAGAAGAAAACCAAAATACTTTCAGTATTGGTAGGGGAAATATGGAAGTGAGGACTGGGGTAAGGGCTCAGATGCAGCAGATCTCTGTGCACAAGCCACAAGTGACAGCTCTGGTTGCCCCACTACAGACACTACCCCATTGGATCTTACAGCCATGACTGACAGTATTAATAAAATGGGACATCCTCCCCTGCAGGCTGCTACTCTAACTCTCCTCTGAGCAACAATATGCATACCATAACGGGGCAGCCTAAACATTATCAAGAGCAGAGCTGTGGGAGCGAGCCTGAGAGACCACCAGATATGAGGCAATGCAGTGCCCTGCTCAGTTTAGGAAGAAGTATTCCCAAGCATGTGAAACAGACCCAGAATGCCCCTGCACAGCAGATGTACCCTGCATGGACAGACTGATTTTGCAACCATGAACACACTTACGCTGTGATAAAAGGAGGGAGATGCTGCAGATGGGGAAACAAAGTCTCTGCATTTCCGTGGAACATTAGTTTGAGGGGTCCCGCAGGGCAGGATGCATCGTTTTCAACCTGTCAACCCCAAACGTGCAAGGCATTGTGTGACAAAGACCCCAAGATTAGGCACATAAAAATGATTAACTTTCAAATCCTTGGGGTTTCTCCCCTTGGTGTAAATAGCTCTTCCTGTTGCTGCAGCTTCATTTTTCTTTGCATTCGAGGGAAACAGACTTTGGTGACTCCGGCAAAAGAACACCAAACTTTGGATGGCAGTCAGAGCTTTGAAACCAAAGTGAGCAATGCCCTTGCAAAATTAAGTACAACTGAGAAGCCCAAGCAGAGCCACAGCCCCCTTTTCTTTTGTAATCTTGCCTTCAACTTGCTCAGCCTTCCTAGAGAGGAGAGAAGGCACACAATGATGGCTTCACCATGGTCTTTGCTAGGATTGGCAGCTTCATGCTACATGAATACCACCTCCCTCTCTCCCTGATCTCCCACTTTTTACCCTCTGGTTAAACATTGTCCCTGCTCTCCCCATCACACTCTCTCTCAGATGCACTTCACCATCTCAGCCTTTTTCCCACCTTTTGTCACCTTCTGCCCTCCATACAAGCCCATTCCCAGCTGCTCCCACCTACATATCTCTTTGCTCTCCCACTTCTCAGCCTTAACCCCTCTCTTTCTAACTCTTTAGCCCTAACACCTTTCTCTGCTCTCCTCATGCCCACAGCTGTAATCCTATTCACTGTCTTCCTCCTCCCTTCAGCTGTACTCCATTCCTCAATGCTCTTGCTCTCTCAGCCCCTGCTCCCATCCCCACACCTCAGTTTCCTTCCTCAGTTCCCATGCAGGTACTTGTCAGGTTCTCCCCACTTCACCCTGGGGTTGTCCCTCCCACTAGGCCCACTTTGCTGCCCTTTGTTTACACACAGTCAGGTCTTCCCTCCCTAGCTTTGCTTCTAGATCTACCACGTTTAGAGAGCCACTGTGACCTACTTAGGTTCCCTGACCTAGTTATAGCAGAAATACCAATTCTACACACTTGAGAGAAAAGGGCAGCAAGAGGAGGGAAATATTATCATTATTGTTTGAAATGAAAGCAAACCCACCAGCACAGGGCTGCTGAGTTATTCCAGCTCTGGCCATTCCTCAGGGAAGTAAGATCAGCAGTTCATTTGATATTGCAATGCCAGTGTGGCCATGGATCATCCAACTCTAGAAGTTACCTGGAAAGATGGTCTGCAGTCTCTTGCCAGAATCCCGTTTTCTTTTATTTTCCTTATTCCAGCCTCTCTCTGCCTGGCCTTGCTCACCTAGGGCTTGTCTTCAGCTCCACCCACGTATTTCACAGCAAATCTGGTTTTGCCCACTGCTCTCACCAGTCCTCCTTGCCTGTGAATCCAGGCTACAACAGCAGCCCCTGTTTGCTTAAGAACAGCATTTTTTGTAGCTGAGCTTCATTTAGAAATCAAGTAATGCTCCACATCTGTTTGGATGACCCCCTCAGCCCTTTTATCCTACTTCAGCTATTGTCACAGCTGTCTTCTCTCTTCCCTTCCCCTCCCACCTATGCCATTCATCCACCTTGCTTCTCCACCTGGCTTGGTATTGTAGTGCTGCCCCCTCTTTTCTTTACCAGCTCTGGGGGTGGTGTCAGCAGTGGCAACACTGACACTGAGCTAGTAAACCTGACTGGAGGCAGCAGACGTTCTCCAGAACTAGTCAGCAATCTTTGGGTTAGCGATACCCATTCACTTGAGTGCTGTATACTGTGCTTGTGGCTGGTAACCACTGGTCTGTGATAGCTGGGTCCATGATTTGCTCCCAGCTTGCCTTTTATTTTAGTCACTGTTAACGGATTTCCCTGTAGGGGAGTAGGAGTCATATTGGCCCTGTAGTTCTGTGAATGAGTTCATTAAATCAAATGATGTCTCCTTGCAGCTGATCGTTTCTGGTGCTGATCCTCACTGTATAAGGACACTGGAAGCAGCCTGCCCTGCACCCTGAGCTCACAAGGTACTCCCACCACCACTACAAATCCTGCCAAATATTTCAGCAGTGGCTCCCCCTCCATTGCCAAAGACCCATCAGAAATATGTAGCTGAGTGCACTGTAGCTATCCCACAATTCCATTACATGTATTTGTACAGACATGAGAGTGTAGTTCAAACTGCATCTACTGTGTGAAACAGTCAGTTTTCAGTGTCAGCCACGGGTGGTCACTAGTCATTCTGCATCCATTTACTGTGATTTTGTACCTTTTAGCCAGCTTCAGCATAAAACACACTTTTTGTCTATTGATTTCCTGGGTCACGCACTAATCTACTGTGCCAATGGCTTTGGAAATTTACTGTGGAGCCCCCAAATCCCTATGTTGTCATCAACCACTGCCTGCTAAATGTGCACTTGTGGATATATTAAGCTACAGTTTGGGTTTCTGCATTTTCTTTGTAACTGATTTCTCAGATCTGCCCCCCTACCTGTTAGTTTTCTGCTTCTCATTGTGCTTTATCTACATTTGGGCATGGTCTTACATAGGCACTGCTAACCCATGAGAAGTTCAGCCATCCTCGGTTGTGACTAACAGCATCACTTGCCTCTCTGCTGCATCTCCCTATACAGCTACATTCCCACCAGCCAGTCCAGCCACAGGCCCCCACACCACCCCGATAACGCCTCTCTCCCCTGACCTGCATTGCATCACGTTTAGTAAAATCAATGCTGTATTTTTCTAGCATGCAGGACTGACACAAAGAGTCTGTGATTTCCTCAAGTCCGGAATCGTGAATACACTGAGAAAGTGGCTCACACCTATAGTCATGGGCACGAATACCGTGTGTTAGCATCACCCCTACCTCCATTTATAGAGTACCAAAAAGGGGTAACAGGACTGAAAAAGGACACAGTTGTGCCAGCACCAGCTATGTGCAGAGGATCCCTGACAGTTTCTCAAGACAATATATAAAATCAATGAATTAAGACAATTCCAGACATGCTGATTATGTTTGCCATTGCAATTTCTGATGGGATTTTCAAATGTCTGAGCATTCTCTACCTGGCGTGTGTCAGCCACACTTCACCGCTGCCTTTATGTTATTAGGATTGACAGCCACTCAGTTTAAATGGAGGTTAGGATTGAAATCCTGTTTGCTTATCTCTGCCTTTGTATCTTGTTTGTTTCCGTTCATTACAGAGAAATCCTCCTTTTCATAAAGCCCCTTTGAATACCTCAGCAAACATGCAAACACAATGCTAAATGCATTAACTGGGAAGTACTGGGGTCTGAAGCCCGCCTGAATAGATGCTCCTGGATCGATCAGCTCTTTGTACCAACACCAATAGTCTTGAGTTCCTCACAATCTTTCTGGGGGTTCAGCACAGGTCCAGTGGCATCCTGGGTATAACTCTTTCCTTTCAGGAAAGGCAGAAGGGGAGAAGAATATGTGGTCTGTAAGAGGTAGCCAGTTACTCAGTAATACTATGAACCGCTACTGGATTTTAACACACGGCAATGGCAAGGGAGTGGGTGTGTCACAATTGCAGATTATTATGCCATATTTTGCCATCTTTTACCTTTTCCTCTCCTCCATTTTCTGATTAATAGGCATATGTGGGGAACTGTCATTTTGTTCTTTTGAAAGGTGTTTGGGGCCTCTCTCATGTGCATAGAGAGAGCCTAGTAGAGTGGCACTCAGGTCCCAGAATGAGACCCCTGAGATGTTACTGCAATATCAATAATAGCAATAATGTTCTTCCATCTTTGGGTCCTTACAGCATGTTTTCCAGACATGAATTTAGCCTTCAAACATCCCCTGTCGGTTGTTGATATTGTCATATTATCCATCTATGTTATACCAGTTATTTTAGTATCTAGTTCATTGTAAAGCTGAGACACCTGAAGCAGAGACTAAAGCATCCCTACACCACAGCACCTTGCACAACCAGAAAAAACTCCGTGTCCACACTGGCACTGAGCACCCCAGTTCATACATCCAGCTGGCTGGGAGAGTTTATGAACTGGGCTGCAGCGCCCTGCTGTGGAACTGGAGCCACGCTCTCCACAGAGCTCTTCTCTGCCCCAGACCAAGCAGCACAGGCCAGCAGTGCTTTTGGTGGCTCTATGCCCAACAACCCAGACAGCGGAGAACTGCCCTCAGAGAAACACACACACTAGCAGGAAGCAGCAGAGGCAGAGGAGGCATTATGATTCCAGGACCAAAGACGGGCAGTGGGATGCCCTCTGCTACTTGAAACTTTTTCTGTAGACCAAGAGCAGTGTGGGAAAGACCATGTAATTTTCTTCATGGCAGTGGAACCCTTGACCTTTGCCAATATGGACAAGGAAATTACTACAGTGCATTACAGTTTGTGAGGGCTTTGACACGCTGGGAACAGGATGAGACACCAGTCAGGTGACTCCCGAACCAGTCATTCATTCTAATGGAGTCTACAATAACAGCTGGGCCTAGGCAAGCCTTGTCTCAGGCCACTCATATTTCTTGTGGGAATATAGTAAGGATAGAAACCTTCACCGGAGCCACCAGGTTAAACATACAGTCTCACCCTGTGCTAATATGGGTGACAGACCAGAAATTCAGCTTTTCAGGAAAAAGGAAGAGAACAGTGTCTCCGGTTTGCTTAGCACCATGATGGTAAGTCAGATACACAGGTGCCTACTATGACTGGAGGCATATTCCACATGCCAAATGCCCACATATGATGGTATCAGCCCTAGCAGAAAACAATTTGAAAACAATTTTGCCTCAAACTACACAAAAGGAGGTGGTTAATGACAGAGAATAAAACAGCCCACCACAAGGAAGTATACTTGTACTTCCACTACTTAACAGGTATACAAAGAGTCAAAGATTAAGTACACAGCCAGCATAGGTACTGCTATTGAAACAAACCTGCTCTGTAAACAGACGACTTTATCTAAACCAAACCCACATCAATGTTGATGCTCTCTAGGTCTTTGATTACTAATAAACACTAATTATGCACCAATCTGTCTAGCATGCGAGTCTCTTTTACTTTTTAAAGCTAATAAACAATTTTCTGTAAGCCAGAATGTGGCACAAGCCACTCACACGAGGAACCCAGACCGATAGGAGTGACAGTCTAGTGCATATTGTTTTCTAAAGTGCGTGTGAAGCAGGTAAAGTGTAAATTTAGTGCTTACAGTAATATAGCTCATAAATCCTATCTGCAGGCTCACCCAGTGACACTGAACTTGCTTGCTTTCTTCCAGCAGCTGAATATGCACATCTGTCTCAGAAAGACTGGCACATGCTAAAAAGCTAGAAACTGCACTGAATGAAAACTGTCGGTGCATCATTTGATGTCACACACCAACTAGTGTGAACAATTCATACACACCTGCCTGGACTGGGCCACTGGACATAAGGAAAGCAGTTCCAGGCAATATACAGAAGTCACGTAACAAACCAAAAACGTGTGTCATTCAGGATGTAGACACACCGCAGCTGTTGGCCAACTGAAATGCCCCAAAAGCTTTCTTGCTACAACAGCTATTTAAAAGCCCAAGAACGGCCACACAACTGGAAACATGCCATTCACAATTCAATGTGTTTAATGAGGGCCTGGTAATGAGCACCAATGCTGCCTAGGGGCATGGGAATAGAATAACTAAACTAGAGATTTTGAATCTTTTTTGTATAAGAGTAGGCATAACAAAGCTGTTACACGAAGAAGGGACTACTCTAACAGAAAAGGCACATATGAGTGTAGGAAAACAAAGGTGATAGTCTGTGAGCTCCAGGAGGAGCTGCAGAACACAGAAGACCCAGACATAGTTACTCATCAGATCGTATAATTTCCTAGCTTTGACATATTATATGGTTGTGGAGGAAGGATACAAAAATCAGTTGCTTGTACTTTGCACAAGAAGTAATTGATGACGTGTGTGGTCAAGCTAGAAGACATGACCTTGCATTTCAAAAGGAACCAGGACAGACACAGACCAGCTTGGATTTTACCTTGAGTAGTCCCTCCAACCTTGATCAGCCATCTTGATCATTCTTGAAGTTCTCTTTCTTCTACATATTAATGTCTTGATGATGAAAAGTGACAAGCTGCCTGATGAATAAAAGCAAAAGAGCAGATCCCATCAGAGCAGAAGGAAAGATGCCTGTTAACTGCCCATTTCCCATGTCTGAGGGTAAAAACTCACCCTCAAAGTGGTTAATTTCTATCTGCTGACAGAGGCACTTTGGTGTCCTGGGCAAAAACAGTTTACTGTTTTGGGGGCGGCGGTGGGTGTTCCACCAATGTAATTTACCAACAATGAACAAAGTTCTAATTATTGATTCTGGTACCGAAACAAATGAACAGGCACACAGGGAAAACACTCCTTGGCTCTGCCAAACCTTTCTTCCCTACTTTCTGCTCCCCAATCCCCTTCCCACACTCTGTCCCTCTGACAGGGACTGCCCCTGAGCCCAGGAAAATGCGGTCAGTGCCTTGTGCCTTCTCCACCAGCGGCAGCAGCAGCTGCCCCTTCAGAGCCGCACCTCCCAGCCCCATCCGGGCTGGCTGCCTCAGCCGCTGCTCTCCTCTCCCCGCCTGCTCCAGCGTGGTCCTTGTCTCCAGCCTCCTCTCCCCATCCCGCTTTGCCCTCCCTGTTCCCTGAGCAGGGCACTCACGGCGCTTTCTAAAATATGCTTTCACAGAGATGCCACAAAGTCCCATCGGGCTGGCTCAGAGTCGCTGCCGCCTCCCCTCAGGGCCAAGCCTCGTCCTGCCCTGGGGCTGCCTCAGAGCTGGCTGGAACCGGCTGGGACCGGTAACAGGGCAGACCTGCCTCCACCCACAGGGGGCGCCCTGCAGGCCCCCACCACCCCCTGGGGAGTGGCCGCCTCCCGCGAGGACCAGCCCACCAGGGGAGGCCTGCAGGCCTCAGGGAAGAGGGCTGCTACCGTGGGCCCCTCTCCTGAGCCCTTGGCGACCGGCCACCCTGCCCGGTCCCTTCCCGCCCAGCCGGGGGTCCCTGCGGGCAGCTGCTGGCCCCCGCAGACCCGCACCCCTCTTGCCCCCTCAGGCCTCAGCAGCTCCCGGTCCCCCGCAGCCGCCTGCGTGGGTGACAGCGCGATGGATTCCAGGAGCGGCCCCCTGGGCCACCGGTCACTCCTGCTTTGACTGATACATACATTTTCTGCTTATTATATGTATATATTGGTTTTCAGGGGGGGAAGCATTTATTGCTTTTAGCACACTTAGGAGTTTAAATAAAAACAAATATATCTATATTGACTGTAGTTATTATGCTTGGTTTCATACAGCGTAAGTGGTTCAAATAAAAATAGATTGGTTGGAGTGAATGTGCATCAGTTCCAATAATAACACAGGCAGCTTCAAGAAGCATATAAGTTTCATTTAATGTGCACTGGGCTTACAAAGAAGAGGGAAGAAACATTGGTTTAGAACAGCTTTTAGTCTACATTTTCTGTCTAAAGGCTTCTGCATTTACCAGATTTCTGAAACAGAATGAGAGTCCATAAACAAGAGGAGAGAGGGGTTTATTAGGAGGCCCAGAGGGGTATTACAAAAGGGAGAAAGTGATCTACAATAAAGCATGACTGAGGTAAAAATTCCCAACTATATTACCTCTCAACAGTCAGTCCCCTATGTGTGGTATTATCTCCCCACAGGAAGGCTGGGCTTCAAGCGGGAGCAAACAAAAACGTGGTATAACAAAGGATTGTGGGTTTTGAGAAAACCATACTAGCCGAGGGCCAGTTTTCAAAGGCAAAATTACGAACAAATAGGAACCGGGAGCTTAACAACCTTTTTGGTTCTAGGCCATAAGCCTCAAGAAAAGACCATAGGAAACTAGTGTGGTGGAGGAGTGGGGGTGCCTTGGGCAGGATGCTGCCAGGCTTTCTGCCGCCGGTGTTATGAATCCAGCAGCTACTATAATCGTAACAGCTCCAGGGCAGAAAAGGAAAAGACATCTCTTTGAGATACCAGACGTTCTATGGAAAGCATCCGGGAAACCATCTTGGAGGCAGTGATTCATTTCTAGGAAAGGCTGCTGATGGTGAAGGGATCCTGCACCTCTGTTCCCCAAGATGATGAGACAGAGCAAAGCTGGGACTGTAATTAAAGAGCAAATATTGAAAAGAGACTCTTCAGATCTACGTCGACTCACAACAGACTCTTAAAGCCATGGATTTACACAATGGACTCCAGTCATGATGGAGATCTGCAACAGACTTACCCTGGGTAGTGCAGGAGGCATATTTTGGGGGCAAGAAGCCATTTGGAAGGTACCAAAGACAAAGGCCCTTATTTTGTGGTCTTTGAGTCTATGTGTTTTACCTAGTTCCCTCTTCACTCCTCGTATTTCTTCTATGTCCAGCAGAAAGGAGGACACTGCCTCTATGTTGGAACGTCCTGCTTCAGCATGGCCTGTGATGATGACCTACACACTCACACCTGATGGCAATGCAGAAGGATTTTTCATGGAATTAGAAACATACCAGAGGAGAATGCTCTCACTGTGCCTTTAGGATGGGTCTTTGAGAAAAAGGGTGGGATCCCATCTCCCACCAAAAACCCCTGGAAGTTCCCAGTTCTGAGGCCATCTGTCCCCCATGGGACCATCTGTTCCCAGTGAGCAATACCCCAGGAGAGTGTGTTTATTAAGACTAGCAGATTGAAGCTTGGCAGGGTCTGCAAGAAAGCAACAGGAGGCCTTTAAATGCAGACTTTCTATTTGCAGTATGTGAAGCGTGCATGTGTGTGTTTCCTTCAACCACCCATATACCACAGGGGAAAGCATTCACAAACAGAACCCAAAAATAGATGAAATTGTGTGACTCACAGCCCTGCCACCCTGAGTTGTATGCTCACCAGAAATCCCAGGCAAAGCAGTGTTAGGTGCTACACACCCTCCACGCTCACAGCTACAAGTGACCCCAAAGTAAAACCTATTCTATATACATATAACAATACATCATGTGCTAAAGGCATCTCACTCAACAGTGCTCTTACCTCCAAATGGGCACTGCTCCAACACCACGCTAAAAGGGTTTGGTTCTGCTGGCTGCGCAGGTCTTCTGGTAAGAAACAGTGGAGAGGACCAGCTCCCTCTGGTGTGCAAAGCACAGGCCTGGATGCCTGCAAGGATTAAGGCATGACACGTAAATATAGAAATATTGACACCACTGTCCTTGGCCACATTTCTGTTTCCCTGGGAGTTTCAACTAAGAAAGCTATTCTTTACTTCTGCTCTTGAAACACATAGTGTTCAATAGTCGCCATGGGCGTCCCACCGTTTTTCATATTTCAGAGGTCACTGAATCATGTTTTTGTCTATAGAGACAAAATGGTACATGAGAATTAGCTATTTTTTCCTGGGTAATACCCACCTCCCTGTCAGATAAAGAGCAACCAGCTGAAAATTTTTTCTAGAAATATATTTCTAATAAAATTATTTTTGGCATGTTTCTTCATTTTTTTTGTAAGATTGTCCTATATTTGAATATATTTTGACCCCTACTGAAAGAACTAAAACCAATATTTCTTTTTAAGCAAGAATGAAAAAAAATTCAGATTTTCTTTGTCAAAACCCAAAAGTCCTGAAGACAAGCGTCAGTCAGAAAAGAGAAATAAAAATTTTAGCGTGGCAAAAAAGTTAATTTCATGATCAGCTCCAGCCATTCCCTTTTGCACCATGTTGGCTAGGTGGACTGTGTGATACAAATAGCAAACAGGTTTTCTGTGTGTACTCATGTCTCTCTCTAGTGGAAAGCCCTCATCACTGCACAAATACTGATAAGAGGCATGGGATCTTCAGTTCAAGCAGGGGAGACCTGCTCCCCACCGATGCCCCCTGCATCTCAGGGGCTGATGCTGCCCCATGGTTGGGGCAGAGCTTTCCTGCCTTGCATGGGAACCCATTCCTTTTGCCCCTTGCCCCCAGGCAGGGCTGTGCTATGGCTTAACATAACCACAGAGTTTTGGAGAGGGGGAGGCATTAGTTTCACACCCGGAGCTAAATCATTACCCAAAAAGTGTTGGCATTTAGGGATTTGAGTCAGATCCATTTGCACTGTGAAGAAGGACAATAATTAAGATATCTTCAATTGCCTTGTTAAATGCATTTCCAGGTAGGAGCTACGCCACAGAAAGAGAGAGGCATCATCCACATTCTCATAGCACGCCCTTGGAAACGCAGCCAAATGCCCATCAGCTACCAGCCCACTCTGCCCAAGTCCTCCTATCCCCTATGGACGGGGAGGAGATGTGCCCTGGCAGAGCCCACTGGCCTCAGCTTGCCAGTCCCTGCTCACATCCCTGTGCAGCCACCCGGAGGCTTTACTTTAAGCTGGGATGCAGCTCTTCTGAGCCCGCTGGCGGGAGGCACATGCACCCCTGACCCTTATCGCACTGCGGCCAGCGCTGCTGCAAAGCACCCGGGGCGAGCAGCGTGGGCTCCAGCAAACAGTGTCATGCTGCACGCTGGCGAGTGCCAAGCAGAGGCAGCCCGCCGAGCAGATGTCGGGCTTGCATATGGCTGGGTTTTCCTTTCCGCGGTGATGAATAAGCACCATTAGACTGGTGGAGGTGGGAGCTGTACTGCGCAGAGAGGGTGGATCATGCTTCGCCCTCTCCCTCTGCAGAGCCAAGTGCTCTCCGCTTGACAGGGAATTGTTCCCTGCATTGCTGGGCCCAGATCAAACATGCTGCCCCCATTTATTCACAAAGGGGCAGGCAGCCCTGTGTTGCATTTGCACAGGATGACTGTGGAGCACTATTAATCTGGAAGCCGTAGAGCCAGCAGAAGGCATCCAGGGGCTCTGTGGGCAGCCCGCGTTTGGGCTGGCCACAGACTGCTTTGCAACACCCAGGGACCGTCTCAACAGCAGCACCAGGATCCATCCCTGTGTTGTGTTGGGCCTGAAATCATTGCCCTAGGGAAACCATGGGCTGGGTGGAGACTGCAGGAAACCACAAGGGCTTAGCACACAGCTGGAGTGAGCAGCCTCTGACAGCACATAAGGCCCAGGCTTGCACAGGAGTACCAAGTCACTCAAGGTTTCCCTGCTGCCATGTAGTGTGATCAGGCTATCCTAGCCTCTAGGCTTCCCACTAAGCTGTTCCATCTCCTGCAGCGTTGCCTCCATTTCACAGAGGTGGAAACTGAGAAGCGCTGAAAGCAGAAAGCCTCCATTATAACTTGAGATGCCAAACTGCAAGCTGACTTGATGTGCAGATGTGCAGAGCCTTGCTAGGTCCTGCTGACGGAGTGGCATCTGCAGGTGCTCCACACTTGGCTTGTCATTAATGAGGTACTCCAAATAACTGGGCACTTTTGAAAAATCTGGCCTAAATAATGTGCCTGGGTGACACAGGCGTGTGCGAGGTGTAGCTGGGAGCAGCAGCAGTCTTCAGGCAGTTTCCCAGGTCTAACCACTGAGCCTTCTTTTCCTGTGAACCCACCTTTGACTGAAGACCTTGTTACCAGTGGTTTCGATGCTTACACTAACCTCTATGTAAATATATTAACATAGGTTCCACAATAGAGATCAGTATTGTGTTTCTAAGTAATTGTGTGCATTTCTAAGTATTTGAAACATGTTTAGAAGAGGGCAGCGGGTGCAAATGGGCAGTATGGGCACCAAGGCTCTTGAGCAAAGCAGCACCCACAGTGCCCTCAGCTTATGCTCAGCAAAGCTGAAGACTGTAATATACTTTACATGGGAGAGATTACTATCATGTATCAAACATGAGCTTTGCATCAGGGAGTAACAGGCATAAAGCTATTTACTCATTTCATTTGAGATACAACGTCAAGGTGCTACTCAAAACAAGACAAAAACATTTCAGAGAAGTCTTGAAACTCCCCTTGCCTCGTCTGTCAAAAATTGGCAGAAAATCTAAGTGGTACCTTTGATCGCCTAATTTGTAATATACCTCTAACACAGGATGACAGCAGGGACTGTCAAGGTGAGTGCCTCCTTTTTTTCAATGCAATATTTGTCTTTTACTAATAAACTAATTGATTGAGCTTGGCTGTTGGAGGCCCTGAGCTTTGTCCACAATGAACCCTGGGTGTATTTAATACCTATCAGCTACAGGTCAAAAATAAAAGGTATTTTATTTCCTCCTTTCCTTCCCTGTCAGAATGATTTTGAAGTGATGGGTTTAAAGGCCCACATCACTTTTTGTTTCCTAAACAATCATTTCCCCACGTTCTTTCAGTTACACTTTATCTCCAGCAGGATCTAAGTAGTAGCTATCGAGCCTGACTTTAAGTCTCGTCCAGCCCTAGCTTTCCCTGTGGCCACAGAGGGAAGTCTTTAGTGCCAACCGCTCTGCCGCTTCACCTCCTAACGCAATATTATTTCATCATAACCTGTCCAGTGAGCAAATTGCCTCTTTGGCCCCCTCACCGTCTCTGCACGAGGGCTGGGCTATTGATCGTGACAGTGTGCTGGTGTGCACGGGGTGATTCCTGGAGAGGAGGAATCGATGGGAGCGTAATTGCTACCTCACCAGCAGCAACAAGGGAAGGGGGGCTGAAGCACAGCTCAGCGGCAGAAAAAAGCTGACTCTGCTTCTGGAGCATCTTCCTTCTGGCTGCAGGGTGCCCTACCATAGTGCAGGGGACACAGCTCTGCCAGGGGAACAGGCAGCAGTTATTCCCACGGCAGTGATTTTGCAGCTGCTTATGGAGAAGCAGAGAGCTGCAGAGAAGGGCAGAGAATGGATGAGGGCTTTGTATCTAGAAAGGAGGCACCAAGGGAAGGGTTGGTGGAGACAGTGCTGTGGAGCTGCGGGTCGGTTACTCCTCCAAGGTTCGTGTGCATTGCAATCACAGGAAATAGGTCTGGAAGGGAGACTTCAAAGGTTGTATAATCCATCCCCCAGCCCCAAGGCATGACCGATGTACACTATTGCAAGGCTGCAACTCTGGCTTAGGACAGCATATAATGGTATAAAATGGACCAGAAACCAGTATTCTTATGTTTAATCAAGACTGCAGGCTTCAAAGACTGTAGCATGCAGAGTGACCAAAATCATGACAACATATTACATGTTGGAGAGGTTCGTTTTATAGGCAGCACCTCTGCATTAAAGAAAACACAGGAATCTTCATATTTAATGGGTCCATTGGTCCATCTTATTCATATCTTCCATGTTCATAAGTACCAGATGTTTGAGAGGAAACTTCAATCAACAAGCAAAGAATAACTTTCACAAGTTGCCTCTCAGAAAATTCTTTCTTAACACCAAACAACAGCTAACTGGTGCATATTTTTGATATACTGTGACTGCAAATATTTCTATTCTCCAGACAGGCAACTAATGCCTTTTGGTGTTCTGCTAAATTCTTGCTCAGATCCTTGATAGCTAAACAGCTGAATGTCAGTAACTCAGAGCTGTCCTGGTGTATAAAATAAGGATTAGTTCTCTGATGACTTGGAAGGGGAAGAATTCACAGTGCTGATCAGAGCAATGACAGCGACTCCGTGGTAATGCTGGAGGTGTCATTTCTCCCCATTGTGCCTCAGTTTCCCCACCAAATAAATAAGAAAAACAATGCTTATTGGTTAAATAGAGATGCTCAAATTGGTTAAGTTCTAATAAACACAAAAAACTGATTTTACTATCCAAATTAATATAAATGACAACAATTTTTTCCAGAAAGGCCTGAGATGAGACGTCAACCAAAGAAGGAGCTGATTCCATTCTGGGTATGGCTGTATTACAACATATCAAAAAGAAGTTCTACTCAAGGAGAAGTGAATGGCCTTTGGAAAAGACTGCTTTTCCTTGCATAGTAGGTATCATGAGCTAATTAAGTGAAACTGTTGGCTGGGTTTTAGTTTTTCTCATTTATTGTCATATTTATCCTCCTAATTTTCATCCCCGCCTATCATCAGACAAGTCTCACTCAATAAATAACAATAATGCTAAGCATTTAATACAGGGCTCTCCAAGTCCTTCATGCTAATGGACAGTGTCTTATTCTCGCCACTGGGCAAAGAGGGAAACTAAGGCATGCACAGAGATAAAATATCCATTTGACAGTGAAGGCAAACATGGAGTCCAACAATGTAGGGAGATTTATTTGGGTACTATTTCTGAACTGCTATGAAGATGAAAAGTCCTAGATGTTATCCTTTTTCATACAATGCTTGGCTCATTGGCTTCAATTTCAAAGACTCTTGAGAAGGCAGTGGCTGCAAGCAGTGGCTCCTGCACTCTGCACCACTGCCACCTCTGCTGAGCTTCCCAAATACAGGTGCAAACTCACACCTGCCAAACATGTCAAACTCTGGAGAAACTTCGCTACAGACAACTCCAGCACATCCCCTACGTCAGAGACACCAGCTGCGCCAGCCATGAGTATGATAGCTTCTCCTCCCCACTTAGCACTTTTCCACACATTGGCTTGGATGTTAGTACAGCTCAAGGAGAAACTTTGACATGGTGCTCCCGTTGCATCCATATTTGTGGGTGACTCTCCATCACTGACACGGACTGCTGTTGCACTTCCAGCTTTACAGACTCATCCAGGGAGTAAATGCAGGTGATTTATTGTCTGAACACCTGGTGACAGCTGGGTGCTCTCATGCACTTACACAGCCAGGGACAGAGTATTTTTTCTCACCTCCAATCAATCAACAAAAGCCTCAGCTACAGGCTCACACCAGTGCCCCAGACAGGAGCAATGGTGGTGGCAGAACAGGGCACCGAGGTACAGGCAGGACTGTGAAAACAACTTCTTTGCTCAGTGTACTCCCACAGCGAGCAGTGATTGGGGTCACAGCATGGACTTGGAGTATCCTGCACATTAGGTCTCCTGGGGCCAAAATAAAGCTAGATTTAAACTTCTTCAGAGTATAGTGTTATACCCGAGGATTTGATCTCAGCCTGCTTTTGTCAGCACTTACAGTCATCAGATTTTTGACTGCAACCACTGGGGCATTTCCATATCTGAAAAACCTTACCCAAGCTCTGTATAAACTGCTGCTGTGTTCAGTGCCTCAGTGGTGTATTTTCCAGACTTTGCCTCAGAGATAGGTGTAAGCCCAGGGGAGCTTTCTCTGGAAGTCAGGCCTTGCAGGAATCAAAGCCTGCTTTCAGAAGTCGGGTACACTGAGGCTAAGTCACACCCACTTGCTTCGCTGTTTTTAATTCCATTGCAATGTCACAAGTTAATTTCTACCAGATTGATGATGCAAAATCATTATAATTAGCAGCACAATGCCAAAACTCTGAGGCTAGAGCATTATAGCAGCTCTCAGATCTGTATGGAAAAACATGTCTTCAAAATTCAACAGTGATCTCACACCAGCAAGCAGACATCCAGCCGGCCGAGGGCCTGAATTGACAGCCCTTTTTGTTTCTGATGCACATTACTGCTTTTCTCACAAGTACCATCCCAACTTTTCAGAGCTACATGTATTGCAGGCGCCAACATTTGCTGTAAGTGCTGCCTTTGTCACCCTGGCAGGGACTGGACAGGAAAGAGCCAACACGTTGGTGGTATCTCCAGCTCCACTTGCAAGAGGCAACACTAGAAGTCCTGCCACAGAGCATCAGGCTTGGCAGAGGGCAGGGAAGCATTGTTGGCCTCTAACCACCCACGGTGGGAGACACAGAAGCAGCTAAGCAAAGAAGGCCAATATTGACACAACAGTGTGGGCTGAAGGAATGCACCAAAACTCAGGTCTCGGCAGCCCAGCTTGTTTCCAAACTAAAGTGCAAGTCCAGAAAAAAACAGGACCCAGCCAAATTTGAGCTCTGTCATTCCCCTGCTGGAGAGCCTGTCTGCAGTACAGCTCGCTCCACACATGCTGGAAAAGAAAGAAAAAAATTGCACATGGACTCTTACATGAGGTTTCGAGGCCTTCTGTCTCTTCACTTGTCACCTCACATCGTCCTAGGGACTGGCACACTGTATCTCCATATGTGGAGATAGCGTAGAGATGCAAAGTCACTTGCTAAGAAAGATTTAACTCCCCACCTTCCTCAAGCTTCATCCAAGTCTGGCACAGACAGCAGCAGGGAGGGGAAGGAGGCATGCATGTCACTTCATGTTTTGATCAAAGATTCAAGTTTGTTACTGATTCATCCAAGCCCTTTTACCTCCCTCCCACCCCTGAATTCTTCCCAGCATCACTGACTCTGTCTCTGGTACTTATACATCAAGCCAAAGGATTTCCTCCTCAAAACTGTGTGCTGTGAGAAAGCAAAGGCAATGTATCGCTCTGAGAAACTCTGTGTTTTCCATCACACACTGGCCTCCTGCCTTCAGGCTGAGCTTGCAGCAGAGAACGAATTTGTCATCGCTTGTAAACGAAGTGCTTTAATGCAGACACCACCGAGAGAGAATAAACACAAACTGCAGCGCTGTTTCACAGTTACTTCTCTGATGTTCCCAACAGTATGTAGCGCTCACGTGGTGCTTTGTCTCCTAAGATCTCAAAGCAGCAGACTTGCTGTCAACTTGATCGTGAAAAGGGCTTCTCCCCACACCTCAGTCCCTGAATGAGATTAACAGCTTAGAACAGACTTCAGAAAAGAGCAATCAATGATGATGGGACTGAAGGAGCTGATTTATAAGTTAAAATAAAATGAGCTTGAAATAGCTGTAAAGCTCACTTAGTGTACCCATGCTACAAGATGTTTGTGATAGCAATTAATAATATTACCATTAACTAACCATACATTATACATAATAACCATATGATAGCAAAATAAAAAGACAATCACCTCCAAATCTTGGCAGACTCTCTGAAGAAGAGATAAGGTGTTATAGGAGGTTAAATCTAAATGGAAAAGAACAAAAAGAAGCTCATAAACCTAGGATGAATATTAGCATATATTTATTGGAAATTCATCTAGTACAGGAATCAGAATTGGAGCACTTATTTCCTTTTCTTGCTCCAAGTTGTTATAGTTTCTAAAGCTAAATACCGAGAAAGATGCCAATGGCAAAACAACTCCCCAGGCTGGAGGGGACTGTATCCTTTACCCATTGATAGGGTGACCAAGCTGCATCGGTCTTCTAGTGAAACCAAGCATAATTCTTCATGGAGATTTGGCAATGGTCTCATACTCAATGTCACATCATGTTTAGAGAAAAAATCCAAATCGATTGCTATTCATATATCAGATGGGCAAACAGACACCAGCTGCAGTGTCGCCCACTTACTCTGAATTAGCAACGACTGTATTGCAATTCAGCCTTTGAGCTTTTCTAAAATACAAGCAGGGAGAGACCATCATAATGTCTGTGATAATGACTGGGTGTGTGGATCATGGAGCTGAAAATTATTTCTCCTAAACTCCTTTCTTAGAAGAGGACATGTTCAGATTTGGCTGGTTGTCTGAAACTGTGCCTGTGTTCATTCATGTCTGCTACCTATCCACTTTGTGCACTGGGACATATTACCATGCTGATTTCAGTTCGACAATATCACATCAAAGAGAGAAAAATCACACCACAACCTTAAACTAACCTTCCACTATACATTATTTAGTAATTTAATAACAATTATAATCTTGAAATTACAATTATACCACATAGAAGCCTGGATAAAAATACCAATTTGATTGCACACTCAAAATACATCCACTTTTCAGAAACACAAACAAGTTTCTATTATAGATCAGTGTTACGGGCTGGATTCTCACCTAGCATAACCTGGTAACACCACTGTGCTGCACCAATTTATATCTACTGCAGAAGATGTAGCCCAGTGACTTTAAAATAATTAGATCAGCAATTCCATCCGCAGCGCTTAGCAGAACCGTACACAGGTATATATTACACGTGTCCGCTCACTGTGGGTTATGTATTTATAGAGCAAGCTAACTGAAAGGAGTTAAGACTGTGCACTGCGATGCATTCAGTCCTTTGATGTGAGCAACAGGGGTGATGGCGTTGTTTTATTGGAATCGGATATGAAGGCATGAACGTGCAGATGTGGCTAAGTATCATGACAGCTGTGCTAATACTCGGAGGCTCGCGTAGTGCAGGATGTATGAGAATTTGTGGGTTTCTTGCACTGAGAAAAGACTTTCATAAGCCTCAGCTGAAGGCTGTTGGTGTCTGAGGGCAAGGGGGGGCATACGCATGTCCATATAACATCCTTCCTTGCAGACTCCACCTGTACATAGTAAGAATGTTAGTATGTCCCCATAACTCTATGGGCTAAAGTAGCCATTTTAATGGATGCCAAGTGGATGAAAAGGAGTGCCCTGGTCTTCCACATTCAGGACTGAGCAAGACATCAGCATCCTAGCCTCACAGGAAAGCTATAGAAACAGCGGGAAGTAGCCTTTCCCTTATTCAGCTAGACAAACTGAACAAGAGAAGTCCAAGTCTGCATCTGCAGAGCAAACCTTGGCTCCAGCTCTTAGCCAGCCTCCCACTCTGCCTTCCCATTCTGCACACACAATCTAGCACCTACAAATACCTGCATAGACAAAGCTACAGCTTGTTGTATTTGTGCTGACTGCCCGACCCAGCCAAACACCCGTCTGCTCCAAGAGTGTGACCAGGTACAATCAGGAGTGCCAAGCATTGAGAGTGTAGCTTTGCATTTACATCTAATTAGCAATGCAAAGTTGTACCCGCAGCAGAGTCTGCCTAACGTACAAAAAATAAGTGGCCTATTTTTTTAATGCTCTTATTAGCACTGAATGCCTTCCCCTTCCTACCCAAACACACGGCTGGAAGACAAGGGCTCTAGCCTTCGTACATAATCAGGCAGCATCTGACCCACGCGTGCCTCCACCTCCCCCCTCCCAGTTAGTGCTTTCGTCATGCTGAGCTCCTGCGCTGTGGTTTCCAGGCGAATTTCCACTCGGTGCTCAGAGAGCTGAAACCTTTAGATTAATCCCAGATCTGTCAGCCTCCATCATTTTCAAGAAGGGCTGTGAGCTCCAGGGCACTCCGTTACTTTCTCTAGCATTGAGGAGCCTTAAGCCTCTTGCTCTCACTCTCCTGGCAGAGTGGGCAGCCCCGTTCCTCTCCCTCCCCAGCCTGAGATGACCCTGAGTCTGTGGCCAGTTTGTTTGCAGCAGGATTCTCTGTGAATCAGGTGATTAATTTCTTTCCTCTCCCTCAACGAATTTCAACTTGATCTGTGAAGATCAAGCCAGGTAGGAGCCAAACGCTGCCAGCAACCCCCTTGCTCCCTTACATGTGGCTGCCCCAGCCCCTGAACTGCAGCCGCTCTGGCTGGCACCATAATCCCACCTGTTTGCTGCAGGTGTGGAAATGAGCCTAAATACCCCACCTAGAAACTCTTTAGCCATTTCACTGATAGCTCAACGCTCCTCCTAAGCCAAACTTGAGATTTTGGTAAGATCTGGCTTTGTTTAGACTGAGCATCTCTGATTTGTCTCTTGGTGATCAACTGCCAGGGAAATTTCTTTCCACAGCTCCAGCAGACCATCATTGCCAGTTCAGCAATCATTCAGGGACTTGCATCCTTCCTTCCTGCTTACCTCGGTCTTGTTCATTTTGCTCTGCTATAGGCAGCTGCAGTGGCTGCTGACCTGAGGCTGCAGTGCCTAGGACTAGTGCCTAGGATGAGTGCCTAGGACCATACAGCATGGTCTCCAAGATCTTTGTGCTCACAAATCATGTATGAACCGTGGGGACCATGGAGAACACCTCCACCAGGCTCTTAAGCCGCTGGAGGTGCTGCATGGCTAATCCAGCACCGGCAGGACCCTTGTGAGTGGCAACCACGGCCATCTGCAGCATGCAGAAAGGAAAGAGGATTTGTAAAATTACTCACTAATGACTAAATTCTGGGCTCAGAGCTGTACAAAGCACAGGCCAAGAACTGGTCTCTACCCCACTGACCTATAGCCTGTCCCAGTCTATGGAAGTGGAATATGCTTACTCAGCCTGCAATGGCTCTGCTGGATTTCCTCCCTTTCTCTTGAGCACGGCATGGGGATAGAAACACTCTGCAGGAGGCTGAGCCCTGCAGAAGTCACCACTGGTAGAGCAAAAGGGTCCTGGTCCTGTTTGCTCGGTGTTCACTGTAGCCCTCCATCATTCTGGCTGCTGGGAGGCTGGTGTGAGGAGCTGGCCTGAACCAGAGCATGTGTACCCCTGTTTGAGCTGCCCAAAACTGTCTCAATCCCAGGGGCCAAGGCCTCCCATGTCTGCGACAGCCCCATGCTTTGACCCTGCCAATGACAGAGAAGTGCTAGACAAAGAGAAGAGCACAATGCTGAAGCCCATTGAGGAGGCAGGAAATGAAGTAGAAATATAACACGGTGAGGGGTTGAAAGGTCTGTCCCCAAGAAAAATCCTTGCAGACACTAAGAAAGCCAGATAGTGTGAGCAGAGTGGTGCTGGTAGCTACTATCCAGGACTCCAAGACTTTTTCCTGGAATTCTTCCCTTCACACAAGTGCTCTGAGATGGGCAAAGGAAACCTGGGAGAGGCACCATGTGCTGGTCACCAGGCCATGCCCCCGCCACTCAGTACCCCTAGGAGGAAAAGCAATTCTAGCCAAGGGTTTTGACAGGGAATATTTGAAGCTCCGGGTACAACCCAAGAAGAAAAGCAACACACACACTATCCAGGCTGCTGAGGAAACCATGGTTTGCTCTGACCCCAGAGGAGCTGGTGGTTACCCAGAACTGCAAGGAGGTCTCCCAGCCCACAGCCCCTACAAGCCAGCCATGGGCAGCTGCAATCCTGCCCTCCACAGCTCTGCCGTTCAGGGGCAGAAGAGCTCCTCAAGGTGCCAGGCTCACTGTTTAAGCAATTATCCTTTCTGTGAATACCTCCTACTTGTGTGTGGAAAGGGGAGATGCTCTGGTGCTGGGCACTGTGAAAAGAGTTTAACCCTTGGGCACGTAACAAATAAATCCCATTGTTCCAGCTCCCTGGCTAGCACTCCTTCCAGCCTGCGCTCCCCGAATCCCTTTCGAGAGCAGCTGAATCAATGTTTGACTTGTACAAACAGCCGCCTGACTGCAATTTGGAAGGGATTCAGATGGGGATTACGGCAAGGCAGTGGATAAAAATCTATTACATGGCAGTATTTATTCTAGATCCCTGTGGCACTCAGTGTGAACTCTGGCAGCGTCTCCTGTTCCTTATTCAGTGGCACATGTGCTGGGGATTGAGAAGAATCACTTTCGGGAGAGCGTGCTGCAGACCAGTCAGAGGAGAGGACTGGGATCCAGACTGAGTACACATTTCCAAGCCAGACTGACTTGGCTCTGCAGTGCATCCTCCCAGGGGGTGGGAACATCTTTAGTTTTGAGGAGAATTTAACACTGGTGAAATTGTATTGCTTTGATAGCCCTAAGGACCCACGCCAACTCTGGTTTACCAAAGACCAATGGCTCTGGCTCAGTGCAGCTCTATCTGAAATCAAAATCTGATCCTGCCTTCTCTCTTTGGGCACAGAAAAGATCCGAGCCCCAAGTCAGCAGTTGGAGCTCCCTGGGTGCAGGAAGCTTGCCTGATCTCGGACCACAAGAGCGATGTTGCAGCAAGCCCCACATTGCTGCTCTCTACTAGTATCCTAGGAATGAGGGGAGCCATTCAGGCAAGGGGTAATGGGGGCTGTCGGTGGCAGTCTCTGAGATGAGGTGACCCGGGAACAGGACTGCGAACAACCCACTCACTGCCTTTAGGGGTCACCACCAAACCACTGCTGTTGGCCCAGCATGGCCAAGCTAGTCAGGAGTAGCCTCCCAGGACAGGCATCTGGCCTGAATATCCTCAGTCCTTTTCCAGTATACACACAGACACACACACACACACAGAGTATGCCGGCACAAGGGAGCACAAGGAGCGCCAGGGCAGAGCGTGAGATGCTGTTGACTTAACAGGCTGTGACAAGGCTGTCCGGCAGCAAAGAGAAGCGGAGAAGCCACTGCTCTCAAAAAAGAAAGAGCTAGGGGAGGGGTCCAAAGGGACCGAATTACCCATCCCTGTCTTCGCCTTTTCTTGCGTTGAAAGTACCAAATTGTTATCTGCTGGAGGTACAACATGTGTCGAGGGAGACAGACCTCTCTACGCCAGTGCTGCAATACTTTCTCCTCAGACTGATAGTGCTAAGAGCAAAACTAGCGCTGGCCAAGCCCCCTTGCATTGCTGCCACCGACAAGGCAGCGCATGCAGGCGCCCCGCTCCCTGGCAGCAGCATTTCTGGGCTGAGCGTTGCAGAGATGACGGGAACAAATGGACTGGAGAAGGGCTGGAGGAGCCAGAGCCAGCTCGGGCAGCCCCAGTGATGAAGGACCTGCACTGAGCACAACCACAGACTTCAAAGCCCAAAATGGCCATGTCCTAAACACTTAACAACTCCCTCTGGGGACTGCTCACGTGGCTGGATCTGCGCTGGAGCCAGCCCCACGCCAGTGAATGAAGCCCTCCCATGAAGTGCCGGCACAAATACAAGGTAGCAGCGCACAAGCAGGGAGCACCACGAGCCTCCTCTTCCTCAGCTCTTCTCTGGGCTCTGCACAAGTCACTGCTCCTCCTGTACAGCTGCACAGGTGACTGCCTCAATGGACAGGCTTCAAGGTAACCAGCATTGCTGGGGCCTGGGATGCCAGGTCATTTTCCCAGCTTAGCCATTTGACCTTTTAGTTTAGATTTTGCTATCTGTAAACCAGAGATAAGCCTGACCTACAAAGGTGCTGGGAAACTTAATGAATGGAAAGCTTGCAATGTACTTTAAGATCACCAGGGAGAAGATACAAGAGACAGGGAAAATATTGCAATACATGTAACATTTTATCAGATTATAGAAATTTTAAAGTACTTGCACCAATTTTATATAAAGATGTGCTCTATCATATGTGATTTCTTACAGGACCCACACTGTATTAAAAAGAACAAAACTTCTGTAGGACAAGGTTGTAACTCACAGGTACATAGTGATACACATGAGTCCCATAGCCTCATCCCCTCCCCGTGGTCTTTTTTTCCCCCCCTCACTTCCCTCTTTCACTACAATCCACATTTCTGTTATCCCCCATTTCACCCTGTCTTCTCTGTCTGCTGTTGTGAAGTTATTGCTCGCTGGGTTTTGATTTCATGCAGAAGCCAAGAAGCGTGAGAAGGAACCTGGATCCCCAGAGGCAGCCGCACCGGGACGGCAGCATTTGCGTCTTTTCCTCCAGACGCACTGACTGCCTTTGGGAGTCGCGACAGGTCCATGAATCTGGGACTCCAGATTTATGTGTCACTTCCGTGGCTACACAGGTTTTCTGCAGGGACGAGGCTGAAGTCCTCCTCAAGGAGAGCTTCACCTTTGTGCCGCAGGAGAGCCTCCGTGCTTGCGAGTGTAATTTGGTCCATCCCAGTCCCCAGCAACCCTGGCTTACCTGAGCAAGCCTGGTTCTTTTGCCCGAAGGCAGACACTCAGGCACTACGTTATTTATTACTGCTAATGAAGTTGCTTTGTTTGTTCTGTTGCTTAGGGGAATAACTTAATGTCTCAGAATGCCCTTTAACAGTATTTGGCTTTGTTTATTAAATATTTATCTTGCAAGATAAATGTGGATAAGGGGTTCCTATCAGGATAACTTCTGGGAGGAGAGAGCATCAAGAGTCTCAGAGGGTAAAATGGGTGTAGAGATCCAGGTTGGGTTGTTGTCCAGAGCAGCACGCATCCTTCCTAACAGTGTAAAAGAGAAGCAGTTTCATCTACCTAATGCTCAGTTTCTCAGTTTATCTCCAGCAGCCAAAAGGAAGTGGATCTGACACGTTTAGGGGACTTGTGCTCGTCTTTGCCTGGGATCTGACACTCCTTCCCTCCTCCCGGTATAAAATAACTACACTTCCCAACACAGTGAAAAGGAATCCTGCAGGTTGCCGTGTTGTTCCTGTTGCTACAGGAAGGGTTTGGCAGTGCGGGAGGGGAAAGCAGGATGGCACCGGTATAGGAAGCCTTCAGCAGCAGTAGGGAAAAGGGAAGGGGAGAGAAGCAATCACAGGGATGGAGCCCAGCTAGGATTAGCCTGTTCACTGGTGAGTCTGCAGGCTGAGTACACACCTGCTGAGCCTTTCTTTGGGTAAGCAAAAGGCAGAAGAAATACCGATAAACGCAACAGGTTAAGCAGTTATGATTAGAAGTGAGCACTGTAGGCTGTCCTGAAGCTTTGCAGGGAAGTCAAGACAGCCTCCAAACCCCTCCCCGGCAATGCTAGCAGAGTTTGATGAGTCCCGGCAGTCAGTCTAAGACTCACAGGATCTAACTTACAGGGGTTTTACAAGTGTCCTGTCCAGTGGATCCTAATTCCCCTTCTCTGCCCCCGACACCCAGAGAGGAATAGGCAGGCGGGAAGTGACACTGCTCCCTTGCACAGCCGTGTTGTACAAGTCAGAGTGAAGATGCCATCTCATTTCTGCCCATGCACACGGCTGGCATTCCACTCTGGTCTTTCGGGTCGGAGCCAACTGCAGCTGTTTGCAGAGAGAGGGTCACCCCCATGGCGTCCTCCTGTGGGGAGGGTGACTCCCCTGGCCTCACTTGGCTGGAAGCAGCTGTAAGGGAGGAATAACCGTCTCTTCCTGATGTGCATGGGAATAGAGCTGAGAGGGAGTGGTGTGGATTCAGCCTCCAGCCACCTGCTGTACAGAACGGGCAGATCATTACCCAGAGAGCTCTGTAATTTTGCTTTGCAAATGCTTGCCCACTGGCGCAGAGCCTGAGGAGGAGAAGGGGGAGAGGGAGGCTGCTCACAGCTCTGCATGCCAAAAAGGCACTTTACCACGCATGAGGCCACCAACGCTTTTGCAGTCGTGAGACCTCACAGGCTTAACCCTCTCTGCTGCTCCCCAAGCCGGGTTTTTGTAAGAGGGGAGGAAGGAGTGGCAAGAGCGGGCAGAGAAGGAAAGAATAAGCAGCTGTTGGAAGGAGAGAAGAAAGAGCGACGCAGGGAAGGGAATAGGACACAATGGCTAGGGAAAGGGGAGCATGCAGGCCATGAAGGCATGTCGAGACAGGAGTCCCTGCCAGAGTTGACAGCATGAAAGGGAGAAGACTCCATCCCCACGGTCTTCTAAGCAGGAAAGGTGTAAGCATTTTCTGGGAACTAACAGCAAGAGCAAGGAAGAGCCTGCTTGGGACTTTCTCCTAAGCTCACTAAGGCTTTGCAGAGCCTGCTTCCTGGGGAAGCCTGGCTCACACAGATAGACTGCTTGCAACTACAGCATCCTGCCATTCCTCCTGCCTCCCCCACCTCCCCACAGCTTTTAAATTTGTGGGCAAATTTCAGCTACATCTTTGACATGGCTACATCTCCATCTGGTATTATATTTTTACAAGTTTCATGAAAACAGGCAAATGGATGGCAGAGAGAAGCCAAGTTTCTATGAAGGGACGTGCTGAAGTGTGAATTCAACAGTATTGTCACCCAGCAGAGAACCCAAACAGGAGAGTGGTGCTATGAATAAGTGTCACAACAAAGTTCCAACTCCCTGAATAGTAGTTTTTTGGCCAGCAGTTGTGCAAAACCACTGAGATTTGAATAAGCCAGACCCCCAGATTCTGTTCCATACTGATAGCTGCTCTCCCTCCGGTTTTGTTTGAGTCCATTCCGCAGGGATGTCCCCTCTGAGGCGTACATCAGAGAAGGCAGCAAGTTGAACCCAGCTGGGAACAAGTGTAAACCCAAGTGCTCATCAATCATTTTCTTTGAAGTGCTCCTTGCCCTGCAACCACCGCCCCCCACACCTCCACCCACCCCCCTCCCCAGAGCCAGAAGATGGGATGGCTGTATCCTGCAGAGGATCTCTACAGAGATCTGTGCAGAGCTTCCCAGGCAGCAGTGCCTTTACTGCACCGTCTTCCATTGCACCAAGAATCGGTGCGGCTCTGGCAGAGATATGGCCTGAGAGGGTGCATGTGGCCAGGGTGCTGCACACCAGTGAGTGAAGGGCTCTAATGCTTTCCCTATTTCCCAGTTCATCTTTTGTTCTCTGCTGCTAGGTCTGTGCCCATCCAGGGAAGATGCTTTCAGTACAGAAGGGAAATAAGTCTCAATTGCTCACACCCACACGCAGCTCACACTTCCCTAGCATGCTGGGGAAGCCTGTTCTTCTGAAAGCACTTCTAGAAGTTCCTTCTACATTCAGGTAGCTCCAAAAAGGGCAACACTTCACACTTTTCAAATACCATTTCCCAGCCTTGCCTTAAGGGCTCTGGCTAAAGCAAACAATGTGCCAACAACAGAAACATCTGGGGGAAAAAAAAGTATAAATCGTAAGGGAGCAGTTCTGTGGTATCCATGGCCAGATGCTCTCCTCTTTATAACAGAGCACCTGTTTTCTACTTTGCAAGTACTCTCCATTTCTAATAGTATAAGCCACAAGAAAACTAGATCCATTTTAGCACCTGATCTATTGTAGCAGCAAACAGGCATCCCAATTCTGCTGGCACTATTATATGCTCCAGTAGCACCCATGACTTACAGGATATTTACTGGACTTAAAGTCAATTTAAGAAGCAGCAGGATAACATTTTTGCATGTAATTTGATGACATTTTGATGACTCACACCATTTTGTCACAAATTTGCATCAGCCGTTATTTTTCTAATTATTTCTAAAAGTGTGCTATGAGTTTTTCAAGCATCTAATTAGGGAATCGTTGCCCTGAAAAGCTCCAGTTTGAGCCCCTTGATCATACGCACATACATGAAGGCTTGACTTCAGCATCAAGGCTTCAGATATAAAAACAGACAAGGGACAGGCACAAATGGACAAACCCCAGGATGACTAAGGGAGCGTTCCACGTGTTGGTTGTTATGATTTATTATTTTTCTTCCCTTGCTCCTGAACTTTCCATCCAGCTCTCACCCACTCACAACATGGTGCAGCGACAGGTGAGTCTTTCCTGAGAAAGAGCTGAGAAACTGAAAACCTTAACTTTAAAATGAACGAGTCCCTTCAGTCACACTAACACTGCCCAGTGTGATGTTGGAATACAGCTGGGAATTAATGGGTCAGAACAAAAGATTTTCCCCAAACCGGAAAAAATTATGGATTGCTGTTGAATTGCTTCATTTCTTTCCTAAGTACATGAAGCAGAGTTATCATCAATAAAATTTCAAGGAAAAAAAAAAAGGCAAAAAAAAAAAAAAAGCTGAGACTTTCTATATTTAGTAGCTTCTGCATTTTGGCACATTTGCTTGCTAAAAATACCTAAATGCACTTATTGGTGGGGGGGGGGAATCAGCATTTCTGCTTTTTGCCATCCAATTATCCCAGCAACAAGAGAGGCAGACAGTTGCAATTTGAGATTCCCTGACAGTTGTCTGCTGAATGTACAGCATTGAAACGCCTGTGTTTACGGAAGAAGGCGAGGAATCCAATCCAGCAGGCTGGCCCTGGGGCTAACAGGTAGCTGAGGTGCTCGGCAGCAAACCCAGGTGTGCCAATGCTCAGCCCGGAGAGCCCGTGGCTGAGAGGTGGTGCCCACATCTCCCTCGGGCACGGCAGAGGGGGCAGGGCCACAGGCCACCAAAGCCAGCAGCAGGGCATGCACAGGGAGGGAGGGCATGCCTGGAGCAAGGTGCCTGCCCAGACTCTCAGACCAGGACAGTTCTGAGCAACCGGGATGCACAACCTGATCCCCATTCCTGGATTAGGATGCAATTTATTTCTGCAGGGAATATGGGATTATGCCTACTGTTTCTTCTAAGCACTGACCCTACATGGTGTCTGTTAGATGGCCCAGTGGCCAGCACAGGTGGGGTTGGTTGCCACAACCAGTCCCATTTCTGGCTGCACCTCTGAAGAAAGCTGCTGGTGCTGCTGCAGGATTGTGCTACCCACGTGCGTTATTAGGGAGTGCATCCTGGCTCATCCACATTACATTTTTGGACCAGGACCTACAGACAAGTTTCCTTGAATCAGTTCTTAGGTTCAACCTTCTTTGCATGCAACTGGTCACGTCAACAGGGCTTCCTGGAACTCAGCCTTCCCTTCAGTATAAATAATATAATTAGTAACTACCTCCAAACGTTAAGTGGATTTTATGAGTATACTGAAGCTGCTGAGAGCTGTTGGTTTAAAGTGCCGAGCATATCCTTTCAACACGACAGGCCCCTGAACCTAAAGTAGAAGTTATTCTTAAAAGAAGCGTAACAGCCGGTATGGATTTGCAAGAGCAGCTCTAGTCACAGTGATCTAGTTTCCTTTTCCAACGGAGTAACAGGGCTTGGGAGGCAGCGAGTGCTATGTCTCGACTCTAGCGAAGCTTTTGACATTTTGACATGTGACTCACGATATTCAAGAAAAGTTTGTCTAGGTGAACCTGCTGTGGGGTAATAACATTTGGTTAGAAAAACATTTATTGAAAACAGTTATCATTATTTCATTGCCAGATGAAAGATGTATTGAGTGGATCCTACAGGTGTTCGTTGGAGGGTCCAGCACTAGTCAATGTTTCCATTAATGACTTGGATAATGGAATAAAGAGTATACTTATTAAATCTGCAGATGACATCAAGCTGGGAGGGACTGAATACGCCAGAGGACAGAAATAGAATACAAGACAATCACAGCAAATTGGACAAATGATCTGAGAACACAAGATGAAATTCAACCAGGACATATTCATATAATTAGACTTAAGCAGGAATAATCAACTTCATAAATACAGAAAAAGGAACAGCAGGCAAGGTGGCAATTCTGCAGAAAGGGGTCTGGAAGTTAATGTACATCACAAGCTGAAAAGCAGTAAAAAACATGTCTCACCACCACAAGACAATCAAGTATCATATTCCAACACTAAGGTTAGTCTGATAGACCTGTGATGTAGGTTTTTCCCTGGAGGATTATGTCCAGTGTTGGGTGTCCTGCTCTGAGAGGCCAATCGGAGAGAGCCCAGGAGAGGAGGAGAGGAATGGTCGAACATTTAGAATCTGTGTCCGACAAGAGCATAGAGGACAGAGGCTGTCTAGATAAAGAAAGGATGACTGGGGGAGGACACTGCAACAGTTTTCAAATACCTGAACAGCTGCTACAAGGAAAAGAATAATCTGTTTTCTACGCCCATGATGAATAAGAGGCAATAAGTTTAACTTCAGCATGGAAGATTTGGGTTAATCTGTTAAGAATAGGGAAACACTGGAATAGATTGCCCAGAGCTCAGTCAGAATATCGTCAAGGGCAAAGGAGGTGCAGCTGAACGTGCCTGGGGCAAGGAGATGGAATAGATGATCTCTCAAAGTCCCTTCCAATCCTATTTCTTATAGCTTTTTTGATCAGTAGTAGCAAGTTTAAAGAGGGAACTCTCCATTCCCCCTCCCTTGTATCAGATATTTTTCACAATGAAAAGGGAGAGTTTTGAAGTTTTTACAGGGCAGCAAAACACAGGCGCACACCAGTCCTTACCCAGCTTCAGCAAATCTATTTTCTAAATACGCCAGACACACGTTTAGGTAGTCTCAACCCTATATGGAACAGAGCTTGAGACATTAATCTTTCATCAAAAAACCCACAGTCCTCTTCTAACAAGCCTGCATAACCGTTCCTCGGGGTGACTGCAGAGCCACAGAGCCCTGCGGCTCGCTGCACTTGCCTTCCTCGCTCAGTAACCCCGGCTAAGAAAAGCGTTTACATCCCAGGCTCACTGGTCTGTGCAGTCCCAAAAATAAAGAGGTTTTGGGAGTTTGATGTTTTTGTTTTAATATTTCCCAGTGGAAACTTCTCATACGTTAAATCTTACGCACTCACGCAATAAACTAAGGTCATGTCTAAAAAGATTATAAAACCCTAAAACCAGTATCAGTCTCAAACTCTGAGCATAGGACCAACAGCAACTAATGTTTGCAAAACCTGTGTTTGAAATAAACCCCTATCTTTTTATGAGAAGAGGAGAAGCACTTCTGACCAGAGCCAGAGCTGTTGCAGAACCCGTTGCATGGGCAGACTCCAGGTGTCCTGCTGGAGGGCAGAGGACACCCTTGGAAATGAGGAGGGACTACATGCTGGGAACACAGTGCCCTGCAGCTCTCCTAAGGTGAACAGGACATGGGTTATGGATGTCTATACTACCAAGAGAAGAAAAAGTGACTGCAGGACTATGATTAGCAGAAGCAGGGCAGACAAAGACATATTCCTTACTTCTTAAGTGATCATAAAACTTTCCTGGTGTTAAGATGATCAGGAGTGCATGAAACACCCCCTCCCATGCCATAGATGTGTGTCCATATGGACGCATGGCAACTCTCTCCAAATTGAGAAGGTCATGCTTCTTATTCGGTCTGCCAGTGATGAGGATAATTAATACCATTTCTTAGATCGACCATAAAGTCCCAGACCAGCACCTAGCAAAGTCAATGAGTAACGTATTTTGATGCTAAAGAGATTTTGAGAGAAACTGTCAGCTGGCCCCAGTTGTCCCAGCTCGTCCTGCGAGGCCTCAGCTGCTGCCAGGTTTTCTTCCCAGCACTCGGGCTCTGTCTGCCTGCCAAGAGGCTGGTCCTGCCAATGCTGAGCACCCCTTGCTTTTGGGGATCAATGGGAAACGAGGGCTTAGGGCGACCCCTTAGGTCAGAGCAATTTTGGTACGAGACAGAAGGATCTCCCACTGCACCTTGTCTGTGGAGATGTGGGTCCCTGCAGCCTGTCGGAGCAGCTCCGCTGCAGGGGCAGGGCACAATTACACTTTTCTTATCAAGGCGCTCAGGCGGGCAGCGGGGACCCGTGGGGCGGAGGACGGTCTCTGCGGCTGGCCATCCTTCCTCTCCCATCTCTCGCCCACGGCATCTCTGAGCGATGCTCCCATCGCTGGCTGTGCCCCTGCTGCTTGAGTTAATTACAGTAATTATACCTGCGCTCCTCAGCTCCAGCTCCCTTTTGTTGTCACTTCCCTGCCCGTTCATTTGCAAATCTAATCGCTCAGTGGATTTTTCAAAAAGAAAAAGGGTAGGGAGGGCAAAGATACAAGTGAAGAAAGAAAGTATGATTCCTGTAACAACAACACAACGGGAACTGAGAAGCCATTGAGCAGCACCAGGTGTTTTATTTAGTGCCCCTGCGAGGACCACGTGCTGCTCCGGGCTCTGACAGACAGGCCTTTGCTGAGCTAGCGTGAGGGGGAAAAAAGAAAGAATCGCATCAGCCTGCCCCAGTGCCTGCCAAATTGCCTCGATCAAGGTTCCCAGCAGAGCTCAAGATACTGTCCAGTGCTTCAGAGCAGACTTGCAGAGGGGCAGGAGAGCTTCCCCGGGCACCCAGTGCTCCCAGCACGTCTGGCATGGCAGGATGCCCACATGGGCACGGGCACCTCCAGCAACTGCTCTTCTCAGTGCTGGGTCCCACACGTTTCTCGGGTAGGTTTCACGTGGGCAAGGGGTGCTGTGATATCAGCTGTGGAAACACAAGCCTCTTTTCATGCCTGGGAGCAGAGGCTTTCCAGCGGGGACCATGGGAGAGCCACTGCTAGTGGTGAGCATGCAGATCAGGTCACCTGTCTGATAAGGACAGATTTGAGGTCGATCCTTTGAATAAAGTGGGAAAAAAAAGTGTAACCAGAAAAAAAATAGCTTCCTAGCTCTTTTCAGGTGCTCTGAAGAAAAGGAAGCAAGAAGGGGAAGCCTCTGATGTTTCCTGCCAGCTGACACTGGAACCAGTGTCATATCACTGTCACAGGGCAGCAAGGTGGAGCAGTGGGGTTTGTTCACCCAATACTGTGTATACAGTTTCAAGAAGAAAAGTACAAAACAGTGTGATTTTGTCTTTTAGGGCCAATAGATACAGTCAGTGAAACAGTGCAAGGGGTAAAGAGACACCCTGGTTGCTTTGCACTGAGCACAGCAATTATATGACACTGACCTGAAGCACCTCCACACCAGCCCTCACACCGGTTTGCCAGTGTAGCCACACATGTCTGAGCTCGTTCACGTTATCATCCTGGATGCCAGAATTTCCCACTGTGCAATGTTTTGCCACTCAGCACTAGAGCTGGTTTCTCTCATTGGCCATGCTGGAAGGGCAGCCCAGGTGGCTGTCCGCAAAAGTCCAGGAGTCTGAGAAGGTGAAGATTAAACTAACTCCTCTGATAAAGTATTAGAAGAATAGACTTTTTCTTTCTTTTTTTTTTTTTTAAGGCTGAAAATAGGTGATGTTTTTCATGATCGGAGCAGATGTTTCTTATCATAGTATGTTCGTACACAAAACATTTATTGCTTTGCATATCTGCATGGGCAAGAAAGCATTCTAGAGAATGGGGAAGAGCAAGAGGTAGAGAGACCTTCTGAACATCATGGGCAGGCAGAGAAGTAGTTAAGGAAACAGGTCAGAACTGTAAAGCATTCCTATTTTGAGGTAATATCCAACTGGAATTTTTTTGTGAAGTTAGAGCGACAAATTCATTTTAATATAACTGAAAAAAAAAAATGCAAACCACCAAAAGTAATGTCTTATTTCCAGGCAAGAAATACGAAACAAGAGTATTGCACAGATCTGAGCAACATGTAACTGCAGTGTGGCAAACTAGAGAGTCTCTAAGTCCTTTAGATGACGTGCTCAAAAGGATTTTCCATCTCCCAGGAGGCTGATTGCTGGGGGAGGAGAGAAAGGACCTGCAATTAGGTTGATTAAAATAGTGGTCCCAGTGTGGTCTGTTCTTCACTGTTGCCAGGAGACTAGAAGGCTGGGATGAACTGTTCAACCTTTTTGTAACAAAAATAGGTGTTTACTTCCACACTGTATGATCTTGGCTCTCTCCAAGGCTGCGCATTCTCTGATAGTCCTCCAGAAAAAAAAGTCCCAATCCAACTTAACTTTCTTAGACCTGTGTTAAGATGGATTTACCGTGTCCAAAACTACATCAGTTCTTCCCTGCCTCCGTCTTCCCAACCCAGTGCCCAACTCCAGGCTCTATGCTAAACATTCAGTGGCTTTTCTTTCACTTATTATAATATTAATCCTGTCTTTCCCTCCTGATCCGGACCCTAGTACCAGATAAGCAGGGGTTAACCAGTTCCAGGTTACTCGCCCCCACCACGGACATGCATCTGAAGCAAAGGCCAGCTAAGTGGCTCAGCTGGTGGGCGAGGACATTGAGATGGGCCTCCACTTGCAGGTTATTAAGTGGACATGCACCGCCTGCAGTCAGTGACTTACGCTGGAAAAATGTAAAAAGTAAAAACACTTCAGGAAACAGAGGATCTCAGTGCAGAAGCCAAGCCAGGCTGTCTTACCAACTTACTCCATTTTACCCTCCCTTTTCCCAGCTGATACAAAAGTGAAAGGAAACACTGAGTATACTGGTGGACAATGGCTATAGTCCAAAGTGAAGCCCTAGTTTCTCAAAGTCCCTTTTGGGGACCATCCTAAAGCATACTGACTGAAAAGAAAAAAAACCACACCACTCAAAGGAAAAAAAAAAAAGTCTGCAGTAGTAGCTGATCCGGAGTTAAAAGCCTGAAGATCTCCATGCATTTGAAGCATCTCTGTAGCCTGATTTAGACTATTTGCTTCAAGAGAAGTCTCATCTTTCCTAAAGCCAAGTGCATTAATGAAACTGAGCCAACGTGCCTTTTCTATGGCTTTCCCTTGTTCTGTCTGCTGCTACAGAAACCGTGCGTGCCAAGCAATGCACTTGCCTTTTAATGCCCCAATGCCAACATCCTGAGCAGGGGCCAAGGGGCTGCGATAGATGGGTGGATAGCAGGCACGACAGTTTTGGAAAGGAAGGATAGAGATGACAGTGAAGGTAGAAAACTGCAAAAATAGCCGCAAAATTAGCTCAAAGCTTAAGTCTCTGCTACAAATGCTGTAGCGTGCATGTGGGGGAAGGGAGTTTGAATGCCAAGAGAGAGGATCCTCGCTCCTGTTAACACAGCGGCAACCAGGCAATAGCTGGAAAGAGCCATTTAAACCTCCCTGTGTAGCTGTGTTGTAACACAGCACATAATCACTCATCATGCTCCTTTCCCCAGCCTGCGCAGGCTGCCTGCTGCAGGAGCTCTGCCGCGCAGCCCTCTCAGCACGGCTTGGCTGCGTGACTCCTTGGGTACCCTCCAGATCAGGCAAAAGGGATTTCACACAGTCACCAAAATGTTTTCCTGGCTAAATCCTGTCACGCACACAAGGTTTGCCTCGTCGCCACACCAAGCTCTCTGCCTCCTTGCACTTGGGTGGAGAAAGGGAAACGTAGCCTGAGAATAAGGGCAAGCAGCAGGAGCACTACCAAGAAGTCTGCTTCGGTTTCTAGTCTTCAGGCCCTTCACCAGACTCAGACTGGACACCAAGCTGTTTAGCGCTTCTCCTCCACATCTGCTCCATCACACGCACCCAGCATTGCAAACCAGGACCTCCAAAGAGGGCATGCACATCCAGGGCTCAGGTGGGAGCACCAAGGCACATTGGTGAAGGATACAAACCCACTATTATTAGCGCTAGAAAGGGAGCCCCAGGTTTCCCACCAGCATTCTAATAGAAGCATTTCTGCTGCAAAACCACCTTGGCTGGATGTCAAGGACACATTATAAAG
The DNA here is from genome assembly GCF_964199755.1 of Larus michahellis. NCBI lineage: Eukaryota > Metazoa > Chordata > Aves > Charadriiformes > Laridae > Larus > Larus michahellis. The sequence goes on along the minus strand of NC_133899.1, from coordinate 67,075,194 downwards.
GCAGGTCAATCCAGGTGTGAAGCAACGTAGCACAGAGATAGCATCTGGAAGATTGCCAGAAGCACAAAAACTACGATCACACCCAAGAACCTCAAAACCAGCAAGCTCACTCCGGCATTAGTAAATGAATTGCTTCCTAAAACCTCAGATGCTAATTACTTTTGTGTGTTTTAATTTTTGTACTTAGCATTCTTCTGTCCAAATTAAAGTAAATCTCATTTAATGCCCCAACACAGACAGACTCCAAGTGTCTTTTTCCTTGAAAGCTTCTCCTGCTAGTCACTACCTAGATACCGAATCAGAAGAGCGTTATTTTAACTCCGAAGTGGCTCTTGTCTTACATGTTGTGAACTGGGAAGACAGACGAAAAAATAGTGCCAGAGGATGTGTCTTCAATCCTGTCTGTCTGCAGCTATAACTATCCAGCTTCAACAAAGGCTACTGGGAGGGTTATACAGCCCAGAGAGATGCACCACTACATGTTAACAGTATCCAGCAGATGCTTCTCGGGTTCCTTTCCTGACTCTGCAGGAAGGGAGAGCTACCCATAGAGCCCGAGGGTGCTTTTCTAGCTTATCTTCAACAGTTCCTTTCTATTTACAAACCCTTCTTGGATAGCAGCCTCCTAGCCTTGCTTATACTCCTTCTGTCTTGGATATTACCCCTCTGACATTGTTTGTTTCTCAAGTTTCTAGGGGGTCCTCACAGCTAAGAGAGACATCCGCCCATCGTGGCATCTCCAGCCTGGTGGCCACACAGCATGAGGCATGGAGGAGGCCAGGGAAGGAAGGAAGGACGGACGCAACATGGGTTTTCTACAGAACCTGAAAAAGGCAGGACTTCTTTGAAGGGTCTGCACAAGCAAAAGCTGTTATTTAGCTTCTTGACAGCGAAGCAGGTGGTGAATTTGCAGAACTACTTCTCCCTCCCAAAACAGTTTTGCCACAAATTTCTGTCACTTCACAAAAGCTCTTTGCTTCCACCTTGATGACAACCTTTGCCCCTGATGGGAGGAACGGCGGATGTTTGTCTCAGCAGATAGATGGCTTTGCAGATCCAGAGGAATCGGTGAGGTTATTGAGTAGCTGACAGGGGCGGGGGATCAACAAGACCATAGGTTATCTCTGTAATAAATACAGCCTGCCACAAATCTCCATATTTAAGAGCAGCCTCTCAGGGTCAATAGGCTCAGTAGCTTTGGTCAGTCAATAAGACCCAGTATTAGCCTCAGCAGAAGCGTCAATTCCTGCATAATAAAACACGGTTTATGTTTTGAGTCTCCCAGAGACTTTTCTACTGCAAGCTTCTCCTCACAGGGCTAAATCCCTTCAAAGTCCAGGGAGAAAATAGAGGTGCTGGTGAGCCAACAGGCAGCAATGTTTTGAGCCTGTGTGAGCAATGTATTCGTGCGCAAGGTCAAAACTCCCTCGCTGACATAGGGTGAGGAGGAAAACAGGAGGTAGAGACCTCCACAGAACACAGCACCCTTCAAAAGCCTTGGCACCGCTTTGCTTTTCCCACACCTTCTCCCACCTGCCCTCACACACCATCCCAGGCCCACAACCTACACACAAAACAGGGTGAAGGTCCCCTCCTTTACTCATTGTCAGAGTCAGCTTGCAAAGTCGTCCAAGGAGAGATACATTATCATGCATTCAAAAGCCACCACCATCTCCAGAAGCAGGACCTTCCCTAGCCACCCTTCCCTTGGCAGTTTCCCAAACAGAAAAACAGGGAAATACTTGCCTTTCTCCAGGTAACCAGGCAAAACACCCCCTCCCTCCTTGGGGCAACCTCCCTGCTCCTGGCTCTGCCCCTTTCTCCCCTTCCTTCTCCACACCACCCATGTATCACACCAAACAAGCTACCAAAGCCTTCCACAGATGCACTCGTTACCTCCAGCAAGAGAAAAAGCAGCCATGACACAGAGCTACAACCTCATTACAGCTTCTAATGAGCTGACGGGAAAATATTTCTGCCTGATTAGAATTCTTAACGAGCTCCTGATTATTATGAGTGGAAGCTGGCTGGCCTCCCATTTTGTCCCATCTGTAATGGCAGGACAGCTTCTAGCATCCCCCATGTGTCTTTTCCCCCCAGCCCAGCAGGAAGAGGTATAGTCGCTCTTCACCAATCTGTACCGCACCCTGGCAACAGCAAAAGAGAAATAGGCCGGTATTTATGTATCAGCTCTTGCTGTAAATCAAGGGTTAAGCTTTCTGCTACTTGGGAAAAACCTTTCTTTAGTCACCGGCGATGTCACCAAAGACGCCAGCCAAAGGCACTGAGTCACGTTGCGCCCCAGAGACTGCTGCGGTTGGGGTTTTGAAGACCCTTTAACAAGTGCTTGAAACCAGGCTGTTCTTTTTCCATTGTATTTTACCTATTAAAAGATTGTCCCCCTCAAGCGATGCATACTGTCAGGTGATCTCACTAGCAGAGGAAATCTACAAAATATGTGTTTACAGAAGAGCATGCAGTCAAAACTGCACAGTGAGCACAGGGCTGGTGTCTCCCAAGGCATAAAGGCAGTTCAGGTGCTGCCACGCTTCCCCCAGGTGTCCTCCCTGCTGGCAGCTGCAGGGGCAGGGCAGAGAGGCCGGGAGAGGGAATATCTTGTCATCCCAAGGGGGATCCCTTCAGGGCGGGCTTGTGGTGTACCTGCAGACTGCTCTCTGAATCACATCAAGAGTTTTCTTGTCTTCTTTCAGCTTGGGACCACAGAGGTCCCCACGAGACCCTGATGCTTGCCAGCCTCCACATTCCCCCAGCACTGCAGGCCCACCAGGCAGTGGTAATCAATGGAAGGATCCAGCCCCTCTCCACCCCGCATATAAAGTCTGAGACTTTATACCATGGAATAGTCCTCCACGTTCAACTCCTGTCCAATTGTCTCCACTTCTGCCTCCAAATTCTTCAGCCAAAACCCTTGCAGCCCTCGTTCTTGACTCCTTCTCCAAAAGCCATGACAGCCAGAAGTTCCTCTCATCAAGCTATTCCTTCTTCCATAGTAACAAGCAACGTCTTTTCTCTGGCTTCCCAACAGTCCTTTACACAGACCAACACCCAGGCCAATGTGTGGGAGTGGACAGGAGAGGTTCTCCAAGCACAGCTTACCTTATAACACAACTGATGCCATGGTCACAGGCAGCATCAGTTTGAGTGGAAGAAAACAAACCCAAACAATAATTGCTCTGATTGATTAGATACTAAAGATGGAGCATACCTTTGCTGTATTTTTAAAGGCCATCTTTGGAGTTTACCTGCAGTTTACTGGAGCAACTGAACTGATCTTGGGAACTGAGATGCCTCATGTGGTCTTGGTGATTCAACTCCAGCCCACATAACTCAAGTGCCCAAGATGATGTGGTGATGTGACGGAGCCAGGTGACTCATATGACCAGGAGTGCTTGGACAGGACACCCCGGTAGCCACTGTGACTCAGTCTTTGCCACTGTTGTGTCACGAGGAATGGCTGGGCCCAGGTAGACACAGTCAATTGGTTACTCACTGTGCCCTGCACTGCTTATAAAGATAAAGGTTTCAAGGTACTCAGGAATTACTGAAAACAGGCACAGTTGCATTACGTGTAAATACACACATATATATATTTGTATATGTTAACAGAAGAGAGAGAAACTTTCTTCTTAAAAGTTTAGACCTGTTATAAACAGCAGTATGGAGTAGGAAGAAACTTAGCCAGCTGGCAAGTCTTAAATATTGTCCATTTGTGTGGCTTTTCCACCTCTCTCTGGACCAGCCAGGATGAACTACTTTTGGAGGGTGCAGTCGGGACTAGATGGAGCATTGGTCTAATCTGGCCATTAAGATTCCAGTTTAATGTTAGAAATGGTGGCTTTTAACTATGACTAGTGTTAATATTTTAATGACTTTTTCCATTCAGACATCACCATTGCATTTCAGTCTGTGTAACGCCAGATGTTCAGGGCAGGTGGTTTGTCCTTCCAGCAAAGGAGAACTAGGAGATTTGTGCCTGGAAACATTCTACGCGTTGTCTCTATACGTGCAGCCCTGGAGCAGAGGTGGTGAAAAGCCTGCAAGGGCTCTGTTGGGGACTCAGCCCAGGACTGGTGTGGATTTCCCCTTGAACGGACATTAACAGAAGACCAAGCAGCGGTGCTTACAAGGCTCTCTCTTTAGGGCTTCTGGCTCTGCCCCAAAACTTGCAAAAACCACCGTGCCGCATCACGTCCTTCCATGGCCAAACATGAGAAAAATAACTTGAAAGACTATTTGTAGTGGGATCACCCGTTGCCACATGCCTTAACAATACAAACAAATCCTGTCTCTTGCCACTAGTTATACATTTTTTAACTGAGGCATTAATACTCAGCACTTATAACACTTTTAATCCATATATATCAAAGCACTTCTGTGGAAAGAGAGACACTGTGTAGGCTGGTAGGAGCCTAGAGAGAACCTGTTAAGATTTGGTAATAGTGGCTAATACTGATCCAGTTGCAGATGTACAGAAAAGTGACAAAACCCCCTGCCTAACATGTAGTTGGTTTAGTGTGAACCCCAGAATGGCTTCCCTGGAGTAATCTAGCGTGGAGTTCAAAAACATCTTTCTGTGAGTACCATAGTATCACAGAGCTGCCTTTGTACGTTAAATTCTCCTGCTTCTAAGTGTAGTGTCCAGCAGAACCTGTTGTTTGAATCTGTGAGGCATAAAATACCTGCCTGAGCGCTTCTCATTGCCATCCCAATAGAGGCAATGAGGGCAGAGATTAAACAGCACTCTCTGCTCTCCGCTTCTCCCATTTGTAACCATGCGGCACATATTTCTGGGCAGAGGCTGCACTGTCCCACTGTGGAGAGATCCTGGGCAGCTGTTTTCCAGTGAACACGTGAGAAATCAATGACAAAATGAGGGTGTTGGTGGAGGCTGAGTCCCATCCTGCTGTAAAACACTCAGACCCCTTCTGTCCCTAGCCAAGCAAGAGCCCTTGATGTTTTGCTCTATGCTTTTATTTCCCCTTTTGCTTTTCTTCCCCTCCAAACCACTCCACTCTCTCTTAGAATTGCCCACCATCTCCTTCTCTGTCCACTGTCCATGCTCAAAGTGATTAACTCTGCCACTTTCCCTGGGTCTGTTCCTCTGAAGATTACTGTCTCGTGTTCAGAGCAGATAATCCATCAACCAAATGGCCAGCTGCCACCCAGGGGTCTGACGCAGTCCTTTGGCACTCCTGCTGGAAGGTCTCTCTGGCTGCACGGCCGGCGGAGCGTGGACAATGCAGTGCACCGGGAGCAAAACCGGCACGGGATGGAGCTTAGCGTTCCAGCCAGCACGGGCACACATCGACATGAGCACACACGTGCAGGCTCAGGCGAGCAGCTCCACAGCCTCAAATCTCAGGAGATGGCCAGAAGAAGAGCCCAGGAATGAACTAGCCATCAGGAGACATCTTGCCCGCTCTTACACTGCAGAGACCTCCCTTTAAATCGCAAGGGGGAACTCTCCTTACCAAGAGCTGGGTAGGGTTTTCAGATGACTTATGGATCCCGCACAGTGTTATTATCTGAAGCAAATGAGAAAGTGAACTGAAGCTGAACACAGTGCCCCTGCTGAGCCCACATGCCGTGGGCACACAGGGTGCCTTGAGCCCTGTTCTTGCGGTGCTGCCCGACCTCCCTGCCAGGGCTGCTGCTCCTGCAGGCCGCCTGATGGGCTGCAGCCTGCCGTGGTTAGACAGCATCTCCTTTGCCCTGCTAACGGCCCTTCTGCACACAGCGCCCAGGCCACCCTCTCATGAAGTGCGAGATGGCACCTCCTGGCCCAGTTATGCCACTGCAGTCCTGGCTTTCAACCTAGCCCTGCTAAAACGCCTCCAGCCCAACCACCGTGTCTGTCACAGCCACCTGCCCAGGCTGAGCTGAGGTCTGAGTTACGCCACTATTTAAGACCAAACTATTGTTCTTCAGAGTGATCTAAAATGCATTCAACATCCCTCTGCAGTAGGAACCATCAACAAGCAACATTGGCATCTTTACAATATGGCCCAAACCCCAGCCAGACCTCCTTCAGCCTGTCAAGATGTCTTGGAGAGGCAAACCAAGAGTGACAGAAACATCACTGCAGAGTGGGTTTCAAAGGCAGGGTCCAGCAAAAAAAGCAAGAGGGAAATGTCTCGGCACGTGGATGCGCCATGTGGTCTGCTCTGGGCGGCTGGGCACGGCCCTACAAGCTTCATGCAGCTGGGATGGGGCAACATCTGCCTCCTGGCTAAAGCAGAGAGTGAAGGGAAGCTGCCTGCCCCATGCCAGCTGGCAGTCCCTCCCCCTGCCCCCTTTGCCAGCTGTGCCACAAGGTGAGAGCACCTGGGCTGTCAGCGCAGCAGAAACTGGGGAAAAATCAGGCTGAGAAAACCAGCTGCAGGTGGGAAAAATATGGAAGAGGAGAGGCCAAACAGCGAGATGCAGGCTCCTTGCTGGGAGTGGGGCTAAGATGGCCAGGCTGCTGGCGGAGTGAATGGAGGTCTGGCTGATATAACAAGCTATTTAAGAAGTCCAGTTTCCTCTGCTTTTCAGTATCCATTCTTTCCCTTCTTTCCTTTATGTTTCCCTTGTTAGTCAGTTGTTAAGGGCAGACAGCTTACCCCATCGAGCTGCCCCGAGACGAGAGACTGGGCTGCCTGACTCCCTACCAGGTCCCTACTGACAGGCATTTATTCAAATCCTTCTCCAGTTTCAACTAAGAGAGAGGCAAAGAGATCCCAGAGATAATGAAAGTCCTTTAGATTTAATGAAAATAGGTAGGAGGACTCTCTGAGCGTCCCCACTGTGGGAGAGATTGCAGCGTGAGTTAAAATATCAAGCACCAGAAAGAAAACCTTTATGGGAGAACCCATGTAAATACCCCAGGCCAGAGGAAACACATTTAATCCTCCCCTGCACTCAGAAGGGCACTTGCAGCTGGACACGGAGCAGGGATTCAGCAGGCGATGGAAGCAGGCACAGCCCGTCATGGCTGGACCAGTGGCAGGTCTCTGCTCCCGTGGCCTCCGCGCAGAGGGAGGGCACGGCTCTCTGGAAGCGGATGCATCCGTTGCACCCCATCTGCTGTCGGGTGGATTCCCTTCCTGGCATCATTGGCGCTGAACCGTGCATTAATGTCCGGGACTGCCAAAAGTGTTTAAAAGGCCTCTCCGTCTCTCATGAAGGAAAGAGCATCCTCATCCTTCTTTACACCTGTCCAAGGAGACTGTATCCTCTAGGCTAACGATGCTGGGCCAGCTCCCTAACGAAGCCGCCCTGTGCCGCTAATGCTGCTGCATCCTCTAGGCAGAACGAGGCCAATGAGCCTGCTCTCTCTGCAAGTCTTCCCACACCCTCTCCGCAAATAAGCTCACGCCAGGTCACAGCCTGACTCCACCGCTGACTTTGCTGGCACGTGAGTGCCCGCCGGTTCCTTCAGAAGCTGCCGAACACTCTGAACCGAGCTTAATGATGGATGCGACTCTTGCCTGCTCCCTGCGGATTTTTCTGTACTCCGCTCGGGAGATCCCATTTCCCCCTCTGAAGGAAGAAGGCAGCAAATGGAAGGGCATTATCCCTCCTATTTGCACTGAAACATTGGCGGTGCCAGCACATAAAAAATAGAAGGAGCCACATACCTTCCTCTTTTAAAAGCAGAAGGGTTAGGATGCTCTCCGAGCTTAGAAACGAACTTAAGGCCAAGGCTGACATTTCAGGGATTGTTGCCAATTAACTTAATGAATAAAATTTTCCTCTTCAGCCGTGCCTCTGCGCATGCAGGAGAGGAGCCCGATAGTTTTCCCGCCCCAGTTCTGGATAATAATTTTTGCTGCATTCACTCGGAGACATCTGTCTGTTTTCATGCCTGCAGTAGAAGCTGGTGTTGGAAGTTGCATCTGCTGAGGAGCCGCTCCGCTCCCGATCCTGGGGGCTATTTCAGGGAAAAAAATACCCATTAACTGCTTACACTGGAGCACACACTTAACGAAAGCATGAGCAAAGAACATAATGATGCATCAAGCTCCGCACATAACTCATCAACTGCTGCCATGCCCGGAGAGATGGAGGGAGCGGTGGCCCACAGCAGGGTGGCTGGCTGTGCCGCGGTGGCCCGGCCGCACGGGCTGCCCAGCCCCACACCTGCGCCATGGCCTGGGCGCCACAGCTCGCTCCTGGGGCATCGCAATGCAACCGAGACCCCCAGCGTGCGCCATGGCCCCACACAGCCCCTCTTCCCGAGGGCGGCTGGGCTTTCCAGGCGGCTCTCCTTGCCTGTCCCCCGAGGGGACACGCGCTGCTGCGAACCCCCAAGGTCCTGCTCCTTCCCCGCGCACCCAAATCCACATCACGTTCACCCTCCTCCCGCTGCTGCCGAGGCCCGAGCGGCGCTTCCCAGCCTCACAAGCGGCTGTTTCACCGACCACAACTTGGAGGTGCTGAATAAAATAGCAGCGAGTTCCCAAAGCCACGACAAAAAGAGAAAGGGAGCAAGAAAGGGCTGGATGCGCCGCGTATTTCAGGGCGTCCGGATGACTGGAAACAAACCCCAAATCCCTGAAAACTCACAGAAAACAGGAACAAAGGGTGGGAGAAAACCACAGAAGCAAGGGGGAGGCGATGAGGAGAGGGGCTATTGATGTTTGAAACGGGCTTTTTAAAATGGAAGATAATGACACTGAAAATTATTCTGAGCTTTTCAAAGGCATAAATGACCAAACTGCCTCCTGACTCCTGAATTACATTATCCAGAAAGAACTTAATAGCATGTTATTATCGCTTCTCCTCGCTGACAGGATTTCGGCACTGAAAAGACAAACAAGAAGTGCATTCATAATCGCAACCGCGTTCACCTCTGCAACACGCTGGCCGCAGCTAATTTCAGGTAAGTGTCTCGGCGGCCATCCGGGGGAGCTTGGCAGCGAGGTAATTGCCTTTGTCACTGCCTGGGGGGGACCGGCTGGATGTCCCTGGGGGGCGGCTGGTGCTGAAAACCTACTGCATGGGGGTATGGGGGAGAAAGGCATGGCCTGAGCTGGCCGGTGGCAGCTGATGGGGACCTACCCCATGGGGCTGGATCCAGCGGGTCACGGGGCTCCCCATCCCCGCAGGTACCTGCAAGGGGCCCAGGGCTGTGCAGACAGCAGCAGGGTCCCCATGTTTGCTGTAGCCATGGCTCCGCTGGCCCCCTGGGACCATATAAGCACGGGAGCACAACAAGAAAAGGGGATGCAGGGACGTGCGAGGGCTGGGGAGTGAGCAAACAAGCTGGCCTGAGCCATCCAGGGACAGCCCCAACCTTTGGCATTTGTCACGTATGATTACTTTACGTGACGAGCAGCCCTGAAAGTAGCGGTGCTGGTAATTTCCAGAGACGGGCAGCCTGGCAAGCCCCTCTCCCCCCCACCCCTGCCACCCCGTCCCGTGCCCCGGTTCAGAGGTCGGAAGGCAGCTCGGTCATGTTGTGCTCCTGACCGGCCCCCATGGCCTGGCCATGCGCGGGGACAGGCATCATCCTGGTGCAAGCCAGGGATGACCCTGGCATCACACAGCGCCATTGTGCCACCATCCGAGGGGCACCCCAACACAGCAGTTCACTTTGGGCCATTCCCGAAGCCTTCCTTTTCATTTCCTTTGTGTTTTATCAGCGTGTGCCACTGCAGTCCAAAACCCCTCTCTCCCGGGAGGTGCCCCATCTCCTCCCAAAACCTCCCCCAACGGCCAGAGACAGGCCCAGCCGCAGCTACGGCAGGTCAGCGCGCAAGCCCAGCCTGGAGGGAAAGAGGCAGGGAAGGGAAAGAGGCAGGGAAGGGAAAGAGGCAGGGAAGGGAAAGAGGCAGGGAAGGGAAAGAGGCAGAGAGCCATTCCGTGGGCTCTGCTCAGCTGCCGCTGCCACAGGACACATTTGCATGGGGCCACCTGGGACACAGAGCGTGAGCCAGCCCAGCGGGGTCCCCGGGCAGAAGACTGTCCCTGCTACAGTGCCAGTGTGACAAGCTGCACAGCATTCTGTGGCCCCTGCCTGTGATTTATGTCCCAAGTTTAACAGCATTTCATTTCAGCAGCCGTGCTCCGATGTCCATAGGCCCCTGAGCAAGCGAAGGGGGTAACGGCCAGCGCTGTGCTCTGGCGCCTGCTCGCTACGCGTACAGTCGTGACTTTTTTCTTCTTGTAGCACAATACGGCAAATAAATAATCCTTCCCCACTCCCAGCTGTGGACAGAGCTCACACAGCACACCCAGAGCTACCCGTGTCACCGGGGTGGGGGTCCCCAGCCCAGCCTCGTTGGTAGGCTCCGGGAGAGGGGCTGCAGGAACACCCATTCCCATAGCAAAATTCAGGTGCTGCCAGGGACAGGACATGTGGCACAGGAGCACCCGAGCAGCTTTGCAGCCCCGTACACTCCCACAGAGGCTCCTCCAGGGTCCATCTCTTGCCTGACCACTGCTTGGCGGGGAGCGTGAACGCTGCGAACAAGGAAAACCACGAGGAGAAGAACTGGGATGGAGCATGGAGCAGTCACCAAAATAAAGGAGTTGCCTGAACCACACAACCTGGGCAGGATACGGGCTGAAGAGCAAACTGCAGGGAACAGCCCTTTGCCAGCGAGGGCTGTGAAGGCAACCTTCACAGCCTGCACAGCTCTCCCTCCCATTCCCGGGCGTCAGTAGCTCTCATTCTCTGGCCACACAACTGAACAGTCAAGTATAATTTCTCCAGGGCGAGACTCTTCCCCCATAAAACTGACTGTTCAGCCTGCCCTGCAAAGTTAGCAGTGGCACCACACTGTTAGCTGACTTCCCAAACCACATCGATCTCCTTTCTTCCCTCCGTCTTCCTCTGGGGCTCTGTCTGGCTCACACCAATGCATTTGAGGTGCGTTGATACCTCAAAGTAATTCCCCAGCCCACATCACCTCATTGCTCCACGCCGGCTGTTGCAGAACAGCTATTTCCATGCTGACCACCTGCTCCTGGTGGCTACACTGACAGGCTCACCCTGCTCCCATTTACCCGATGGTCCCACACTGCAGAGGAGCAACAGCAGTCCCAGCGCAGACTGGTGCAGCAGCGGCGTCCGTGGGACTGGCTGCCCTGTGATATATGCATCTTATATTGCCGAGTTTTCCTTTCAGCCTTATCGGCATGATGGATAGTTTAGCCATGGTGAAGTACAAGATAGTAATAACAATGGCCATGATTACTATTTTTCATATTTTCTTTAAGAGCAATATGATATTACCAGGCTTCGTGCGTGTCACTTTGTTTATTAGCTACCATTTAGTAATCTCTTCTATCTTGGCTTTATTAAAGTGGGAGGCGCTGTTAGGCTGTGGGCTGAAAGGAGAGCAGGGGCTCGCGGGACAGCCACCCTGGGGAGACGCTCGCTTGCATCCATGCTGAGCCCAGAGCTGCAGGCCCACAAACCACCGGCAGCTAAAGGTGCATTTCACATGCAGACACGTCCTGCTAGGTCAGACCCAAGTCTTGTCCCCTTCTTTGCAGTGCTCCAGCTACAGGAAGAGGCTTTGTGAGAGTTATTTATGCTCATATGTGTAAGTAAGTAAGTAGGGAAAAGTAGGCTCAGAAAAAAAAAAAAAAAAGAATCTGAATCAAATGAAAATAAAGTAAAATAAAATAGTAAAATACCAAAGCTCCTCCCTACTCCACACTACTCGTGCAGTCTGGTTGAACCGTTTTTACCAGACCACAAGAAACTGAAGTACCTGGGTTACAGCAAGCAGCTCAAGAGGGAAGCTCTGCAAAGAGCAGCCAGCAATGTGACACGGTGGCTGATCTGGAGCCCCATGGAAGATGGCAAGCAGAGTGATGCTCTCTGGGTTGCACAAGCCGACCTGGAATGGCCGTTACCCTTTGACGAGGTCACCTTGAGCTGCACAGGGTTGGTGGGAGGCGCAGGGGTCACGTCCTGCCCAGGGCTCCCTCAGGCATAGCAGCAAGCGAATGCACGGCAATGATTCCTGCAGGGAACAAAGATGCAGATAACACAGATACCCTGCAGAGAAGCGGTGACAGCTTCCCGAGTTGGCATGGGGAAGATCTCTTGGGCTGCCTGCCCTCCCGTTCCGAGGGAGACTCTCGCCAACAGGCGACTAGCTGAGCTACGCTTTGGTTGGCCAGGTCCTCAAAGCCTTCCAGGATGGAGGCCCTCTCTGCATGACATGTCCTAGCTCTGCACCACACTCCTGGTGATGAAGTTCATCCTGTGCCCAATCTAACTATCCAAGCTGTAACTTGCGGCCATGGGCCCTTGCTAAGTCACCTGGCACTGCCAGAAGGAGTTTGGCTCTATTGCCTCTCTAACTCCCTTTCAAAGAGGCGACGGCCACTATCAGCTCATCCCTTTGCTTCTTCCTTGCCAGACTAAACAAGCCCATCCCTCTTGCAGGCTATGGGCAGTAGGTCCTGGCCATGTCATGTGCCCTCCACCCGACCCAATCTAGCTTTTCAACATCCCGGTTCAACTAAGAGAACCAAAAGAGGACGCCGTTTCAGGTGTGGACTCAGCAGCACCAAGCAGAAGAGGAGAACAAGTAGCCTCACCAGCCACGCTCCTCCTGATGCAGCCCCAGACATGGTTTCCACTGCGAGCTCATGTTTACCTGGGGTCCCCCACAACCCCTTCCTGCTTCTTTTCAGCAGGGCTGCTACTCCACTAGAAGGTTTTCTTTTCAGCTGAAAGGTCCTAGTGATACCTCATGGAGTAAGATGTTAGGGGACATCACTATCACCTGTATGATGCTTGGAAAGGTTAATTTTTCTCTGAAGGGTACCTAATTAATTACAAATGTCAATCTCTCACCGGCCAGCTCTTCTACAGTCCTGGGCAGCACTTGAGCAACTGCTGGAGGAATGATGATGCCAACCTGCAGGCAACTCAGTGGGGCTGACACCCCCAGTGCCCTGGTGGAGTGGTGACCCAGGCTGTCTCTGGACCAGGAGCTTTGCATCCACTAACCCATCATCCCTGGCAGAGTGACAGCTGCTGGCTCACCGGCTGGAACTACAACCTAGAACAGGCCCTGAGTCCCGCCTGGGACAGGGAGAGGAACCACCACAGGAGAGCTCCACGGAGATAGAGCCAAAAAAAAGGCTCTGAACCGCTTCGCAGAGACCTCTGTGCCTCAGCAAGTGTCACACCACACTGCACTGGTGTGTGGGGCAGCAGGAGGAAGGGGGAACCCTTCATTGTGCCAGAGACGGCAACTCGCTGGCCACAGCATCTGCGTGACCTGTAAAACAAAAAGCAGAGAGTGCCATCCAGAAGCATTTAGAGATCCCAAGTTCACTTAGAGCCATGCTGGGTTTGGTACTTACTCCCAAAAGGCGGGGAACACCCCTTCCCTTGCCCTCCCTTTCCCCTTCCCCTTTCCACTTCCTTCCCTTTTCTCCCTTTTCCTCCCCTTCCTTTTACTTTGAGGGTGACAGATCACTGGAACAGGCTGCCCAGAGAGGTGGTGGAGTCTCCGTCTCTGGAGATACTCAAAACCCGCCTGGATGCCTTCCTGTCCAGCCTGCTCTAGGTGAACCTGCTTTGGCAGGGGGGTTGGACTAGATGATCTCCAAAGGTCCTTTCCAACCCCTACAATTCTGTGATTCCCTTTCCTTTCCTCCCCTTTCCTTAACCCTCCTCCCCTCCCATCCCCAAACCCCCAGCCCTCACTATCAAAAATCAATGGCTGCAAAGACAGAACCACTCACATCCTCCTGCTGCCTGGCTGGAGCACCAACACTGCTGCTCACTGCTGGCCATCGCCACACTGCAGCAAAGCAGCTGAGGCCGAGTCCTCTCACAAACACCAGGTGTAGGATGGCAATCGCCCCCCTGGCCGGGAACACACGAGGACCGGCGATGGGAAGGAGCAGAAAGCCTTTGGGCCTTGCAGACTCGCTCCACACGGCACTGCGCGAGGCAGCGAGCATGGACTGGTGGCAGCAGCTTGCCCCCAGAGACATCAGCTGCTGGCACCTCGCTGCCAGGGGCGCTCCCCCCTGGGGGGCTTTGGAAGTCCCAGCCCCCGGCACTGCTGCAGCCTTGCCCAAGGTACAAAGCTGCAGAGGCGTGTGGCCCGGGAGCCTGAAGCCAGGGCAGGAGGGGGACAGCAGGATCCCCTGGGGGCTGCTGCGCTCCTACAGCAATCGAGACCTTCAGCTAAGCCTGCAGGTGGGAGATGGCTCTTTGGTGCGGAGCAGAGAGCAGCCCTGCTGGTGCTTTGCTGCCGACATTAACAGGGAGGCGATGAACAAACTCACAGGCTCCAGTCGCTCCTTCCCTACTCCCCCTGCTCCACCTTATGGTTCCTCTGTTCAAATTATCAGAGGATCGGCAGCCCCAAGCAGACCTGGATCTACCCCGAGGGCTGGGAGCCTCTGAAGTATCCCTTCCACCTCCCAGCTCAGACAGCAAATTCCCTCTCCCAGTACAGAGCACGGCCCCAGCCTGCATGCTCCTTACCTCAGTGCTGGTTGTTTGCTCTCTGCCATTTGAAAGATGCAATACAGGCTTCTCGCCATCACCCAGGACAAGCACATCCCCTGGGTGAGATGGGGATGGCCACAGCTCAGGCTCCAGGGGCAGGAGAAAGCCCCAGCGTCTTGCTTCTAGAGACGAGCCAAAGAGGAAGAAATGTCTGTCACCCCCTTTCTAGCCATCCAGGTGTCAGGGTATGAAGGGGGAAGGCACTGGCTGCCCTGAGGATTGCACCCCTCCAGATATCCCTCTCTCTGCTCCTGCCTGAATGCCGGGTGTCCTGGCACAGCCTGGATGGCTCCCTGGATGCTCCAGGAGGCAGCAGCCTGCCCGCACCCCTCTGCGCTCAGGGTACAGTGGGGGAGAACGGTGCTGGGGGGATACGGAGATACACAGTGGTGGTGGGGGAAGAGCCCTGCCAAGTGGTGCGTTGGAAGGTAGCCCCGGTGACCAGGGGGGAGTCGTTTGTGAGGGGAATGACTTTGTCGCTGGCCAGGCTGCGTGCCGGCCACGGTTCATTTGCTATGGGAAGCAGGGAGTGATTCATTTGGAAGGCTTCTATGCTGTGACTGCATGAGGTTCATACGCCCCTGAGATGGCAGAGGGCACCATGCAGCCTTGATGTGCAAATCTACATCCCACCCACTTGTCATCATTAAAGCTAACTGGATGTGCTAGGTAAAGGCTATGGTGTTTAGCCTGGACTAACGCTCTCCCTGGCTTTTTCTTCAAGCTGGATATGAAAAAGCGTCTTCACTTCATACCCTAAATTCTTGCAGTTTTGCATGGCTATTTGCTATGACTGCCCCATTTTCCACCTCCAGCCAACCTAATGATGGCACATTTAAATGCTGGATGCTGGCTCCCCAACACTTCTGAGAGCGCCGAGACCCTTTAGGATGGGAGATGTTACGAGGCTACAATGTAGTGTTTCATATTACAGGAGCTGAAAGTTGCCCGTCTGTTTTGCACCTCTGTCCCCAGCTCTTACCCTCTACTTGTCGGTCTTGAGACGGAGTCGGTGGGCTCAGGAGTCTGCTGCAAGGCCAACGTGCAGTGCCTGCGCCAAACTTCAGCTGGCTGGCAGCTGAAGCCGGGCAGACAGCAGCCCCTGTGCTGCCTGCAAGCAGAGCAGCGGAGGCTGTGTTTGCTGGTGGTGAAAACACCAATAAATGCAGGTTGGAAGGAGAGGCCAAGTGCACGGGGCTAATCCAGGTTACCCATGTTTGTCAACCACAAATTGGGATGAGAAAGTGTCTTTTCAAAACCCTTTTAACACATTCACCTTTGAGAGATTTCAGCAAAAAGACAAGGCAGGAATGTTAAAGGGTCAAACTCCGGGTGTTTGCTTGTGCTTCCCTCAGGCAAACCCTCATTGATTGACTGTGGAAAGCGTGAGAGCTGAGCACAACTGAGGGAGGAGTCCCAGCGCTAACACGAAGCTGAAGCACGCAGCCTCCCGGCACAGACTAATGCCAATAGGCAAAGCTCTCCCAAATACACCCTGCGCTCTGACTGCTGCACACTGCCAAAAACAACAGTCTGAGGGGCTGCCGGTTCCCTACTGCTTTTAGAGCCAGGACCTCCCTCAGGCAGCGAGACTAGCAGTTGTGTGGTGGGATTTTTTGAGGGGGTCAAAGAACAGGTGTGGCCAAGAGTGGGCTTGGGGCTTGGCAGTCAATGTAAATGCCAGCTGCAGGGAGCCTCTCCACAACACGGGATCCTCTGGAAATGAGGGATATGACCAGGGTCTCACTGTGGGGTGAGCTTTCATGCACAGATGTTAGTGAGACTCGGACTCTGGTCGGTATATCCAGACATGGATAGGCAAAGACATTTGCAGGGGCAGCTGCACGATGAGGATGTGCAGTCGGTGACCATTGCTAGAGGGTCTCCTGGGCTTCACTGGTTGCACCAGGGCAATTTTCTGAGCGAAGCTCTGCTTGTGAGTCCAACGCGACAGGCCCACCCACACTGGCCAGCTTACAAAAGTTAAGCGCCTAAGCAAGGCACTGATTCAGCCAGACTGCTCACATGAGCAAAGATTACTCATGTACAGGCTGCAGGACCAATACTCCAGGGCCCCTATGACTCCGTGTCGACTCAGCAGTCTCGTCACTGCAATTACCACCACTCCATTCCCTGATGCCATCACACGACTCAGAAATCAGGGGAATCTCTGACCTGTCATTGCATAGGTTGGGGACAAGCTTTGTGATGACATTTGGTCTTACTGGGGTTTCTTTTTTTGCTTTTAGCAAAGATGCGAGAGCACATCGCCCCTGCTGCTTCCCCCATAGTAGGAAGGGCTCACAGAGCTAACACCAGGGTCAGGCGATTGACCACACAGGAGACCAAAAACCCACAGTCAGTAATTCCTCATCTACAACTCTGCCAATCACACACCACTTCTTGACAGTCCTGAACCAGCCAGCTGTGCCTACACTCTTGCGCATGCACACAATCGCTGTCATAAGCCACACCTCTGTAGTCACTAACTTATCATGCTTAAGCACACCTGCAGTCACGTACCTTTTCTGGACTATGTGCCTTCCCTCTCCCACACAGAGAGCAAAAGAATCGGTTCCTTGGGGACTGACACACGCACTCACCCACACTCTGCCCCCTGATTCCCTTCCCATGGAAACGGACTCACTGCAAGGTGGGGTCTTGCACCCGTATAAGCTGGGAAACTGCTTGCAAACTGGGAGACTGTGCGGTGTTCTTGCGGCTTGGTCTCAGGCACAGCCTGCTGCCTGAGTAACGACCCTCAGCTTAGCAAGCTTGCTGGCAGTTGAGGGACGTTCCCCTCCTGTCCTTCTGTCCCCTTTCACCAAAACAGTTTATGAGAAAGCTGAAATGATCTGAGCAGTCACCTCCATACACCCTTCCTGGCTACAGGAATCCTCACAAGCAGGAGGGATGTCTCCCAGGATCCCAAATATGTCTCACATAAAAGAGGCCTCTGGGTGAGACTTCACGGAAGCGGTCCCATAGCTGCAGAGTCAGAGCCACCAGACCTGTCACTTGCACCACCAAGCAAGTGGCAGGTTTTCGTCTGAGGCAGGAGCAGTGAAACGTCACAGGCAGTGACAAGGCGAAATGCCCAGTGCGTGGCACAGGGATGGTGATGTCTCACAGATGTGCTGCAGCGCAATCCCACAGGCAGGGAGGAGGCAGGCTCAGCGCGGATCTGGGTGGCAAGGAGTGGTGTGTCCTCCCAGCAGAATGACGCCCGGTCATCCATCCCATCCCAACACACATCTGATGCAGCACCAGAGGACCCTGATGTGGAAGAAACCTCTTGGGAAGAGGAAAGACCAAGAAGCCATTGCATTTGGCTCGCAATGACCTAACAGCGCTGTCTGGCATCACTCACTCAGTGGAGAAATGGAAACAGGACTGAGGTTAGAGGCAAAATCGTCATCCTGAGTACACAGCCAGGCATCCCTCTCCCAAAGGTCTTTGATACAACACATTTATTTTGCTGTGTGGCAGTACTGTACAGTACACATACATTACCAGCAGTTTCAGAGCCCTGAGTTGTCATTCCTCCTGCCTTCCCTGAATTTCAGAAAAGAGGCAAGACCATTGTCTCCTTCCCCCATTTCACCTGCAAGGAAACAGGCCAGGAAAAGTCCAAAAACAAAGAGGCACTTGCTGACAGGACTGGAGATGAACCTCAAAAAGCCCGACTCCCAGTCCACCGCTCTCACCATTAGGGCCCCTTTCCCTGGTGCTGGGAGAGGAAGTCCTAGTGCCAGCTCTCCACAAGGTCTCACTCCTCTGAGAAACTCTCTGAACACCTGAACAGAAATCAGACTAAGGAGATTTCAAAAACTAATATAAACCCTATTGGATTTTAAAGGGACTTACCACCTCTCTCTGGGGGTCTGAGAAATGCTTTGGGACATTCTAGGCAGGGTTGGGATTCTCTTAAATTCTGTAAGATTAAGAAAGAGCCAAAGAGAGGCTTTTGCTTCCTGTGTTATCCCACTGGAATCTGAGTGGAATCTCCACTGCCCAGATGGAGAAAGTACCCTGTCCTTCCTGACACATGGTATCCCACACCTCCTTTTCCTAAACCATGAAACGGCAGAGCTCCGGTACCGACTCCACCTCTCAGCGCCACATAGAAAGCTAATGCTGTAACAGGGAAGGACAGTGCAGCATGTAACATGGAACAAGACCCAAAAATAGCCCACAGGAGTCAGAATGTGCCGTGGAGAGCAGAAGGAAGGGAGGGAGCTCCTGGGCCTCTCCCACCAGTTCGTGTCAGTACGTGGAATGGTGCATCCGGCTCAGGAGAGCAATGACCCAGCTCCCCATCCGGGACCCCTTCAGCCACAGGAAGAGTTCATACAAGTTGATCTGCCACAGGCTCAGGGCTTCTGCGAGTGAGATCTGGGCCTTCCTGCAAAGCGAGTGACTCTTGCTCCTCTGGTACCTAGAATGAGAGAAACAGGCACGTTAAGATCCAGCAGGATGCAGCCTGGCGGGAAGGAGGCCTGTCTTCAGTACAACTGACCCTCCCCCAGAGGAGGGGAACATCCCACATCTGGAGAATTACCAGCAGTGGGGACCCCTGGCAGCAGGGATTTTCTCCAAGTAACATTCCTGTGGAGCTGGGGACTGCTTTCCTAGCATGAATCTGGAAGAAGAGACAGCCTGCTCCCTTGTGAGCCCAGTTCTCTCCCCACTGTGCATAGTGACCCTGGCTATGGCATCCTCTGCTTCTATGCCCAGCTTCACTTCAGCTGATAGGGATAGGTGTGCACCCCGATAGCCTTTCTTGGTAGCACACTCATCAGAGTCCAGCAATCCTGACATGCTGATTCCAGGAAAAGTAATTCACCTTTCTTTTGTAGCAGAGGTTAACGGGGTTTCATGGGTCCCTCATCAGCCAGAGATATAACTGTTATTTCTTCTGCAAGGAGGAGGAATCTGAGGCAGAAGTGCATTGACTCATAAGACTTATAGATGGAAATCACTTGCATGACTCCTGTTCCTGGCTTTTAAACATCAGCCTGATCTTCACAGTCAGCCCTAGCCCCTCAATCAGGCTGCAGAAACTGGCAGCAGTGAACTTACAGATCTTTCCTACCCACAAGTACTTCCCAGTGGTGATGCCTGTAATGGTCAGAAAGCCCCTTCTCCTCCTCTGGAGGGGCCAAACCCTAAACTCTTACCCTAAGGGCCTCCAACTCCATCCCCATCTCCAGCCTCAGAGTGGCAGACCTGTCCTCTGAAGAGGCTGATGGGCATAAGAACAGCACAGACAGAGGCTGAGACGTGTAACCGAGCAAGGGTAGGACCAGCAGATGTGCTAATCTGGGGGAGAGGTCCACAGCTAAGAGTAAGAAGTCAAAAGGTCAAGTTAGGCCTTGCCAGTGCCCTGCGTGGGGGCTCTAATAAGCCTTAACAGCACTGACTAGCCTGGGACCTCCCCCAGACTTCTGCTCTTAGGCCCAGGAGGTACAATTAATCTCAGGCCTGCACCATCAGTCCCTGCGTGAGCTAGACTGGAGAGGTAAAGGTCCCCCGCTCATGCCCTGCTATGAAGCCCCTTGACCTGGACCTCAACTGACATACTGACCTCTTGGCTTGACCTCAGCCTTGTCTTGTCACCATGGACCTACCTGACAAACACTGGACCTGATCTACAGATTGACTTTCTGGTTTGACCTTGGACCCACCCTGTCACCATGATGTTGCACTATGATATGGACTTTTGATTGGACCTGGCCACCATCTCAGGGTCTTCCCTGCTTGCCTTGCTCAGATACTGTGGAACTGGGACCTGGCTAGCCTCCTGGCCCCAGGTTACCCTCCACCCCGGGTCCTGGCCCCCAGGGACAGATAGCCCCTGCTGCTCCATGTCTGGCCTCTGGTGCTTGGAGAAGACACTCACGTGGAAACAGCTCTGATGCAGCAGCGAGACATGTTGAGGAAGGAGCTGGCACTGGCCCGTGTGTGCAGGGCTGACTCAATCCCCCTTAACAAGTCATTGGTCTTCAGCAGCAGCAGCATCTGGCGGGGGACGTTGTTGAGGAGCTGGGTGATCTGGGGTAGGTAAGCAGCGGCGTTGGAACGGATTTCCACGTCCTGTGGGCAGCGGGTCATGTCAGGGAGAAAGGAAAGAGAAGCTGAGAGTGCATGGGAAACCCAGGTCCAGATGCAGCTGAGATTTGGCAGGAGGAGATGGTGTTTTCCGGACCATGACTCTAGGCCAGAAGTTAAAGAACTCTTTGTCCTGCTTTCCTGCAGACACCTGGCTGTCCCAAGCATTCACAGCACAGTCAAAGATCACTCTTGCCATAGCCCACCTGGCCCTCAGTGAGATAAGGCCCTGTTCCCTCGCTGGCAGGATTAATGGCCTCTCAGGAGAACAGGGCACTTGCTACTATCTCAGTTCTTGGTCGCAGGCAGCCCACAGCAGCCATGTCTCATTACTGCCCCTGCAGCCTTCTGAGTCTCACCTCTCCAGCCCCAAAGCTGGAGGCATCCTACATGGTGGAAGGATCCTACAAGGACAACCAGGCTGCTCCTTGGCTTGCTGTCCCATGCAGCTGATGGCTTTATGCTATACTGATGAAGCTGTTTCCAAGGCCCATTTTAGTCCTCTGTCCTCAACACAACTCAGCAGAGGTGACAAAGCATTATGTAGTTAAGCGTCACACTAACCCAAAAGATCAAAAACTGTCATCTGTCGGATTAAGGGTCTATCTATACGCACATCCTGCCTGGCAGCAGCCAGTAGCAGACACTTAAGGAAGAGTGTAAGACCAAGGAAGACACAGGGTGATCCTTCATGTTCCTTGGTTCCCGAGCTTCCAATAAATACACTGCCCGCAGTAAGATAACAGTGATAACTGATGGGCTATAGCCTGGGCCACTTAAGATGGGCTTCCCTCCAAACATGAGCTACCATAGCCTGCAAGACAGACAGCCTCCACTCTTCTGTCTCTTTTAAGACCTGAGAGATCCCCCACCATCCCAGTAAATGTAGCACAGTGTGGTGTGGAGCTGATCCCATATGCATACCATGTCCCTACCCCTTCCTACAGAGGCCATGACATGAATCAGCAAATCCAAACAGAAGTCCCTGGAACATCTGAAATCTCCAGAATCCAGCAGGACACATGCAGAGGGCAGTAAATGACTTCTTACAGGAGGGAGGCTCCTTTGTGGGGAAGGGAAAGGACAGCTATAAAACCTTCTCTCCTCTGGAATGAGGGACAGATGGCCTATATTTCACAAAATGGGATCTCACACTCACTCTGTGAACTTCAGACTTATTATGAAGGAACAGACCTGCACAAATCAAGTGTGCAGGCTGTGGTGGTCAGAGATATATACAGCTCACACACCACCATGGTTGCTTTGCTGCTGACAAATAAATCTGTGTGTCCTCCTGCCTCCATCACTGCCCAAATGCACAAAGCTTCAGCAAGAAGACACTAAGCTCTCCTAAATGTTAAATGTTTTGTTTCATTATTTGTTGGCAGAAAATTCTTCCATTATTATCTCTTATCCCTTATCCTAGCCAGCATCACTGCACAGCCTACTTTATTTTCCACACATAGGTTTTCTTTTCCATTTCTTTTCTTTTTATTTTTAGCTCCAGCTGCTTGTCCACATCACAAAACAACCACATGATCTGTCATCAGAACTGTCATTTTCTGTCAAGGGCGAAGCCTGTGCACAGAGAAAGAAATGAGCTATGCCAAAGGACCTGAGAAAAACCCCTTGGCTGCAGTCGCTGAGGCTGCTGCAGGATGCAGCAAAACACAATCATAAAATCAGATGCGATGAGGCTACCAGCCACCCTGAGCAGTCAGCTGCCTGGCCTTGGCTTAAGGCAGGAACAACTACACCTATGGCGATCCTCACACGTTTGCCTAGCTTGCTCCTAAAACTCTCCAGAGATGTGACTCAAAGCCTCCCCAGACCATCTGCAACAGCATTTCACTGGCCTTGCTCTTAGATCTGGCTTTTCTCACGTTTAACCCCAAACTCCTTAGCTGAATTTAAACCCATTACTTCTTGACCTGTTTGCAGCAGTCTTTAACAGATTTGAAAACCACTACTACAATGCTTCCCAACCCGCGCTTTTCTGGACTTTTTCTGCCCTAACTTGCTCAGACTTACCTCATGGGTTACATCTACTTGACCAGTAGTCCTTGTAGCTTCCTTACTGGACTCACCCCAGTTTCATCAAACCTTTACTGAGATGCAGCGCCCCAGACTGGACACAGCACTACAGGTAAGATTTTGTTTCAGGAGGGATGCTTCCTTGTCTCACAGGCTCCTCTCCTGTCCATACACCCTCTCTGGCGCTCTGTGCTGGCGGAACCTGCCTACCCAGGGCTTGGCTCTTGCTGCTGATACAATCTTTCAAATTCACCTCTAAACTAAGGGCAAGCAGCAGCTCATTTCCTAATGCCACAGCAAATCTGCTCAGCTCCCCATTATGTGCTGCAGGATTATCCAGTTCCAGCATCAGTTGTGTCATGTAGGCAAAGACAACAGAGCTGGCTCTGTACATGCAATTCAACTCAATGACAAAGTTCATTAGCCCACACAAGGCACTGCGTGGCTGCAGTTACACCTCTGGCATAACCTTCACAAGCCATTTTAGGATAAACGTTGCTTATTAGCTCAGATTCAACACTGGCCTTGTAGTATTGGAGCCAGCTCTGCGTTGATTCGCTTTGGTGCCTCTGAATTTTTTTCTGGAGCTACCAGCTTCAAAACTCACCAGATCAAGCCCAGATCTGCTAGATAGTCACTATATAATTTCTGATATGCAGAAAATTAACTCAGGTAGGAAGCAATCGAATTATGGGGCGGGGGGGTCCATTACCCAAGGTATCTGACTCATTGCTATGGACAATGGCAAGCTAGTGCAGCAAACTCTGCCACATCCATGAAAATGAAACACCAACCTGAAGGAATTTCCATAAGAGAATTTTGCAGGACAATATTATAACGCTACTCAAGTGAATTTCATCCTCTCTACTACAAATGTGTGCAGATAAAAACAAACCGTAGGATACAACATGTTTCTACCTACAGACACTAGTCCATTGGCTGAATATATCACTGTATGCTCATTTCCAACAACAGTGTAGTAGGCAGGGGCTGCCACTATTCTTAAGGCAGTGTGTGCGTGTCAGGAGTGCAAGGAGGCGTGAGAAGGATCCCAGCATGTGTGGATAGGAAAGGGTGGAGAATGTAAGTGGCAATTTCCTAGATTTGTAGTGATTGAGTTGACAGGATCCACAGTTAAGCAACCTTGACTCCAACTTAATAGGGTTTCTGATTGGGAGGTAATTTCCAAGGGTTTTTAGGAGTTTGTATCAGTGCTGATAGTCATTTACATGAATAGTGATAATGCATTATCCTTCTCATGTCTTCCCACTATGCCTTTATGTCTCTTCTACCTTAACCTATCCTCCTTGATGGTTTCCTGCACAGCTGCATTCAACACTTTTTTAGGAAAAGGCTGATCTACAAATGTTTCCCCTGCCAGAACTGGTGAACACTTAGCCATTAAAATATTATACAAAATTTAAGCAGCCCATGACAAGTGAAACTGGGAAATTAAGTTCAGCCACTATAGAACACATTGCAGAAGGAGTCCTGGCTTTTTCTAGCTCAGCTATCAGTGCAGAATTTGCTACAGAGCTGCCAGGGGTTGCCCAGCATTGCTGTGGTATCAGTTGGTGCAAGTGGTTACAACAAAGAAAGGTACTCGAGGAGAAGGAAGGGCACATAGGACCTACCTCACTGGCTGAGACTGGTGACCTGTCAATGCCCCTGTTGACGGACTCCCAGGATCTGGCGGTCAGCATGCAGGCGAAGAGAGGGTACAAATCTCCTGCCCCAAGCCGCCGGCTGTACTTCTGCACTCTCTTCATATCTGCCTTGATGAGGGCCTGCCAAAGGCGGCAGTAGTCCATGCGGAATGACTCACTCAGCACCTTGGGAAGGAGACATGGCCCACAGAAGTCCATGGAGGACAGGGAACTGAGGGAGCAAGCCTTGCCCCACTAGCTGTGCCCTATCCCCCATTTCAGAGACAGGAAATATCCTTGGAGGGTTATGGGAGTAATAGGAAAGATGTATTCATATGGGCTATGGGAGGCAAGGCTGCAGCTGGGTGTGGTTTTTCAGCCTGATGCCCACAGGCAGCTTCACAAGGCCCTGGAAGCCCCCCACAGCTACATACCTGGTAGAGCCCATGGTCCAGGAGGATAATGTGGGCCTTGCCAGAGGCTGGGCATTTCTTCACTAGCACGTTGCCCGGGTGCGGGTCACAGTGCACAAAGCCATTCACAAAGATCATTTCGCTGTAGAGCTTCCCCAGGTTGCGAGAGATCTGTGAGGAGAGAGAAAATGGCCACACACTGCCACCCACAGCAGTGTGCCTGCTGGGGAGGGGAGGCAGCGCCCCTGTGCCAATACTGCAGGGAGCAAGGGTCTGGTATGTGCCGATGTCCCTGTGCAGAGCTCTTGCAGCTCCTCGCACTGACAAATGCACAGGGTGGCTGCTGGCATCTACCATGGGGTGACCCATGGCATTCAGGGAAGGATCCATGCAGGGGGCACCATGAAGGTGCTCGTGGGGTCAGGGGTTATTTAAGGACACCTGCGTGGCATAAAAAAAGAGAAAATACCTGTGGGCAGGAATAGAGTTTCTGGTAATAAGGAGGAAAGCAGACAGGGGTAGACAGGCATTCACAGGGAAGGCATGGAAAGAGCTGTTGGGGTGGGTGAGAGATCTCTTGGAGGAAGACTCAGGTGTTTCCGTCCATGAATGGCAGCAGGACCCAGCGAAGAAGGGGTGGGAGGAGACTCAGCCTGTCCATCTGCTTACCAGAACGAACATGGGTTCCCTCTCCCATCCCTCCATCACACTGTCCCCCACTTTTCCCCTTCCTTTCCTCAGACCCATGCTAATCTGATTTGCAATTTCTGTGAAGATGAAGCAGCACAGAAAGGCTGTTTAAATCATCCTGTCGCTGCTGTGTCCCTCCATGCCAGTGCTCCTTCTCACCAAGAGATGTTATTAAAGTTAAAAACCTCCTAGGAGCAAGCAAACATCCCCAGGGCCCAGAATCAATCCCTTGCCATGCACTAACACAGCAGCCTCACCCTGACATCCCACTGCTGGCCCTCCCTGCCATCAGAGAGAAGCATGGTGCTCCACAGCGGAGTGCTGAACAAGCAATTAAAAGAAAATCATTATAAATGATTCCAAGCATGTTCCCAGACACGCAGTATAAGCAGCAAAGAGGCAGCCGTCCCCATAAGCAGAGGTGGTAGAAGGGGTAACGGAGACACTAACAACAGCTTGTCCTGCAGAAAACCAGACAGCCAGGGAAGGGCTTGCTATACCCATCTCTGAAATGCAGATATCTCTGAGAAGAACATTGTTAGGAATAGAGCCCAAGTAACTACAAATGAGGGCAAAGAACGGGAATCCTTCCTGCAGCACACCCAACAGGGACAGCTGTAGGACCAGGTGGAACAACCCTGTGTCCCTCAAGTGGGATCTGGAGCCACTGCTGAATCATGGATAATGCTGCCCTCATGCAGAATCATCCACACAGGTGGTACAGCACAGCCCTGCGGTCTCCTGTAGTGCAGCTCCCCTAATGCCACACTGGTGTTATTGTAAGTACCAACTGAGGGAAATATTGTTTCCCTTCTGGATCACCAGCAGAGATCAATGAAGTCCTAGGTCTCCTAGGACCTTACAGGTCTCCTAGATCAACAAGCTTTAAAATTGGATAGGACCAAAGTACCAGGTGCTGTGACCTCCGAGAAGAGCTGAGTAGTACTTGCTGACAGTCCAAGGACATGCCAGATAGTCTGTTTTAAGCTAGTCACTCATTCACGCAGCCTCCCAGGGACCTGCACACCAAGACAAATGGAGTTGGAGATCATAACTGATCATAGCATCAACCATGACACCTGTGCACACACTGAGTGAACCGCATTTTGGCCTCTCTGCCTCAGCTCTTTGCCCTCCAGCAACCTGGAAGCGCACAGAATTACTGAAGATGAGGATTTAGGGACAATCTGGGGCACAACATGATGCCTCGTACCCATTAAACACAAGCCCAGACAAGGGCTGGCAGTTCTGAAAACCTGTTGGTTGGTCAGGGCTAAAGCCTAGAAAGCTATTAATTTGGGGCACTGGAGTATGGGCTGCTCCAAAGACAGCAGATTCTCCTTCTGTGCTGCGGTAATGGCATAGGTTGGGAAAGTCAAGCAGTTAAGAAAGTTGCCCAGAGAGGTTGTGCAAACTCCATCCTTGGAGGTTTTAAAGACCTGACTGGATAACACTCTGAGTAAGCCGGTCTGACCTCATAGCTGACCCTGCCCCAGCATGAGGTTTCACAGGCGACCTCCCAAGGTCTCTTCCAACCTCAAATATCCTAGGATCCTACAAAAACACCTCTCACCCAGTTATCCACACCACCCTCATAGCAGCACCTTATGGTATGGCTGGTGCAGGGAAGGTCTCCCCTCCTGAGTCAGCGTCAGCAGACATGTTACTAAACAGATTTGTGGTCACAGCCTTTTGAAGCCCGTGATGCAACATAAAAGAAGCTCAGGATTCATCTTCCCTCGAAAACAGGCATCAAAGCCCTGTTCAGACCCACAGGCTGGGTCATAGGTACAAGACAATCTTCACTGCAAGATCCTCATCCTCTCTCCCCTCCCCACTGTACTTATATTTACCTCTTCCCCAGCGTGCAACCTTCAGTACCTGCAGTAGTTAATTCATTGAAACTAGACTTTATGGCTTCTCTAAGAAAGAGGAATGCATTCTGTATAATTTAGTTAGCATATGGAAGATATGTTACAGGAATTTATGATATAAGCGTATAAATAGTCTTTACTTTTGGAAAAAAAAATACCCAGTGTAAGAGAGGGAGCTGTGCTACACACTAAAGTATTTCACATATGTTTGTCTGTTGACATACCTCTAAAATAGGATAAAAATTACATTAAGATAGAAAGCACCAATACTGTTGAATTCTAAACAAAAAAGGAAGGTGATATTTCTAGGGCTTACAGCGTAATATGTGAATAGCGACCTATCATTATAATTCAGACAAAAGGAGTTCATGTTTCTAGAGAAAAAATTTAGGAAAAAACCATGAAGCCTTTATACATATTAATTCTGCAGTACTGTGCCCCATCGCTATGGGCCTTTATTCCACCCTTATTGAGAAGGCCATTGGATAAGTAACATATACAGAATTCACTTCGGAAGAATGCAGTTAGGTGAAATGAGAAAACAAACGCTTGAAAACCTCTACTCAGGAGAAGGGAGGAATTCAACATGCATTTAGGCTGTTTAAGACCTTGGGGTGAAGGTGCATCGCAAATTAGACAAAAGGTTGCAGTGAT
This sequence comes from Larus michahellis, assembly GCF_964199755.1. NCBI lineage: Eukaryota > Metazoa > Chordata > Aves > Charadriiformes > Laridae > Larus > Larus michahellis. Next base: position 67,047,272 of record NC_133899.1, on the reverse strand, counting down.
TTACGGAAGCAAAGACCAAAGTAAACACACAGGCATTTTGTTATGACATGGAGAGGTCATCATTCCTCTCCCTGTTTATCATCCAACAAAACAGGGTCCTTATCATTACCAGGGTCCCCCAGCACTGTTCTGCTGCACACCGTAAAAAAATAATCATCACCCTTGGAATCCTGCATTCACTTCCAGAGACCTCATTAACAGAGAGGTGCAGACAACACAGAGTGAGTTCAGAGAAAGCAAATAAATGAGCAGGATGCAGGAGGAATTTACTTGGGAAAAAGATTAAAATAGCTGAAGATTCCAAAGTTGGTTAAGGAATGGCAGAGGAGGGGCAGTCTACCAACGTTAGAAAGTTTGAATATCAAGGAAGCAGAAGCACTTGTAGCACTGGACGTGCTACAAGAAATACGACGAGGCAGAAGGCGGTGTAATCAAGAATGGCATAATTTAGGCGTAACACATAAGAAAAAAAACCTATGTGAGCCAGCAGAGCTGAGCTTTGTACGTCACGATGGCACCAGCCTCTGGCTTTGGCCAGAGGCATGTCCTTGCTTATTGCCAGAAGGTGTGTTATTGCCCAAAACAAGTTCAATTTGTCTGTCTGTGCTGCAGGAGAACATGAAGACTGCAGCCACCAAGTGAGCCTGTGGCCTCACCAGTCAATGCAAATAGCTATTGCCACATTATGTGACATGACCATGACACTGTGTCAGGCAAACCGCACATTTTCAGCCCAATGCTTTCAGTTTGAAAAAAAACCGTAGCTGAGGAATAATCAGATTGCAGACAACAAAATGGAGAGTCAGCAGCCTGGGCAAAAACAATGGAGTGACACATACGCGTGTAACAGCCAGACTTGGAGTAACTCTTCACCAAACTAAGCACATGAAGTTCATTTTATGTACCCAATATGGCAAAGATGCCATGTGTCACAAACTATCCTACGTGTTACAAGCCAATACAGAAGAAAATAAGAATGCAGTGCTGACATTAAGGATTGTTGTTGTACAGTATCACATAGTCTCTCTATAAACTGGTTAAGTTCACTGGAAATAAGTAGAAAGCATGACTTTGGAGGCTGTTCCAAAAATTCACTCTTTAGATGGTCAGAACCTTTCCTCTAAATCCCCGACTAACTTTAATGATGTCCAGTTTAAACCATTTTCTTAGTTAACATAATCCTAGAGTTTAACTAGTTTCTTCCTTCTCCAGTATTAGTACTCCCATGTGTTCACCAGTAAGATAATTATCAGTACAATTTTTACAGGATGCTCCTTTATCTGATGCGCCCTAGGAGTCAACCCGCCTTTTACACAGTTGCACTGCACTGGAGAGACACACTTACCCTGCGACCAACTAAAAACCCAAAGTTCATTCTAATATGTCACTTCCCTCTGATAAACTCCCAGCATATTTAAGAAACTCCTCTTATTAGTTTTTAAGCACATGGCTTTTCACTTGGTATTGCTCATTTTTATCCCTTTCTATCACTTCAGTCCTCAAGGCCACCAAGTGCTATTGCTACTCTGGTCCTTCTCTACGATGACAGAACCTCCCAACTCGGTGTCATCAACAACCTCCTTCACACAGTTCTGTTTCTGTCGAGGTCGTCGCTGAATTTATTAAGTAATATCAGTTTGTAAAGCAAGCCTCACAAAACTCCACTATGGTAATTCCTCTCCACCATTGCCTCTATCAGTTTCTTACCTCCTTTGCAATTTCCTGACTAATCCCCACCTTTTTTAGTTTACCAAGTACACCTACTGCATTTCTGCCCTCTAATTCAGAGGATCCCAAGCTGCAGTATAGGTAGCAGCAGTGATATATTTCTTCTTGTACACGTACACAGCTGCAAACTGTTGCTGCCATCAGTTTTGAAAGCCTAGACAACCTGTTACCCTCACGTGATCCACGAGGAGCTACTTTTGATGAATTCATATTATATTCCCTTACCTACAGACCCATAGCAGCAAACTCCTGGGCACACACCAGCCCCTGTATGCAACTCTCCTCTCAACAAATCAGCACACCCACCTGACAAAGCAACCTGATGATAACAAAACACTGGAAAGTCCATTACAAATTAGTATCTTCACAAACACCAACACTCAATAGTTAGCGAGAAAACTCTCAGAAAGGAAAGAACGCGTGCAAATTTAAGCCTATGAGTACTCCTACAGCAAAAAGATGGCACATATATGATGTTCATGGGTAGCTGCAATGTAATAAACCAGCCTGGGTTATTCAGGGCAAGTCACTGATACTTTCCTGGCCTTGTGCGCAAGCTGGAGCGGTCCTGGCTCCATGCCTCCAACTGACATGAAGAAGAAAGTCAAAGAAAAAAAATCCTGTGACATGGTCCTGCAGAGCTGATCTCACCACCTGCCCCTGATAAGTCCCAGATGAAACTGCCTGATAGGGCATCATCCATTCCTGCCCCACCTCCATCTGTGACTGTCTCTTTAGATCAGGAGCAGATACTAGTCTCTTGCCTTAATTTGGCTGTAATATTTGCCAATTATTTTAAGAGATGGCGACACTAACTTCTATTGATCTCATTAAAAGTAAAGGTCGTTGTGCAGCTCATTTCTCAGGGCTCAATATTACCTCCTCAGGCCAAAATAATAGCATTGATTTTGGAACCTTAATCGAAGGTTAATTGGATTGAAGAGTGTATTGGGTTTTTGCTTTCTTTTGCTGTTGTTATTACAGACATCATCTAAGGGTTTGCTTAATCCTGCTAGGGCAATCCTGCCCAATTAAACTGGTGTCAAATTAGCAAAAGGTACGGATGGAGAATAGCCACAATTTGGAGCCTGCTCTGTGTCCCTGCTCTGAAATGGCTATGGTCCATAGCGGATTAGGATGGTCACACACAAGAGATCCGATTTCACACTCTGCCCTCTGTGATCCCATTGTGAGGATCAAAACACAGTGCTCTGTAATGCAGTGCTATCACTATGCGCTGATCAGGCACCAGAGGCACCAGGCACCACAGCAAGGTGATGCCTGGACACACACGATGTTATTAAGATAGAGGACCAGTTTTTAGGACTCCTGAAGCATGCTCCTAGCATGGCCCATACTCTCTACTGGGGACTGAAGAAATTATTTTACTGCTCAGTGTCCCATCTTCCATGGCATTTAAGTGGGGAGAAATATTCTGACTCATCTGCCCAGGGAACCGAGGGACTAACTTGATAAATTTCTACAGATTATCAAAATGACATAGGTAGAGAAGACCAGTCGCTGTTTATTTAATTGTTTCTTGCATCTCTGTCAGACCCAAAATGGCTACGGGGATCATTTTCCCTTGGCTTTAAATGGAGTCATATTTCCTTGGATTTAATGTAAAGCATCTTGCTGAGACTTAAGCAATTGATTGATGCTGATGCTTGAGACTGACTTTCCCTAAGAAACAGGTTCATGTGTAATGTCACTCTTTTACCTGGTGCCTTTGCACAGTTCAGAAGCTGGAAATGCTGGAGGCCACTGTTCTTGCTTACCAGCACCTTGCGAATTTTCATTAAGCTTCAGACAAGAAGTGTAGGAGAATCTGCAAGGAAACCTCTCCCCAGACTAAATTAGCAGGTGCAAAGAGCAAGAATAGCCATTTTCCCCACAAACAGTGTTCTTCTCCATGCTCCGTTTCATCTAACACTTGAGTGTTATATGCACAAATACCTGAGACATGAGAAGTTTCTACACTTGCACTGACAAAGGGATCCCACCCTGGGAAATCCCACTTAAAATTTAGCAGCTACAAGGCAGCAGCTCCTGACTTTTGGCAGAAGGGTAAATCCCACACTGAAAGCATATTTCAAGTTGCAAAGCTGTCAGCCATGAGAAGGTAGCTGGGCTCTTTATCGAGCTAAGAGATACTGTTCCAGTGCAGAACCCATTTAGTAACAGAGGGAAGCAAAAAGCCACAGTAGGATGGGGTGACAGATGGCAATAATTGCGCACAGTAGCTCATCTTAAATACCTTAGCTGTTTGCTTTCACTTCTCAGCTGGACAAAACACTTCCCTGACTTCTGAATCATCCACGGCTCATGACCAGGCTCTTAGTGAGCTGAAGTACATGGCAGCATTTCGTTTCCCTGACTCAAGTCCAAGCCAGGGCAATCATGGGGGACTCTCCACTTGGCTACCTGAGCTGGCTGGTTAGTTGGAGGCAATACAGCACATGCCACGAGCTTCACAGCTCCCACAGCCGGCTGATCCAGCAGCCTCCGTTGGAGACAAGGCAGAGCATTGACAAGGAGGGACAGGGAGGACCCATATAGCAGATCAGACATAATGTTAAGATTTGTATACAGACAAGGTCTCTCTACATGAATCGGGTAAAATCAGAATGGGTGCAAAAGGAGCAATTGTGGCATTTGGGATCTTGTTTAAAAGTCCATGCTCTAAGTAGCCTTGCTACCTTTCCTTCTCTGCTGCATACAGTATGCTAAATCATCTTGAGAGCCCCTCAGTCTATTTTCCCTCCCTCCGCTGCTCTACCCACTTCTTCCAAATGTATCTTCCCAACCAAAACTGTAAACGCCCTTGTGTCTTGAAACAGGAACAGCCCAGTTTCCAGGGAGCCCCCTTGTTAACGCTGACATGGCCTGGTCTTCCCTCAAAATTCATGCCAGCTCATTTCTTGATAACTCCCCTCTCCCGGCTTCCCTCCCACTGTCAGTATCCTAGCTGCATGCTCATCCACCGCGACACTTGCACATGAATAAGTAACTGTTCCACAGGCAGATATTTCAGTGTTTGCACTTGTCTTTAGAAATCAAAGCCTTCTCTGATTAAATGCCATTACAATCCAGCGCTTGGACGGATCCAGAGAGATTAATGTGCTTTTGGGCAGCTTTAATGATAATCCTGCTACAGATGGTATTAAGTAAATGTCAGTAACCTGGTTTGAAGGGAGCTTTCACCTCAGGGATCCTTTCCATTTAGAGGAGAGAGGCTCAGCTTGCTTTTCAAGGCTGCATTGTCACACAAGAGAAATCCTGCTTAGTGAAGACTCCTCTTCCTCCGCCCAGTAAAACAAAATGGAGTAAGATGATAGAGGGGTTGATAGATAAATAGATTGAGGTGATTTATAGGCAGCTAATGCATCTCTTGAAAGCCAGAACTGCTGTATATTATAAGCCACATCATAGTTTTGAAACCTGGGTTGCCACCCGCTCCTCATGCTCCTTCCAGGGTCTGCTGCCTTTTGCTCACTTCACCACCATGCTATGCAGTTCTTTACCCAGGGCATCAACAGCAGCAGCTGATATTGGACCTTGGTCATATCTGTCCCCATCTGCTGCACCTTGCCAGAGGAGAAGTCTGGGGTGTGCACTGCTCCTACCTCATCTTACTGTGGCCATAATAACAGATCTTTCTACTGTTGCTTTAATGGCAATCAGTAAAAGTTAATCATTAATTTTGGGGGGTGGGGAGAGAAAAGGAAGAAAGAACAGCTCAGCACAGACACCGAGAGAGTTTGCAGAAACTCAGTCCTACCACTGAGCTGAGTAACATCCCACACCTGACAGATTGCCAGAAACCTTTGAGGCTTATACTTTGCAGTAGTAGAAGTCTGTTGGCAACTTTTTAAAAATTGCATCTTAGCTATCGTTTCAGACAGCTCAGAACCAACAAAATATGTGGTTTCATTGCTGCATGGAACCTATTGTGCCAAGATGTCACAAAACAACCTTCCCAACGGCACAGATGAACAAAAAAAATGAGCTGAGTTTTCACACTAAATTTCTCATATCATGAGCAAAAGCCTCTGCAAGTTAGAAAAACTGAAATTAGCTGCTTCTCTACTTTATTTTGGCACACAGAGGCAGCAAAATATCCTACTGAAAGGCTTAAGTCATTGAATTTTCCACCCTGACTGGCTGGAGAAAGCTATGAAAGATTGCAAAGAGTGGTTTTCCCTGGGCTTCTCCAGACAACTTTGCAATATCTCCAGCAGTTTGAGAAAATTCAAAGAAGCAACTAAAGTCCCAGGGAGCTACACTATGCTAGCTACTTCGATCTCAGAATGGATCTGCTGTCCAAGAACTGTGAGGAAGCCCAGCTCAAAATCCGAATGTACACATTGCTCAAGAGTCCTCCTGCTAATGCATCAAAACCAGCCTTTCTGATGGACTGTTTCCAGAGTTGAGGAATATTCTCGGTTGTATCTGAGCACTGTGGGCTAGGTTTGACTTCTGCTTTTATAGCAGAAGGATAGGATAAACTCACTCAAAGAAACTAATCTCTTGCTTTGACCAGTTGACTTGTCCAGGTGAATGGAGATGACTACATGTTCTGCCATGGACAAGGCTTTTAAAAATCTCTCTTGATAGCAAAGTCCATGAACTACCATGTTCTCAAGAGTCACACTATGGTGCTCTTTGCAGACCAGGTGCATCGAGGCACTTACCTTGGTAAATACAAAGAAAGATCATCAGCACGAAATAAACACAGAGAAGGAATTGTGTCTACCTCTGATCAGCTGACAATGACCTCTGTGATGCCCTGATGAGAGGGAGGAGGAAAACCAGTGACCCAAATGATCCAAATTCTTCCTGATGGAGACATGAAAGGAGAGAGACTGCACTATCTACGGATGAGGTTGTATTCATTTAAGAAGTCTCTTGAATGAAAAAGGACCAGATAACTTGCAGGGAAGAGAGCACTGTTCACTATTACCCATTGACCTTGGCTTGTTCGTCACAATTACAATGGACAGTCTCAAAATCTACTTTAAGCTTAGACCTTCCTTTCACAGTTCAGTGGAGAAACACATGAAAAGGTGCCTGCCCTTCTGCCTGCAGAGGTTACTAGAAAATATCTCATTGACTTCTGCAGAGTGCAAGAGCAGAGGAAGAGGCAAAGAGAAACAGGCAGGTTACTCAGTCCTCCACCTGTAATTTGGCTGAGCTCTTCAGGCAGAGAAAGAGCTGCATGCTCATAGGGAGGCAGCTGAGAAGATACACTTCATGTTCTCTCCTTGTGGGGCGTATTTTTCCTCCCACTCACATTTTCTCTCCCTTGAGAGGTCTTTGGCATGTCTCTAACTGATGCCACATGAACTTTGCCACAGATAGAAAGGGAGCAGAGAGAGAGGAAGCGTTCAGATTTTGGGGGTAAGTGGATGGACAGATTAAGTACCACTGATTTTATGCTGTACCTCTTTGATAGCCAGTCAACCAAGTGCAGCTTTGAGGCTCATCGACAGGGCACAAGGGGAAGGGCAAGCAGCAGTGCCTCAATCAGCACTCACTGACTGGGTGGGGTGGCTTGACACACTGTCCAATGGCTCAAAACCCTTGCCCCTGGCATCTTCTCAGGCCTTCTGGGAAGTAATACCTTCTTTCCCTCAGGCATCTCTCAGCCACAGAGAATCCAGAGCGCTCTCCTGACTTCATGCCACACATACAAACTGTTTCACTCGTTGGGAAATGTAGCCTCTCTGCAGGGACAAAATCTGACAGCTGCTCAAAGAAGGACTGCGAAACTACACAGTAATGTAGGACCAGGAAGCAAAGAAGAAAACTGTTGCATCCGGAAGAAAAAGGGAGATTTTGGAAAGCAGAAGAATACAACCCAGATCAGAATATCATGCAAAGCAAAATGGCTGAGGCTCCAGCACTCTAATAACTGTGATCATATAAGACCTATGATTTATATCTGCTACATAAGGTGATAGCTGTTGGGATATAAAAGCTACATCCCATGCATTTGTCCAGGAGAAAGTTAACACAGAAGAAAGGGAGGGAAAGAAGAGAGACAAAAAGAATCAGAAACTGAAATTGTTCCTTTAGGATAACAGGAACTGCCATCTTGGAACAAACCATGGGTGTATGTAATATAATAGCATAGTCATCTTTCACTGTCTGTCTTCTTGAAGATCTCTCTAGCTGTGTCGCCTACAGGAGAGTGTTCGCCAAACGGGGTTATATACTTTTCCCAGAAGCACAAGAACTGAGCTCTCCTGTCCTGTCAGCCTTCGTTTTGCGTCAACATCAGTTGATGTCAACATCAGTTTTGCATTGCCCACCATGCCCAATTCAGAGATGGCTGAGAAACTACCTCATTCACATTGATGCCATTCCTCTCCATGTAGGCCCTGTCGTTCACCTGTCCCCCTTCCATAAACTCCATGAGAAGGACACGCCTTGTTGAGAGCTCCCAGTAGATCCTGGGGACCTGAAACAGGAACAGATGGGTTAAGTCAAACAACAGGATGGGAAAGCAAGGTGAATATATCACATGCAACCCAGAAAAGGAGTAAAATTGGAAGGGGCTGAAGTGAGGACTTGCTTTTTTTTCCTGAGTACAAGGGAGGTAAATCCATCTACCAACCTCTTCCCCAGGACAGCAGCAATGTGTGCAAGGACAACACACCAAGTCAGTGGCAGCAGGATCTGTCCTCATGCAACATTTCTGGCCACGCTCTACAAGATTTTGACCACCTCCCACTCCCACTGATGTCTGAGAGCTTTCTTATCTATCTGCTCTGCAGCTCCTCTAGCTGGGCTGTTTAACTAGTACCTAATGCAACTTTCTGAATCATCCACTCAGCTCCTTTAGACAGGAACTACATCTCGTTTGCTACGCACAGGGCCCACTTATGCAGCTCTAAAAATCATAAGCCATCGTCATAAATTGTATCTCCGCAGTGCCCCTTGGAACACAAACGCCTTTGAGCTGACAAACCCTGCATACTTAGGCCATCTGCAATTGAACTGGGAGAAAAATCAAGTGTCACAAATAAGGGGCTTGTCACAGAAACCCTGGGAGACCCTTAACTATCTTATTGCCAACTTGACACAGTAACAAGTGTAAAATGTCAAAGCACTTTTCATTCAATCTGCAGTAAATCAAGCTGAGTGAGGTACCAGTAAGAGGCCTGGTGTCACCCAGGGAGGCAGTGACGCAGGCGTCACTCAGGCTGGCTCCCCCTTTTCCAGCCTCTCTCTCCAGCCAAATTGTTGCCATGATGAAGTCCCTACTGTCAAGAGTCCTTTTGCTGAAGTTCCCTTTGTATATTCCTCACTTCACTGTACTGATGAATCTCCCAAGCTGTCCAGATTTGCCTCTGCATGGGTGAAGCCACACAGGTACATTTTACCAAAGATATAAGGGAGCTCCACCCATTGCCATCACTGTGCCCCAGGGCAGAGATACACATTTTGGATCCTGTAAAGGCAGACCCAGCTGTGCACTCCCTCTCCTCACCCGCCTGACTTGACTGTGGACTCAGGACTCGCACACTGCAAGGGTCCAGCACCTTGGGGCAGGACAGGAAGAGGTAAGAGGCATTGTCCATCTAGTGTGACTAAAGCCAGGGGAACCAGACAGGCCACTGGAGCTCTTCATAACTCCTGAACAAGCCACATTTGGTTTATACTCTGCTTGTAACTACTGACAGTGTCTCAGTCCTTCATAAACTATCTGCCTCCCCCACTGTTCCTGTCCTTGAGACACCATTTTCCCAATGTCGCCCACTTCTACCTTACCACTTTAGATCAAAGACTCTTTTGCTGAGCAATTCCAATGTCCCTCAGTCCCACCATTCAATACTCCTGGCATACTTTGCATGCTAACCTTCTGTAGACTTTGATGCCAGAGATCCACTATGAGCAAGGGGGATTCAGTTACTTGCAGTCTTCCCAGCTTCTCTGGATGTCCATTCTTTGCAGTTAGATTGGTGAGAAAGCAAACCAACTCCAAAACTAACAGTTCCCCAGCTCATCTAGCTCACTGATCCTTGCTGCCATAGATCATTTCAGATGACAGTCATTCTTGTCTCAAGATTTACAGGGGCAAGTCAGTGGGCTTGTAAAGCACTGTCGATGCTCTTGGAGATGCCTCTCTCACTCACAGCCAAATTCTTCAGTGATTTTTTTAATTACTCACAGATGTTTGGCTGTAATGCTAGTGCATGGAAACAATTTATCTCTGGCTTTAAAAGCTCAAACAGGTTCACAGCACAAAATCTACTTCTCAGCTTTCTAGCGTGTTTAGGAAAATTAATGACACAGGAGCCCAATTCTTCCGTTGCCTTTGGGTGATGAACACGTCTCTGAATTGGCAGGTCAGACGGGAGGATCCATTATTTAGCCATCTCAAGCCATTTGTTATTGTTACACATATTGATATCATGATAGCTCCTTAACCCAGTGAGAAGGTGATTGGCCGTCTCCATGGGGATTTACTTCACAGTATCCTAGTTACAGCTGCAATGGATACAGCTCTCCAAGGTGCATCACTTCTGATAAGCACCCACTCAGGAAAATCATTGGCCTTTGGCCTTCCGTAGCCCAGTGGCTTTTAGTTATCTGTGTCTATGGGAAGGCCACTGCTGCCACTGGGCTCCAAAAGGACTGCCCCAAACCTGTCCTAAAGTCGGGTGACAAAGAATTACAGCCCTTGCATAGAGGAAGCAAGGAAAAAATGGATACATCAACCTGTAAAGTCTAACAAAAAACTCACCTCATTTCAGACATCTGTCTTCCATCTTGGGACTTCTGCATAAACAGGAGGTGAAAACCTCATTTTGATGTGTGTATGCAGGAGGATCCAAAGGAGGGCGCATTTTTTGCTGATTTTGTGTATATGCAAATGCAGTTACATCACTGACTGTGCCCACAGCACTATGTGTGCTTGACCATACTTGTGTATACCCAGAAGGCACACAGTGGAGGCTTGTGCCTCTTGTATGTCAGCAAAAGAATTGTGCACGTGTGAGTTCAAAGATGTGAGCTTATGTCTTTCCAAGAATAAGATGTGTACATCTCTGGTTGTACCTGAGACATTTGTCAGTGACCTTAGTCAGTGTGCAGCAGGGGAGGTGGGGTAAGAGTGTCAGTGGGGAAAAGCACAATATGGGTGCAGTTGAGTTTGTGTACGAAGGTAACATGAATGCATTAGCCATAGATATGCATGAAGGATGTACGCTCAATTCCAGAGGGAGAATATGCTTTTTTGCAGGAAGAAAGATTCGTGTGAACATGTTTCCTCCTGAGATACACAGAGTCCCTAATCCTACTTGACATCATCAGCTTCAGTCTAGCTTTTCTGATTTATGTCTGTTTCTCGCCCTCAGTTGAGATAAAGGCCAGGAAAAGGTACCATCACATGGCTCAGCAAAGAATGGCAAATTCACAGGTCTCTGGACAAGTTCAGAAACAGTGTTTGGGAAAATGAGTAGCAGGCTCCAGAGACTGCTGGCCCCAAGCCACCACTCCTCATCCAATATACGGTCCCTACAGTAGGAAACAGACAAGGAGGAAGCATGTCTCAGAGCAGTTTCTGGTCAATATCAGCAAAGCAGTCTAGGATGAACAACACAGAGGGTCTGAACTCCACTCTCCCTCTGTATGGTTCCCCCAGGTGGTGAATGAGGTGCACAAGACGCATGAAGTGAGACCATTAATGCACATATATACATACACACACAGAAATATGTGTTCCCTCACCTTCAGGAAGTCAAAGTTCTTGAGCATATGAGCAACCTTCTCAGCGTTTCTGCCTTCATTGAGGAAATCCAGCTCCAAGGGCAGATTCTTCTTAGCTTCTTCCACCAGCCACATGAACTCAAAATCTGGAAAGATCTGCTTCACAACCAAGAGGAGAACCTGAGAACAGGGACAGAGACAATTAGCTGCATTCTGGCTCCAAAGTCACACAGCCACACACAGTGCTGTTTTGATAGGATCATTCCATGTAACTTGCAGACACAAAAAAACCAACCTGCACCCCAGGTGCTTGTAGGGTTCCTGCAGTATCATAACACAACACGTGGTGTCATGCCTTGGTTGTGCAATAGAAATTTTGGCTTGCCCTTCCACACAGGCACATCTAGGAGCTAAATGATGGCACAGACACCACAGGAAGCCCAGCTGCCTGCTGCCTAGAGGTAAGAGAACAAAGCTCTAGAGAAGGGACCACGTGGCCAGATCTTGCCAAGGGCATTGCCCAGGAGCGACTCTCTTCTGAGTCCTATAATTCTACAAGTCATCCTTTGGCTTCATTCAAACAGCCTTCAGATAATGCAGAAGAGGAACATCTAAAGTAAGACTTGTCACCTCTATGTTACCTCTTCCACTTTTGAGCAAGAATTTTGCTGGCACAGAAAATCCATTGAGCAGTTCAGAGAAGGCAGTGGAGTTGGATCCAGGTAGTAAGCTACAGATCTTTAAAGGACACTTCTGGGGGGGGGTCAGAGGGCGAGTTGCTCCTCAGTGTCAGTCACAGCCATCCTCAGCAATGCTGGGGTGGTGTTTTCTTAGTATCATATATCCACCACCTGGCATCCTCTCATTCTTAAAGGGATTAGGTACTCAGCTGCATAAGGCCTTGAAAAGCCCAGCCAAAAAGTTCCTGGAAATGTTTGCTTAAAACAGTATTTAAGGGGCAAGTGACAGGCAGTTCTTCCTGAAGAAAATCAAGATTATGCGATTGGATGGCATAATCAAAACTGCACAGCAGCCACACATGCTTTCTGTTTAAATGAAGGGCCAGTTTCTCAACCAGTGTCACAAATTTACACGAGCTGACAATTCAGACCACATCTTAAGGAAAACAATTGTTTGGCTTTTTTTAACTACTTGATTCATAAAACAAGAATAAAACATAACAATGCAAGCCACTTTGCTGTCCTTATCTTACTCTTTCTGTACATCCATCTGAAAGTGAAACCAGGCTTGTCAGTGTGTGTTCCTGGACAGTTTCCCTTTCTAGATCTCCACCGTTGAGGTGGGAATTCCTGCACTGCAGGAGGAACATATAAAGCATGCACAGAAAGCTGCTATCATTGAAATGTATGACAAAAAATAAATTTATGAACCGGCACTGCTCCTGTTCAGCTGTGTGAAAACATTTGTTCCCCACCCCTCTCTCTACTTCTCTTATCTAAATGTCAGTTCCAAACTCAATGTTCCTTTAAAAATGTAATCACCAGGCTCCAGACACTATTGAATGATTTTTCTACTGTTATATCTAGAGGCGTAAATCCTTTCGAATTTATGTCACCCAAATGAAATGTAACCAGCGATCTTCATAAACGTATACATAAACTTTATAGAGGCTGCAGGATTATTTCATTGGTGCCCGATGTGAGAAAATTCATGCATTGTTTTTTGCTTTCTTTAAATGGTCTTTTGAATCAATTTGCCAACTTGACCATCAGCAGGGACATACTTAACAAGTATTTGGCCTGTCCCTTTCCCGACGTCTGTCTAGCATATTGTCTTGAAATAAGTATTGATATAAGAAAAGCAGTGAGGTATCTCTCTCTGGACTTATCAAATGCTGTACTGATTTTTAAAGAGTCGGCACTAATGCTATGAAACCTCAAGTGAATTTAGGAATTTTCCATCTAGCTTTTCCCATTCAGATTCCTTCCCGTCAGTCTCTAAATAAGACCATCTCCATCAATATTTAAATCAACCTCCTACCTGGCTGCAATGTCTGTCTGATTCTTAAAGGACCAGAACCTCAGTGCAGCCGACACAAAAACAGTCCCACACAAGGATATGATGACGCATGTAAGCCAACACTCCACAAGAGACCCTTTAAGAACAAGACTGCATGTGTCTTGTTGAGAGGTACTTTCCCATAGCTGTGTGTACACGATAGATCTCGAGGATGACAAACTAGACTGTCTGGAGAGGAAGGACAATACTAAATTGCCAAGAGGCAATACACTGTTTCAAGTTTCCCAGGAGGATTAGTCTAAAAACAGAAGAGACAGGAATCATTCTAAAATTATTTGTTTATATTTCTCTTACCAGTATAACCAGCAATCACAGCAACATAGTATGAGAGGGGTGTTTTTCTGTGATACCCACCGTTAAAAGTGCAAATGTCCCAAGGTGGATCTAGGTCTTGGCTCATTCATACACAACCCTCTTATTGCCCTGGTCTCACAGTCTCTCATTACCTACTCATCCTTCTTCCTTGACTGCTTAGTTTCTGCCATCCTGTCCTGGGCAGGAGTGAAGGATGCCATAAGTCCCCTGAGAACTGCTGTCCATGTGATAACTCACAAAAGCAAACTCACCGGGCAGACCACTGCAGTCAGTCCTGAAAAGGACCTGAATCAAATTCAAATCTACAGCTGGACCCAAACCCAGTTTAAACAGTTCTCTGTTCTGAAACCAGTACTGAAACAGACATATCCCATCTTACTGGGACATCTTTACTGAACCCCAAAATTTCTTTCACTATGAGTTCAGAATAAATATTCAACTGTAAAATGATGTGCTTCAGCTGGTATCAGCTGTGCTTCTTCGCAGACTAGCCAGGATTGCTCAAAGCAGGGTGATTTAGCGGCTTAAGAAGCGTTAGTTATGTGCTCCTCTGAGAGGCTGCTGGCAGGATCTTTGATTCTTGATCTCCTGTGATGGAAAATGTGTGTCATTGCATCAGCAGTACCCTCTAAAAACTTATCAGACCGTCTCAGCTTAATCTTCCCTTCTTTAGTCCCGTGGACATACCTGTATGCCAATGGATGTGCACGTTACTATACTATACGTACAGATATATGCTTATTAGGAGAGCTAAAAACTTTACTGTTACCATTTACAGACCTAATCCTTCCCCTCTCCTTGACCTCAGCCCCACCTCCATTTTCTTTTCCCTACCATTCCACTGGCACCTTTGACTATTGCAATGCAGTGCAGTGCCACAGCTTTTCTCCAGTTCCTCCCTTCAATGGGCTAGACTTCGAACACTGGGAGAAGCTACAGCATTGCACTGGGAACATGAGTGACGCCTACCATTCAGAAGAGGAACAGGAGACAGACATTGAAACTCTTTTCCTAGCTGAATCCCTCATTTGTGTGTTTGCCCCTGTTAGGCGACCCTCTCCACATTTCAGTGGGTTTGTTTCCAGCATGAATCAGCTCAGCATTAAGGAGCTGACCAAGAAACAAAACTGGATCACAGCAACCTCAGACACTGTTGAATCCACACTGGAATTTTACTGAAAAAAACATGCTAATCATGGAGAATGACTTTTCCTTGGCCACACAGCCTTAAGTGCAAGGGGAACTGAGACCAGTTTAATCAACCAGTTAATGGGCACACATTAATCTGATGCCATCCACATTTACCTGTCTTCTCCTTCTGCCCTCCTTCACTCTTACCCTCTTGTTCAGTCTCTCCGTCCTCACAACCACCTACACTGCAATCCTCACCAACTTTCTGTATTATTCCCGTAAGACAGCATTTATCTCTGTGGAGGTTTCAAAGCCACAGGATGGTGTTGTTATCCCTGCTTATGCCGTGGGTGAATGTGGCCCCCTCACATTTCAATGGCAATTGCTCAGTAAGTCAAAGTCAACAGGTAGTTTTACCTCCATGAGCAAAATATCCTTGGAGCTCTGTGCTTGGACCTTTGGGTGCTGGATTTTCACTGCTACCGTTCTCCCATCCTGCAGCACTGCCTTGTGCACCTGGGCTAGTGATGCTGCTCCCAACGGAGTGTCCTCAAAACTCACGAAGAGCTCTTTTATCTGTTGGGGAGAAGAGAAAGAGGCATCAGCTTGGGTTGCCAGAGACTATCCTAAGGAAAGCCCTGTCCACAGGCCAGAGACAGCGTGTGCCAAAGTTGGTCAGGCTCAGCCCTTTCACCATTCCTCTGTCCCCTGCCTGAGCCTTGTCACTGCTTGGCCTCCCAGTGAAGCCTGCCAAGCACGGAAGCCCCCTGGACATACTCTGCTTGTGGAAACCTGTGGCAGACCGCCAGCAGCACATTTCATCTAGGACACGAAGTGGCCAGACAGCATGTGGGGGGCAGCTCCAGGCTGTCCTGAGAATGGGTTGGAGTGATTATGGTCAGCATCCTTCGTTGTTACTAGGTGCAGAAGCCAACAGCTGCCCCTTTGCATGTATTTCTTTTGCAGATTTTTAATACCACTGACCATCATGCCCTGAAACCTGACAGCACATATTCCCACGCATTACAGCAGCATCAGGTAGCTTACTGGTGAAAGTCAGCACATGACAGGGAGCAGTGGTAAGGGCTAGGTTCAGGGCAGGGGGACAAAAATTGCACTTTGCACTCCTGAGGACTTGACCTGAAAACATGTTTTATGTGATGGACTTTCTCACACCTCCAATAAAAGCAACCAGTGCTCTCAGCTCAGAAAAAGCACCAGGTGGGGACAGCAAAGCACTTTGTGGGCAGCAGAGGAAATTACCAGCAGATCTGGCTGTGACACTCAGGACTAGATTATAAGGAAAGTTGCAGATGAAGAAGTAGATTTACCAGAGGGATGTCCAGGAAGCAAAAACCTAGACAGACATGGGTGAGGCAATGGGAGATGGGCAAAGGCCCGTCTGCCCTGCATAGTACAGCACCCTGCTAGAGACTCTCAGTGCAGCACGAGGCAGCTCGGGCCCTGGAAACACCATCACCATGGTAGTGTGATTATCAGCCTGGCTGATTAGCCAGGCCCCTCCGCACAGTTAATTAGCTCAGAGGGAGTGCCAACATGGTTATGTGGCTTCAGGCACAGAGCTAGTTCACCTAATGCTAGTTGAGGGTTTCTGTCCTGCTCTGTAGAGCAAGGTGCAGACAAGCTCCAAGGTATCCAGAAGTCAGCAAAGGCAACCTGTCCCACCCTTCCCGCGGGCTGGACTGATTTCGGGGGAGCAGTTGAGAAGCCTGTAATTTATGCAGTAACAAAAAAGAAATAATGTCAGTGCATTTTTATAACCTGCTTTTTAAAAGGTAATTAAAGATGGGAGCTGCAGCGAGCTAGTAATTAAATATGAATAAAGACCTTCTAAGCAAAGTCTTCATGCAAAGCGTTAAGCGAGTATTCCTTTTGCTGACAAGGAAGAAAAATACTATACAAGGAGCAGCCTGTTCCCTCCTGCAGCTGCCAGGGAATGAGCCCCCTCCCACATCACCCTACCCCTTCTCTCCCAGCCCCTTCCACAGAAAACTATTGCCAGCAAAAAACTGGAGCATTTGCAGCAATTAGATTCCAACAGAGACTCAGCTGCCTCCAGTAATTCACTAGGAAGGTGCATTTTATTTATTTATTAAATTCCCTGTGGTCCTGGCGGCAAAATCAATTAAGTAAAACAACTGCATTTAAAAACAATTAGTTATGTGTTTTTTAATTACAGCAGGTCCATAATTCAAACCTATTGACGTTTGTGTCTCAAGACAAAAAAGGGTTTTCTCTCTTTCCCTCCTGCCCTTTCTTTTCTCTCCCACTTCTGGATTGAGATTCTCATTTCAGGCTACTATTAAAAAAGAAGCACCTACAGGATGACAGAAAGCTCAGGGGATGTGATCAAGACACAGGGACTTTTACCTTTATGCGAAGTTTGTCAATCAGCTGAACAGAGGACCCATTAATAGCAAGAGACCTAAGGTGGCCCAGGAGCATGTTGGGCTACGAGATCTTGTAAGGAAGGAAAAAATGCAGAGAACTTGCCACATGAGGTCGAGCTGGGGCTTTCTTCAACTCACCCCCCTACATGCTCATATTAAAGGGATGTACGCTTTACAGAGTAGCAGCCAATATTACTAGTCTAACTGTCATAAGGGTGGTAACATCCTCCAAAGGTTAAAGCACAGAATTGGGAGTTCACTGGCCTGAATCCAGTAAGGTACATTTATAGTAAGACTACATATAAATTGGATAAAATTCCATCTGCTCTGGATTTCAGAAGCTTTTAATTGCCTACGCTGTCAATCCAACCATTTTCACCAGTACTGAATACATGCAGGAGAAAAAAAAAAGCTGCACATACTCCCTCTGGTAGGAATAATATATAACATATTCTTGCGTGACTAAGTTTTGTAAGGAAACCTCATTTGAAGAAAGCTGCCTCTAGGAGTTCTTTGGGGCAGAAGGATTTCATTTAAAAACTTGCTATTTAAGACATGAGAGCCAGGTTAGCCGTTGTGTCCGTTAGAGCCAGCCCAGCGGCCCCGCTGCAATTCCAGGGGGAGTTTGTGTGCACCCACAGGCTGCAGGCGAGGGCAGCGAGGCGAGGGACTGCAACAAGGCCAGAGAATTGATGGCTCCTCCAGGAGCAGAAGGGTAGAGCGTGCACCGGGGGGAGGGAGCGGATCACAGCCGGGCCATTACATGAGCAGGTGTGAGGCTGAGATAAAGCAGCAGCACAATTATTGCTGGGCTCCAGGACCCCCCACTTAGCAAATCACCCTCATTCATTATGAAATTGTCCTTTCACAGCTCGCTGGAGGCAGCTAGTGGCTCTGATGCAGGCTGTGTGTCCCAGACAGGCAAAAGCGAGCGAGAGGCTGTATGACACGGAAGCACAGAAGCAGCGAGCCGGGCTCCCACACCGGGAAAAGGGAGTAGGGTCCTTCCCAAGGGAAAGCGGCTGCACCCATTTTATCAGGCAGGGAGCTCTTGGAGCAGGCTGCAGGCTCTTACTGCTCACAAGCACCCAGCTAATAAGCAGCCTTAACAAAAACTCTACCCCCCATTTTCAGGATGGATAATTAGCATGCAAAGGTCTGGGATAGTCTCAGAGCTCACCTGACATGGTATTTAAGGAACTCACAAGCTCCTTTCAGGCCACAGCTGGTCTCAAAGCACCTTATCAAACTGGCTGTTACCATCTGTAACCCTGGCACGAGATGATACAAGCATAGTTTCCAGCCAGGTTTAATAAAGGATTAGAAGTGAGAAAAGGAACTTTAGGGTTGCTCTTTCAAAGGAGCAGGACAGCCAGCTGCAGGTTGCCAGCTGTACAGGTGAGCGGTGTCCCTGCTCGCAGTGGTTCCCCTCACTCGCCTTCCGCACAGCCAGCTCCCCATCAGGCACGTGCTCAACCAGCAAACGAACGTGTCGCTGTACTTCACTGGCTGGAAAGACAGCCCTGACTGTTTTATTCTAAGGAATTAAGTTAATTTAATTTTAAATATGCAAAATCTTTTCATGATTGTTGGTATTAGTATTCACACCTCAGGGAGCTGATAAAAAAAGCTCTTCCAGGATCTATGTACTTAGACACTTATTAGTATGTATTTGTGCTGAGGTTGCACCTAGAGACCATCATTAAGCCCAGAGTGCCATTGTAGGAGGTGCACAGTGACCGCGGGCCCTGCACAAATTCACGCTTTCCAGGAGTCCCCAGTTTCACCTACAGGCCTCCTCACACGCTGAAGTGCCTTTCCAAAGCACACACTGCTCTGCCCGAGGTCTGTGGCGTACATCAGCCGATGCCACAATGCTGAGCATCAGAATGCCTCAGGTGTTTTTGTGAATCCTGTCCTTCAACACTTAGGAAGTTACTGGAAGTCAATTGGATTTAAACTCCCAAATCCTGAGTCCTTTCTGAAAGTATTACCTTACACGACCTGCCCAGCATGTTCTGAGAAGTCTTTGACAGAGCTGGGATTTAACCCAGATAGCCCAAGTTCCAGCCTGATATCTTAATCTCCAAACCATAAACATTAAATGTGTGTGTCTTGCTAGCTAATTTCTTTTGAAATATACTGCCTCTTAATCCCAACCTTTTTATATTCATGTGCTGCAGCAAATGATCAAAAATTACCACCTGGTTTCAACCTGCCCACTCCACAGAGGTCTGTTTCCCTTCCCCCTCCAGAAAAGCTTCTAACAAGGTACCGTGGAGCAGGAGCCTGTCATGGAGACCCTTCCTGGCCCAGCACTATGTAACATCATCCCAGGAGGGATGTGGTGGTTCTGCTCTGCCACAGTGAACGCAGCATATGAACAGTGGCCATGTGTCAGCAGTCTGTTCAGGACAAATTTAGGGTGCAGTGGGATGCAGGATCACTAATAGAAGGTGTCTCAACAGCCCAGCCCTGTTTAGCTGACAGACTGAGCCCCTTCCAGCACGATGCTCCAGACCTCTGTACGTGGTGCAGCCAGAATGAGGCCACCATGGGGTCTAAGTAAGAATATTTTGCATTAAAAGTCCTATCCAGGAGCTTTCCAGGAGGGTCTGGGACAGTTTTAACAATTCTGCTTTTCCACGACCACTTACAAAGAACCTTTCCTTCAACTCTGCCAGAGCTGAACCAGTTCAGTACAGGTGGTGTCAGTGAGGAGACTTTCAAATGCTCAACATTTCCCAGGGCAAGAGAGTCCTTCACCAAAGCATTTCAAAACTGCCTTCAAATATTTCCCAGGACTTCAAAGGACTCTTCAGCCTGGAAAGAGAGACAACGGGGAGGGAATGTCACAGAGCTCTATAAAAATAATTTCTGTCACGGAGAATGGGATTGGGAATGCTTGTTCACTACATAGAAGAACTCATGAGCAGCAAATTGCCAATCAACACACAAGATTACCAGATGGCAGAATTAAAACAAGCAAAAAGAAGTCTTTCCCCCACCACCACTGAGCTGTGGAACTCATTGATACAGGATGTTATGAATACCAGAAGTCCAGGTGGGTAGATAAGTCAATGAAGAAAATCCATCACAAGTTATTAAGAACCAAGATACAACCTCTGGCCCAGGAAACCTCTAACCTTCAGTTTACTGGAAGAGGGAAGATCATACCAGGTAAAGCTTAACTGTATGCCTGTCATGCTTTTATATTCGTCTCTTAGCCAACACTAGCTACAGTTGGAGGCAGAGTGGTTCTCAGGTCGGCTTCAGGTTTGAGTCTGATCTGTACCATCACCCTTACGTTCTTCAGAAGCTTTTCCCAGCAGACTGACCAGTCTTGATGACAGCAGGATGGACAATGTAGGAATTGTTTCATCTGCTGCTAGCTGGGGCCTCGGTTGCTGTTTGGCAGCCCAGAAAGTTACTTACAGAACCTGTAAATTTCTGAGAGTGCAAAGGGTATAGGAGAACCACAGCTGGAAGTTGCCCAGTCTCCAGGGTAAACCCTGAGCTCTGGTAACAGTGCATCTTCCTGAAATGTCTGTCATGTAACTTACAGGCTGTGTAAGTATGCCCATGTCATCTGGCACACCTGGGGAACATGCACGAGGAGGTGAGACCTTCTCAGACAGAGGCCATCTCCAGACACCTCACTCTGCTGCACAGCTTCACTAATCACAGATGCTCAAAATAATTCACAAAAAGGGGCCCAACGGGGATCATGCTACCCTCTTATCACCAAAAAGCAGTGCAAACTGAAACATTCAAAACCTCAACCAAAATTTCACAGCAGATCTCCTCTTCTGATCATAGCATACTGTAATTGCTCCTGAGTCTTGCATTTTGTATTTGGAGATAGGAATCTATGAGATGTCCTTCTATTTCAGAAGGGGCTGACTAGGCAACACAGGATTAACTTGAACTTCTTGCCTCCAGGATACTCATCACAGGCCATGATACAAACGGAGCTCCATTAACAATAGTATTTTTTTGTGATGGCCCAGAGCAGCTCACAGTCTCCTAGCATTTTGATGCCATGCAGCAGCAGAGGAAGATGCACATGGGGAAGTTGGTATAAATCCATTCAAGACAAAGGGACTCATACAGCTGGGAGAGAGGTCCATGGCAAAAGCTGACAGCAAGAAAGTAATTAAAGTAGGTAAATTTTGCACATCTCTGTGCTGTGATGCTCCAAGCTGAAATTCCCTTGATGAGGTGACCTGATTCATCTGTTTTTTCCACTCCTGACAGAGGCAGCACTGAACAGTCCCCTCTTAATCATGGCTCCACGGATGGCAATTTGATAAGGTGAGCTCAGTGTGCCGGAGCTTACCGAGATATACACAGGGATCGTGCTGCCTCCCAGCCAAGGCAGTGCGGGGCACTGTGATAACGGGATTTGTGAGCTTGCTGGAAAACAGACCAACACAATACCACTCTGGGAAGAGAGCAAGTTTCCCAGGGAAATTTTAGGGGCTGCAGCTGCCACCTTAACACTGCCTAGTACAATGTCCCCCTCTACTTCACCTGGCGGAATAGCTGAAGAGTTCTACGTCTGATACAGCATTTCTAAGGCTTGTGGCTCCCAGAACTTTTGGAATTCACTTTATTGACCCTAGGACCCTATTGCTCTCAAAAGTCTGAATGCCTTTGCTGGACTAGGTTTAAGGGATATGAACCTCATCCTAGGCTGCTCATCTTTTCAGGAACATACACCTAACTGTCCATGGCACCAATGACTCACTGATCCCTGCAAGTCTGCAAGACCAGAGTTCTAGGTGGGAGAAAAATGTTACCTTGGAGTAGTGTGATCTACTTCCCAGACAGCAAATGAGGTTTTTTTCCATTGTCCCAGCCTTTCTATCCCCTCTACGAAAACAAAATGTCACAGTGTTGCTCTGAGAATTATTAAGACAGCAAAAACTGAAAGATTAGATTTATCACAGTAGACAGTGGATTATGAAGAATAATTCATCAAACGTCAGAACAAACAGGCCACAATTTATAGGCGGCTTTGTTGAGTCAGTGAAATCTGATTGGACTTCTCCCCACCTAATGAATGCCAAGCCTAATTGATGGTTTCTAAATGCATCTGTCAAGAACATGTATTTATTAACTCAGTATTTTTAATAATATTGTAGATATATACAGAATAGTGGTTTTCTTCTGAACCGACTCCCTGGTGTTCATACTAAATATACATGTTAAGTGTGCATGTATATAGAGGTATACACTGCATCCAAATGAATACAGGTAAAAGGTATGTGTGTATTCTGATGCACTTAAACAATTACATATGGCTTATTACACAAAATCCCTGCATCCTTCTGTGCACAGGATGGCAAAGCAATGTGGTCCATTTCAAGGAGAGATGTGCATTAAGATGCCTGCCTAGAATTTGGAAGAGCTGAGCTCTAATATTGGCTCTCCCTGATATCCCATATGACGCTGGGCCACACCATGTCACAGAGCTCATGCATGGATGAGCAGAATTAGGACTGTACAGTCAGCTATAAATATGCCCACATCTAGTTTCTCAGGACCAAATTGATAACTTTAGTATATTTTTTTAAAACTATCTGTATAATACATATACAGCAGTTATTACACACCCAGACACAGACATGAAACTTCTTCTGCCAATGGTTTGCATTTACTCCTGGCTTGCTGATCACTGCTAACTTGGTTAATCACTGCTAACATTGCACTGCAATAGCACAAAACCAGGACTGTCCATCAACCATCAGCCTGCTTCTAGGAAAGGGCTATGAGACAGCTGGGGTATGAAGTTCATCTTTTCCTGTTATTTCTACCCGGTACCACTTTGGTACTCTCCAGCCAACTACCAACTATACCACTGAGAATCTCCACTGGGATCCTACCAACAGCACTTCCCAGTGACAAAGCCATGAATGTTACACAAAATGAACTCTGATAAAGGAAGAATCCTTGATCCCATCATCCGAACACCAAAGTTGGCTCAGTCATTCACTGCCTGATACCTAGGGTCCTGGCTATTCCCTGCTCTGCTCACCTACTGTCCTCTTTCTGTAGTCTCTTCTGGATAGAAAAGCAGTGGGAAAGCCTATATGAAGCCACTCTTGCTTTCACCTCAACCATCCACTGAGCTATACAGGAACAGTATCAGGCTACTTGCTATAGTAACTTTAACTGTTACAGAACCATACTTTGAGGAAAAGCGCATTTTATTCCGTCCCTGATGACTCCTGCTTAATAGTCTGTGCTCAGACACCCACATGATAGCTTCATTTATTTTCCTGAGTAAAGTCAAATCCTTAAGACAAAACATAACTGTCTGAGAATATCACTCATCCTGGATCAAAACCAATCTCAGTGGTGACAGCTACAACAGGCAGTAACAGCAAGGAGCAGACAGAGCTGATGTACGTCTTCTGAGACCCTACCTATGAGGTGGACCTCATCTCCCATCTGTTTGAAAGGTGAGACACTTACCTATGGCTCCCACAAACAAACAATATTCAGCCCAAGAAAAGCAAGGATTGTCATGGCCAGACTGGTACCTAACTGGCTCAGAAACATCCAACATCCTCCTGACTGGCACAAGGAGATAAATGTTTTTCATCAATTAAGGTATTGGGTGTCCTACTACCTTCCAGAGACACAGGATGCTAAGATTAACAGACTAGCTCAGCACCCTAAGAGTCAATGCTTTCTACAGTTGGAGTTCTACAGGTTTTCCATTAGCATCACCACAGCCTCTTCCATGCTTAGCTTCATTCAGCTGTTCTTTGTCCAGTTTTCCAGTGCTGGTTTCACAAAGCACTCTGAAAGCAGAGAGACTGCACATTAGACTTCTGACATAAGGCAGATATCACGCTGCATAATAGGAAAGCAGAGTCCAGACATTACCTGCAGGACTAGCACAACATCTTCTATAGCACAAGCACATGGCAAACCAGAGAGAACAAACAGCAAAGCTGGGATGTCTCAGAACAAGTCTTTAACCCACCCAGCAGTGTGAACGTTACGCCTGGTCAAAGTACTCCATTTCAGACAATGGAGATAGCTTTCCCCCACGCCTATAATCCCATGCTCAGAATTAAATTCCAAGAAGCTCTTTCTTTCCAAAATGTCCATTACCAAAGGAAAGATTTTGCTGCTGGAAGCTGCATCATAATTTTAAGCTGCAAGTCCAGTTCACTTCCCTGTAGAGAAGCTGGAAGAACCACTGAAAGCACCACTGAAATCAATGATTTCCTCAGGATTGATGATCCTGAGGTGGATCGAGAGCTGGCTGAGTGACAGAACTCAGAGGGTTGTGATCAGCGGCACAGAGTCCAGTTGGAGGCCTGTAACGAGTGGTGTCCCTCAGGGGTCAATACTTGGACCAATTTTGTTCAATATATTCATTAATGACCTAGATGAGGGGACAGAGTGTATCCTCAGCAAGTTTGCTGATGATACCAAGCTGGGAGGGGTGGCCGACACTCCAGAGGGCCGTGCTGCCATCCAGCGTGACCTGGACAGGCTGGAGAGCTGGGCAGAGAAGAACCTAATGAGGTTCAACAAAAGCAAGTGTAGGGTCCTGCACCTGGGAAGGAAGAATGCCAAACACCAGTATATGTTAGGGGCGGACATGCTGGGAAGCAGCTCTGAGGAGAAGGACCTGGGGGTCCTGGTAGACAGCAAATTATCCATGAGCCAGCAGTGTGCCCTTGTCGCCAAGAAGGCCAATGGCATCCTGGGCTGCATAGGGAAGAGTGTGGCCAGTAGGTCGAGGGAGGTCATTCTTCCCCTCTACTCTGCACTGGTGAGGCCACAACTGGAGTACTGTGTCCAGTTTTGGGCTCTCCAGTTCAAGAGGGACAGGGAACTACTGGAGCGAGTCCAGCGTAGGGCAACTAAGATGATTATGGGACTGGAGCAGCTCCCTTATGAGGAAAGGCTGAAAGAGCTGGGACTCTTTAGCCTGGAGAAGAGAAGGTTGAGGGGGGGACCTGATTAATGTTTACAAGTATCTAAAGGGTGGGTTTAAGGAGGACGGAGCCAGGCTCTTTTCAATGGTTCCCAGTGACAGGACAAGGGGCAATGGGCACAAGCTAGAACATAGGAAGTTCCGTTCAAATACACGGAAAAACTTCTTTACAGTGAGGGTGACAGAGCACCGGAACAGGCTGCCCAGGGAGGTTGTGGAGTCTCCTTCTCTGGAGGTTTTCAAGACCCGCCTGGATGCAGCCCTGAGGGATGTGCTTTAGGCAATCCTGCTCTAGCAGGGGAGTTGGACTAGATGATCTCTAGAGGTCCCTTCCAACTCTGAAGATTCCGTGATTCCTCTGAGTGATAACAAAGTACCAGTCCCTCTAACCCTGATGTGGCTGTTGAGAAAAATGTTCATTTCCTGTTTCCAGATGCAGCTGATCAGCACAATGACCTGGCTTGTTCAGCATCCCACTTCTTTCCACCTCAGAATAAACATCTTGTGCAGCTAGTCACCTTCCCATTACCCTAAACCACTTCCACAATCCAGTCTGTACATGACTGACCTCCAACAGCAGCCAGTGTTTTCTGATCCAGAGAGTCAAACCAGAGTCCACCAGCAACTACCCTTGTGTTGACAGAGACGGTGGAAAATGATAATCTCTCAAAGTCACGGTAAATAGTGTCACCACGCACTCTATTTTGAATGATACAAGCATCTTATAGTCTATGCACAGACCAAAGCAAAGCTGAGGCACGTACACACATATATTCCTGTTAACTTCCTTCCATTCCATCATGCTGAAAAAGAAAGTAGTGACTTGTGAGCTACTTATTCCCTCCAATAGTGCAGGCTATGGGGCAGATGCTCCAACCTGTTCTGTGTTCCCCGCCCTCCCCTTACACATACAAATGCTTCCCTTTATCTTAATTTGCTCTTTCATCTTGAGTGTCTGCCACTTGAACAATGCTCATTAAATTCACTCTTTTCTCTCTGTCGTTTTGGAGAAATATTACTTCACCTACATCTCCTGTTTGTGAGGAGGGAACCACACTTGTCAATCGTTCAGACAGATTGAAATCACAGTCTTTCAAGAGCACACAACTTCTCCACTCCCAGACATATTTTGTGTTTTAATTTAAAACACACTGCCTCTTTCTTTCTCTTTCTGCCCCTGCTAACAAAGGAGGCTCTCACTTGTTATACCAGTATGCAGTGAGAGCAGGGCAGAAGACAACTCTCTGCTGCCAATAAACTTCCTTCTGCATCCCATCTGCCCAAAAGGACTCTAATTCCATGGCTCAGGAGGAGCAGTAGTGGCCCCTTTCTACTGATATCTTTGAGGCTTACTGTATTCTCTGCAGCTCTTCAGTTCCCAAGCAATAGAGCTGAAAGCACTAACATCCCTGTAGTTCCTAAGGAAGGGAGCAGTTTCCTCAGTCTTCTGCTCTGTTAGTGTGTCTGAGCAGCTTCCTTATCCCTTTCCCAGCTTTCTGGAGATGTTCCACAAAGCTCTGCTCACAGACCCTACCCCCACTACTGGATCTGAATATTAGCTCACATAAAATTCCCATCTCCTTTCTGGTGACTCGTAGTTCTACATCTGCCTGCTTCTACAGCCAAACTACAATTTCAGTCTGTCTCTCAGACATCTTTCAGGTAGTCATCTCTCTGTTCACATTCAACAAAGCTAAAGCACGGTTCCTAATCTTCTCATTCAAACCATCCCTCCTGTCTCCTTTCTCATCACAACGGACAATGTCACCAACTTTCTGTCAAGCATGGCTGCAGCCTTGGCCTTGTGATCAACATTGACCTCCCTCCAGATCTCATTTCCAAGCCAGGTCTGAATCTAGTACTAGACATCGAGTACTAATGCTCACAAGTGACAGGTGACAACAATCCAACTGTTCTCCCCCTGTCCGCCGCAAAAGTTCCCATTTCTCTTGAGCCACACACATAGTAAGACACATGGGGGTCCGCAACATATCCAGAACCCCTTGATCGAATTCCTGTAGACATATTCCCAAATGACATATCACCCCTATAGAAGCCAGCAGCCTGCTGCAAAGACAGCACATTTGGAAAGAATCATCAAATCATAGAACAGCTCAGGTTAGAAGGGACCTCAAAAGAGTCCATCTGGTCTAACTTTTCATGGGAGAGGGAGCCTAGATGTGATTATCACATCTTGAAAACCCCCAGCAATGGGGACTCTACCACATCCCTGGGGAGGTGGTTCCCATGATTGATAGTTCTCAGTGTTTAAAAAAAAAAAAAAAAAAAAAAAAAAATCTTTCTTATCTCAAGATGAAACCTCTCCCAAAACGCCACAGAGAAGAAGAAATGCCACAGAGGTGGGGCCAGTTGGCACATTAAGCAAGAAGGTAAGATTTAAGAAAGTACCCAGAGGCAAATGAATTTCCAAGACCATTTTGACATCATGCATAAACACACCCCTGCCGTGCACTGGCTGAAACCTGAGTAGGAAAGGGTCAACGGACCCACAACAAATAGGCTCTATGTTAGTCACAGCCAGGCGGAGGGAGGCTCTGCCGAGGACTGCAGAGATGCCCCAAGGGCCCTGTCAGCTCTAAGCATGCACAACAGCAGCGGTCCTGTGAGAAATAACCAGCTGCCAGAGCCTGAGGATATATAGGGACCTTCGGGAACACATATCACCTGTGCCTCATCTCAAATGTCTCTGATTCAGCTTTGAAAGCCTGTGGGCTTTGAGAAGTGCATGAGAGAAGGAGTGGTGGGGGAGAAATATCTATGGGCAGGTTTATGTGGCTATGTAGAGAGCAGTTAGGGGATGTCTGGGGGCAGATGTTTGGAAGAGGTGGGCTACAAGTACCCGATCAGCAAGCAAAGCTGTGCCAGGGTTTGTGCACAGAGTCAAGGAGGAGACGTGGGGCAGTGCATTTGTGTGAACAGCTTGTGTGGGGAATGGTAGGCAAAATCCTCCATCCACTGAAAGGTAAGTGAAGAACAGGGTCAGGAGAAAAATTTGTGTGTGTGAGCAGAGGGCTGCATTGCAGGGTACTTATCTGGCAGGACACCACTGCATATATGTGAGTATATGCTACACTGACAGACCCTTCTACTCCAGCTCCTAAAACAGAGAGAGAGAGGCATACTCTTCTGAGTACTGTGTGGAATGCCTTTATGTCTCTCCTTAGAAAGGGATGAGGCAAAATCGTTTCTAGGCCTGGGACAAAGAGCAGGAACGACAGAAGGAGCATTGCACAATCCAGCAGCGTGTCACCAGGGTGTACAGAGACACTGTACAATGAAAACACACAAAGGACAAAGGCCTGTCCCAGGCAGATTCTGCCCAGCTATGTCCCTTCCTCAGACTTTGGTCATAATTACATCAATGCAAGCATGACAAAGTTTTATTGAAGCACAGCATTGCCTCCGAGTAATAGGACAGGGAAGTAGGAATGAGGATCTGAGGTGGACATGGAAGTACAAGTAGTATGGCAGATGTGGGCATCCCTGCCTGAATTCCCTTTCTTGAATTCGTATCAAGGAAGGGATATAATGAGGTCACTACATTAGAAGAAAGATGCTAAAAAGGTAGTAAAGCCCTGCCGAAGATGTAAAGCTCATAAGCCAGTTGCGTGCCTTGATGGGATACCAAAATACCAGTGCACCTGGCAGGCCAGTCAATGCAAAAGGCACAGCTGTACAGCAGTCCACACCACAGAGAACAAGGTACAGGGACTGAGGAGAAGTAGAGGTAGAATAACTTACAAAGAGATCTGGATGGAACCCTGCAGTTTGTATCCTATGCAGCCCTACTCTCAGAAAAAATGTACAGAGATCCAGAAAAGCCATTTGAGAGAGACAACTCCACAGCAAATTAAATCCACAGCTGACACTGCCAAGAGCATCACTGGCACCATGCTGGAAAGGGGTTCTATGCATCCCCTAAATGACCAGTCATACAAACCCTGGATCCCAGAGGTCTCTCTCCTCTCCAAAGAGGAAAGTCCTATGCTAAGCCAGCCACATAATTTCCTGCTTTCTTTTTGTCAATCTCTCCTCTGAACATCAACCTCTCCTTTCTTCTCCTGCCCATATTTCCCCTACTTTTCATGTATCTGCTCTGATCCATCTGCTCCTTCTACAGTTTATTTGTTATCTGTCTCTTCCTCCTCTTCCTCCCATGTTTTTTCCCTTGCCCCCAGATCTTTTTGTTGGGCTGCCAGGTCCCTGGTTTGGTGGTGTAACTCAGCTGATTTACTCTCCTTAAAGCAGTGTCTGCTCTCATGTAAATCACCCTCCAAACCCAGCCTGTGAAATGGGCTTGTTCACTAAACTCTATGAATAGGAAAGTAGGCACAGCTGGCCTATTCATAATCAACATAAAAAATAGATTAGCACTTTACAGATTAAACATTATCGTTTCAACAGTTAACATAAATCAACTACACTTACAGGCCTAGCATTGCTGCTGCCACTGCAGGGTGACAAGCGTTACAAAGGGAAGGGCTGCCAGTCTGGGGAGCAGTGGGGAAAAAGCTCGTTTGTTTTCCACCTTGAACATAAGTTCTCCTCTGGCACCCCCAGGGTGTACTACTAGAGGTTGTTACAAGGAGAAAAGTGGGACAAGGAAACAAAGGTAGGGGGTTAATTTTTATTAATTCACATACATTTCCAAGCAATCCAGCAACTCACTATTCTACAGCCAGAATCCAACTGCCCTGCTTCCCTACCTAGGGCTGATGCAGCTCAAAAACAGATGCAGCAACAGAGTCAGCCTCTGGAACAGGAACAGGACAGGGAGCCTCTAAACACTAACCGGTATCTAGCTCTGTTTCCTATAGTTCAAAATCATTGGGCTCCTGTGGATGAGGTAAAGCAGTTTGGTGGATTCTAATATAAGCAGGGGCACCCATCTCACAAAACACCTCATCATAACCCGGGGAGCCACCTCACTGAAGAAGGGATGAGGACTGAGATCCACTCCAGACATGCCCCATGGACAGCAAAGCCAGGAGAGAGTAGCCCAGATCCTGCTACTGGTCAGGCTTCACCTCCTCCTTCATTGGGTACAGGACACTAAGTCACTGGAGATGCTCAACCCAACACACTGTCATCAGCGTGCTACGGCTGTGTAGTCAACAGAGAGATAAGGCCCACAGAACCAGTGCAGTCCATACACTTCCTTTCTTCCCTGCTCACTCACTGAGAACCACAGCGTCCCAAATGTTTAGCTTGGAGCAGTCAACCTGCAGTTCCTGAGCTGGTCCTGAGGATTGCAAGGGATTGGCAAAGGCCTTTGACAGGACATCCCATTAAGAACCAGCCTCACAACTCTTTCAAACAAAAAGAAAAAAAAAAAATAAAAGAAGAGAAAGAGGTCAGTTTATGGTCCAAAGGGCAAAAGACAACCTGGGACAGGAGGTGTGGGCTTAGAGGCTTTCTTGGCAGTCAGGGCAAAGACACTAGCAGTTCACAAAGGACAAGGCACCAAAAGTTACACGGAGAGAGTTCCTTAATATAACCCCTCTTAACATGCCCTGCTAATTTTAATTGCTATAGCCTCTTTCTAGCCTTTCTTGATAAATGGGAATAACAGTTAATAGACCTGAACCAATCAGTTACATCCAATACGCTGTTTGTCAAAATTAGCTTTGTTCTCCATTCACAACTGATACCACCTCAGTTTCATTCATTATCTGAAATGAGCCAACTAATGTATATTTTCTACTAATCATCTGAAATTTGGAAAGGTTGGTGCTGAATGGCCTCTTCCAAGAACTTGCCAATTTGAGATGGAGTGGTTATGTGTGCTTTGTAAGGGAGAAGCTCATGGGTTTGCTTCAGCTGAGCTCTCCTGGCATAAGCAGTAGGTCATGTGAATTTATTGCTTCAGTTCTCACAGACAGCTTCACAGGTTCGGCTCTAAACCATGCATCCTGTAAAAGCAAAGCACTGCAAATCTTACAGAAAATACATGCAAAATGTGCTTAACATTCACAAACATAACTTGATTTCCAAAGGGAACATGACAAAAACCTCCTCTCTCTCAGGCTGGCCAGCCTAGTAGGAACTGATACACTTTGCTAACTAATAGTGGTAAGACCTTTGAGATCCCTTAGATCCCAATTTTTGCTTCATTTCTCAGAACACAAAAGCATGTTGGGTGTGAGGCTTCCCATGAGAATTTCCAGTGTTCTCACTCAAAGCAACTTTTTCATGGGGAGGAAAACCTGCAGGCACGGTTGAAGTGCTTTCTATAGCTCAGCATCCTTCCATGGAATCAGGAGCTGTCTCTCAGACAGATCCCAGAAGTGCCATAAAACAAAGCTTATTAGATCACTGTACATCTTAAAAATTCATAAAAATGCTGTGTCTATTCTGTGTGCTAGGAAAATGCAGATATGTCAAGGTCAGGCCCTCTAACTCCTTATTTCATCTTATGTCATTTGTTTCATCTACAAATAACCTATTGCCAAAAGTCGCCAGACTCACTGCATCATGTTTTCATGTTCTCAATGGGTCAAGAGCCAAGTAACCAGGCAGATGTAAAATTCTGAAAGAAAACGGGAGATACCAACCAGGCAGAATCAAGTAGGATATTAAAAGATCAGTGGGCAGGCAGAGGACAGGATTCTCTGCTCCCTCAGAGAAAAATCAGGCATACTAAACCCAGCCTGCGTCTAGATCAGAACATCAAGTAAGAATATTCTTGAGTGTATCAGCAGCAGGCTTTAAAACAGAAGCCAGTCTGTCCACACGGCAGCTCACTGTTTCTGCCCCTGCCCAGATCCTGTTGTGTCACAAATGCATAGAGATTGCTGAGCAAATGTGAGCAAACACACCATGTTCGAAAAAATAAAATCTCCATACGCAGGAAGGCCACATAAGGACTATTAATCCCGGATTTCCAGTGATTGTCTGGAACTGGAAGGGTTACCCATGTGCTGAGAGGCGGCTTCTGCTCATGGCTAGAGCGCTGCTGTGCAGCATGTCCACCACCTCCGCAGGACGTGGACACTGACCACAGCCTGACACAGCTGTGGCGTGCATTGCCAGCCAAGATTTATTTGCATCAGAGCAACACTTCAGGTGTCATCAAAACTGATAAAACTGTACTAAGTAGACCTTACCATCTACACACAAGACACTGTGAGCCAACAAATTCCGTGCAGGTATATCATACATTAACCCTCGGGTAACTAAAGAATTTGTAAATTAAAGAAAAAAATGTCACTAAGCATGCAGATCAGAACTCCTTACCAGGCCATTCCCCATTGCATTCTCCGATCTCAAATCTTTCACTTCTCTACAGAAGGCCCTCCAAAAACTCCTTCAGAAAATCCACTGTCCAACCTCCTGTATTGTAAATCTTATTAACTTGAAGGAAGCCAGAAGAGATTATCCTCTAATTTATCCACAAAACCTTCCCTCTCTTAGGCAATGGGGCTTAGAGCACCCATGAGCAGGACTCAGCCAGGAGCTGTGAGCAGAGAGAAAACCCACAGAAGGAGGGAGTACACCCTGTCCCAAAGCTCCCCTGGCAAGAAGGACACCAGGTTGTCCTTGGTGTGACACTAAGGGTCAGTAACACTGGGGCTTGCAAATGGAGTGAGCGGGGACGCAAGGGACAGAGCAAGGTGGACCACCTGAGCCACACAAGGGTCCCTGTTTGCTTTCCCCATCTGCCCTTGGCAGAGGAGCAGAGGTTCTGGGCAAACACTGGCCGCACGAGGGCTCGGTGTGGAGGCAGCCACACTGAGATCCACCAGCGACTGGGACCTCTTACCAGAGACAGGGCAGGGCGACCACGGCAGAGGCTGCAGCAGCAGCGGGACCTGCGCAGGCAGCTGCTCCTGCCTTTCAGTTGAGTAATGCGGGCCCATTTGTTCTGGGTGACATTAATGCTATTTGCCATCCATCTCAGACTCTTTAAATTACCTTTTTATGGCCAAAATCCTTTTCATAATTGATAAAAATCTCTCTTTTATATCCCAAGTTATTGAAAAAATGTGAAGTTTTTTTATTCCTCATTATAGTTTTAATACAAATATGTTTTTTATTGACGGCTGCTTGGAAGCCCTGACGGGCCAACTGAGAGAGGCTGAGAGGGGTGGGAGAAAAGCCAAATCCTCCTGTCCCACTTCCCAGCCCCTCACACCATCAGAGTAACAGGAGTGACACCACAGCCCAGCCTCCACTCTGGGGGAAATGGAGGGTGGGTAACGTCATTCAGGAGAAGGAGATTTCCTGTGATGGACACAACATCCATAGCAGGCACAAGAGGCCCTTGCTGACCTAAATCTAGTTTCCCTGTGTCTGGTAGCGATGTACATGAGGGCCAACTTCACAAGCACCCCAGCACAGCACTGCTCGAGCAGGGTCCTTAGGGACAGAACCAGGGTCACAAGCTACAGGAGATCTGGGTGTTCAGCAGAACCATTCAGCATCAGTCCCACAGCCCCCATGAGAGCAACGATGCACTGCTTGTGCCACACATCAGTGCTTGTGGGCAGAACACTTGACCACAAGGCTGTGCAACACCGGAGGAAGCAGGCACGTGTCCTTGCATCCTGGGTGGGTTAGACAACACTGCCAGCCTGGGAAGAGCCTTTCTGGGGCCATAACAGGATCTGCAGCATCGCGACCTGAAGACCTTGTGATCTATCAGGGTAAACGAACCTTCTCTAGGGCAACATATGGTGCCAGCTACCAAAAGAAGTTGCTCATATTCCCTTGGGAACAACTTGGATGCTGTAGGACATGCAGTGTAATACCCAACAGCCTATTGAAGGCCTAGCTGCTCTCCCACAGGGCTGGGCACTGTTTTAATAGTTCTGCAAATCAAAAGCAAGCATATCTCTTGCCAGAGTTTAAAATACTAATCAAGAGTTCCAGAAGGAAGGGAACCAGTTTGTCTCTCCCTTTTGCTGGCACAGCAAAGACTGCCATGCTGTACCAAGAGTGTGTACAGAAATGGGAGTAAAAAGAGGAGTCTCATCTATTCCCTCTGTGTTTTCTCAGACTCCAACAGTTCGAGGGCAGGGAAGTCTCTGGCTGTGGGGATTAGCACCTTGCTGCAGTCTCATTCTAAACCTTTTCCATGGCAGGTTCACATGGGCATACAATTTTTGTTCCTCCCTGTCAAATGGTCATGTGGCATTCCTGTGCATCATTGCAGTGACCATGCTCCCAGATGTGCATGGGTACATTTCAACAGTGGATGAATAAAGCTCACGTACCCGATCTAGAAAACACTTTGGGAACCTTCGGAGCAATTTAAGGTAGAGGGACAAAGGGCAGCATTCTATTTAGCCACAATTTTGCTGCAGGGACAATGACTTCTCAGATGAGGAGTATCTGTTTCTTAGAGCACACCATTGGTGTCATGCCAGGTAAAAAGGTAGGAATCCAAGGAGAAAAAACAGAAAGCTGGGTCCCCCAAGCATCACTATCTGTAAAAATGCATCCTGCTTCACAAACCACAGCACAGGAGGTTCCTCTACCACACGTGTTTTGCTTACAAATCACAGTCAACTCACTGATGTATCCTGCCCTGCTCAATCAATGAGTTCCACTATAGTATGGCTGCAGGAGGCTTCTTGCAAATGGCAAAATAGTCCTTGAACAACAGGTAAAAGCCGCAATTAACTGTGGATGAAAAGGATGGTCTCCTTGGAGGTGCTGGCTAATCAAGCAATTAGAAACTACTTCCCATTACCTGCACTCCCACAAAGCAGAGCTGGACTGACATCCTTCCAAATGACTATCTTTCCATCAATTTAAGCCCTTCATAAAATTTGGTTTCAGCAGAGACAAGTCTTGACCTCTGGGCTCTCCCCAGACCTTTCTCGCAGCTTCGAACAAGGCAAGCACTGGAAGCAACACATTCAATCACTACTGTGTTCGCCCTATGGCGCCTGTCTTTCCTCTCAGCCTTCCTGGAGCACAGCAAACTCACCAGCAATGGTGTAAGCATGTGTGCAGATGTGGATACCTGGGGTCCAGGCAGAGAGTTCATCAGGATTTCTTGGGATTCCTCAATTAATAGCATCTGAGACTGCTCAGCTTCAGCAGTTTCCACACATCTCTGAGACAGCTTCAACAACTGTTAGCAAGAGGCCAGAGACATGAGGGTAAGTCAAGGGGCAAGGAGGAAGGAGAGACCCTCACTCCCACCACAGGCAAGGCCAGCCCTGTGCCCTACACCAGCCCCTCGCCCCCCAGGCAAAGAGGCAACTTGGATGGACAAAGAGCATCTGTAGGAAAGACCCTGACTCAGACCATGCTGGCCTCAAGGAGATGCTAACTTTATCCTTGCCCTAACTCGCAAGCACACAACCTCAGACCAGATGTACGAGTGGGGACTGACGGGAACCTGCCAGAAAGGAGAACAGGTGGAGGAACTGGGATATTTCTAAAGGGAGAGTAGCGAGACATGCGTGGGGAGAGAATGTCTCCCACCAAGAAAAATTACCTCCAACATAAGAAAAAGCCTGGGTAGAGTATTGAGTACACAAACACACTGAGGGGGAGAATAAGGAATTCTGGGGAAAAGGTCAGAAAGTTGATTGCAAAATGCCAGTGAGTGAGGATGAGGTGGAAGCTGATGAGCAACGGGCTCTGGAAAGTGACATCTTGCTGTACACAGAAGAGGGATTACAGTGGTGCTGAGCAGGTAGAGCTATGCTGTGGCCTACTGGGATGTGCAGGTCAGATGAGTGACTGCAAACCAGGAGGTATTTTAAGACTAGAAAGAGGTAAAAGAGTGTGTTGGCATAGATAGGAGTACACAGCAAAGTCCAGAGATGTCACAGGATCTAAACTCATTATCACTGCACAGTGGCAGAGCAGTGAGATTCACAGAGCCATATAAGGACAGTACTGGAGCCAGACAACAGAAAGACACCAAGGGTTTGGAAGAGCTGCCAAGTCATTCTGCAGCCATTCAGTCCTGTGAGGAGGGATGCTCTGGAATGGCCTTGGTCAAAGCAGAGAGAAGCAGATGTACTTTTGAAGGGGGAAAAGTTTCACAAAAGCCCTATCAGTATTAGCAATGAGCGATAAACTCCTCTGAGCACCCTGTCCACAGAAATCACACACAGGAAGACCTACAGGAAGCCTTTCTAAGAGACACCAAAGGACTGTCAGGTGGAATCAGCTTGCCCAAAATCAGAGATGTCCTGGGTTCTGCACCTCTGCTCTGGGACCAAACTGGCATCACCTTCGCAGTATCCCCCTATCCCACGCCACAAGTCCATCTTCCAACACACCTGCCAGAGTGAGGAAACGTCCCTAATCCCAGTGCTGGCAAAACATTTTTTCCATCATTTCTAGTTTCTAAGCACAATGCTTTTGCACTTTTAAGGTGCAGACACTCCAAAAAATTCATCTTTCAGAGCCTCTCATCACTCTCTCTCCCTAAATTTCTGGTGTCCAAACTTCACCAGAAGTTGCCTGGCTCTGCATGCACCCTGTTGAGTTAGAGAGCTCAGTTGAACGAGCTATCTTTCCCTGTGTCATTAATAGCCCTGCAGAGAAAATTACAATTGTGGGGTAGGAAACACACTCATTTTGCATTCCTTTTCCACGCCCGACACCTTTTCACTTGCAGAACCTTGCTCAAGCAGGGAAAATGTGAATAGAGGTAGGAGACTCTTTCATTCATATCTCATCACCCATTCTTATGCACACAGCTTTTCCCAACTGATCCAAGGAATCCACCCAGAACAAGCCCTTCCTGTGGTATCTCCGCTGTCTCCCCAAAAGAATTCTACTCTGTGATCTTCCTGGTGAGCATTTCCAGGAGTCATTGTAAAGATTTCTTTGTGCAGCCTCTCCCACTGCTACTACTCGTGTTGTCCTGAGAATCCCACCCCCACCTCAACCTCTTGCATACAACACTCAAGAGAGCGATCACCTCCCACCATCACTTAGCCAAACCACTATGGCTGGGATTAGAAAGCCAGCATCTGCTCACTACTTATTATTTTTATCCCGATAATCCCTGATAGATACACAAATTCACCCTAGACTTAAAACAGGGTAACCCACTAGTCAGCATATATGATGACTCTCCTTCTGTGTCAGATCAGCACACATGCCATTAGCTCATGCGGCAGAGCTACATGCTCCAGCCATGATGCTGACCCAGAGTGAGAGTTCCCCCATCAGCAGGGTGTCACACAAGTCTGCATGGTGACAACCGAGTTGTGTTGAGCTGCTGTAAGCCCACCTCACGAGCCTCTGCCTTTGCTCAAAGATCAGTCCCATTGGCATGCTCTCCATTTACGCCAGTTTTACCACAAAACCACTCCATTTGTCAAACATCCAAGCCTCTGATAAGATTTACAAGAGTAGGTCACATCAGAAGACAGACTATTTCTAATTGACTAAAGATACAATGCTTCTATAAGCGAAATTGGCTTTTTTTGATCATCATGCCCTTTTGCAAGCTCTTGCCTAATTTGTCAGCTTGTCACATTTCTCCCTAGGTATCTCTGTTTTTCCAGTTGCTGTTTCCCCTATTTGTTCTACACTGTTCCAAACTGTATGTAATTACCTTTTGCCTGCACTTGAGATTCATCTGAGAAGCCTGCTCTTGCACCTGACAGGGGAACTGGAAGTCTTACCACTGAATTTGAGAGCAGCAGGGTCAGGCGTAGGCCTCCTGGGAAGGTTCCTTCACTGTCATTTTCTCTTTGAATTCATTTGCAAGTTCCCAGGTCTGATGCTGGCCCCAAGGGGGAAAGTTTCAGGATCCCGCTTTGCACTACCCTCTGCTCTGATGCTCCACCTTCCCATTCTGCCATCTATACTTCAGCTAAGTATATTGTATTTAGAATGTACTGAAGATGTAACTACACTGGAATTAAATTTGTTCCTGAAGTAACCCTATTAAATCCTCTGGCCGTCAGGCAAAACCAACTTCAGTGCATTAGGTTCCCCAAATCCTTTTTGCTTTTAAATACCTTGATTGGGTACTTTGTAACTAATGGAAATGGGCGTTTACCTCGGCTTTTAATACTGCCTGGATTCACCAGCTGCTTTATTTTTATACATGTCCTTCTCTTCATTTCTCTTTTACCATCGCTTTCTTTTTCTCATGAGCGTTTTCCCTCTATCCCTTTCTTCCCATTTCTACCTTTTTTTCCCCTCCCTCTCTCTGTCTCTTTAAATATTGCCCAGCGTTGCCCATGTGGGTGAAGTGAATGCTAAGAGGGAAGGCTGCCGTGGAGACTGGATTCAAGCTGCCTCACTGGAAATCAATGAGGCATGGAGGACTCGTCTAGGTCCCAAAAAGCTGAAATAAACCAGGGCGTATCCCTGGCAGCTTAACACCTACTTGAGAGAAAGGGAAAAAGGACCTACCTTTGAGCACCTGCATCAGCCTCTGAGAGATGCCACGCAAACTGAGCCTTAGGCGGCTGCTGTGGTAATTTAACAGGGGCTAACCTCGGGGTGGCTTTCCACGGCTCCTGCAGAGGGGAGATTGCAGGATAGAGGCCCGTGGAGCAGCCGGGGTCTGCAGGGAACAGCCAGCCTGCCCTGCTCCATCTGTCCACTGAGCTATGAAACACAGCTGGTACCAACCATGCTACAAGGACGCAGTGCTGAGAGAGGGAGCATCTTGCAGGTCAGGGGCTGACATTAACCCTGCCATTAAATTGCAGGGAAATATTAATTGTCATTCCTGACTAGACAATACCTGGACCCTTAAACTACACATAGGCAGACCCACCTCATCCAAATCTGCCCATAATATACTCATTAGGTACAAATACTTACACCCTGATGTTCCCCCCATACCTCCTTACCACACAGTCAGACAGCCCAGAACAACCTAAAACAGCCCCACAAACCTCTATGTACAAGCAACAAGAGATGTAGACACTACTTCCCTTCTTCAGCCTCCTGTCTTCCTCCCCCTCACATGCACGCTCTCTACCACTGCCTTTGCACACTGTTGCCTCCTGCCTCCTTCACACCATGTCAGTTGTGATCCTTGAAATGCCTCTCCTCAACCTGACCTGGAGTGTGAGGGGACCTTTTCTTCTAAGGGGCAAAGGTGCAAAATAGCAGAACACCCTCTACTGCGGTTAATTCCCTTACACCTAATGAACACAGGCACCTACCTCTGATCTCAATGCTGTGGGCTGCTGAGGGTTAATGGCGACTCCTGGGCTATTGCGTTAACTGACTGCAAGCACCAAAAGTGATTTATGTTATTATTTTCTTTGGGGGTTAATTAGGGGCTCAAGAAAGTAAAGGGCTGTCAGCGCTATCTGGAATTGGTCTAGTGCACCAAGGGGAGAGCAGTCGTCCCTCACAGAGCTCTGCTAATAGATCTTTGTCCTGAACATCAATTCCTCCAGCTCCCACTCCTCAGTGTGGCAGACGGTACTCCATCCTGACCTTCAGCAACCCTGTTAGTCTTAGCATAACCACTGGGGTACGCTGCTCTGCCGAGTCCTGCCATTTCCACCTAGCAGCTTTCACACCCTTAATCCTGTTAACATTCTCCTTTCCTAAGCCTGCTAATAATGCCCATCAATGGACAAGAAAAATTG
This sequence comes from Larus michahellis, assembly GCF_964199755.1. Classification (NCBI taxonomy): domain Eukaryota; kingdom Metazoa; phylum Chordata; class Aves; order Charadriiformes; family Laridae; genus Larus; species Larus michahellis. The sequence continues at coordinate 67,007,403 of NC_133899.1, read as the reverse complement.
GCATGGCAGTCTCCCAGGGGCAAGGAAGAGATATCTCCCCTTGGTATCTCTTGCAACTGAGAACCACCAGGGCCCTCCTTGCTCCTGTTTTCTTTCCTCTAGCTGCCCAGGGCTTGCTGAGGCCTGAGAAGCCAACACAGGCTCTGGCTGCCCCTACCTCTTTGCCCAGATCCTCACGGATAACTTGCTCGATCTCCTGCCTAGTGCTCTGCGGGGCCTGGCTGTGCAGCACTTTGAGGGTGCGGGTGTACTCCTCAGGCAGCAGGTAGTCAAGCGCTCCCAGGTGCTGTCCCACCTTGATGAAGGTGCCTCGGTTTGCACAGCACAGCTCCCGGAGGCGCTCAGCAGAGCGCAGGTGCACCTGCGGAGAGACCAGAACATCAGTCAAGCCCTTTTGCTGTCTGTTACATGCACATGCCCACATATGTACCTTTTATTTGTCCAGTATTTAAACAGGCCAGGGATTTCCCTTCTTGATTTTGGGCATCATCATCTATGTCAGCTAAGTATTAGGACTCTGACTTGATTTAGAGGGGCTGAACCAGATCAGGACAAGATGCTCCAGAGTATAAGGGGCTTCAGCATTTGTTTCCACAAGCACCATGATCAAGGACACCACATTAGGTTTTGGCTTTCTCCAGGGCTATATCCTTGCACAGAATAAGATGTCTAGCCATAGGGCAGCATTGGTTTGTTACTGTGATCCACCGTTACAATGCAGTGTTTGGGAACCCGTTGTCAAAAGACAAAAGTCAGGACCACAACCATGTATGTTAGGCTTGTAGTATGAGTGTGATGAATTAAAGTGAGAAGAAAGTCACAGATACCACCCCAGAAACTTCCAGGAACTTGGAAGAAGAATCTGTTAAAAATCAAAATTACAGATGTCTAACTGGCAGTGAGGAGGACAGCATGTATGCAGTCCTTCATCCTCCTCAGCTCACTCTGACAGGCTACAAGGGGAAATTACATCCCTGCAGTCCAGCCAGCTCTTGGTCTTACTGCTTACATTGCCAACAAAGTCTGCAGTGACAGTGGTTTCAGAAACTAAGCATTAGAAGACTTGCCAGTTTTGCTCACATTGACCAAAATGCAGCCATGAAAGGACGAAACCCATCACCAACCACTTGCCTGCTTTGGATTTCAGCTCCTGAGGTTCATTCCACCTATCAAGAACAGACCAGCCACCACATCCTTCAGTGACAATGATTTATTCTGCCTTTATTACTCTCACTAGAAAAGCCTCCTGCCAAGGACACAGCTATACTCAATATTCTTTAATAAGCTTCAGATAAGTTTACCCTGATACACTAACAAAATCTAAGCAAATCAATGACAAAAAATAACTCCACGCCCATCTCCTGTTGATGCCTGACACCTATCTGCATGGAGGCTCCTAATTCCTCTGGCTTCAGTGTCAGAAGTCATTGAAGGTGAAATCCTGTGTCCACAGACCTCATCTGCCCAAGATCCTGTGGTGAGGGACTCCACCAAAAGCCTCAAAGTACGTGGCAGAAAGGAACAGCACCACAAACGTGCATGAACACCACCCACACCCCCATTTAGTGGCTATCTTTGCCCACTGTGCAAAGCAGTGCCACGTCACATCACGGGACAGGGTGAGTGTCTCGCATTTAGGAATGCGTCAGGGGACAGACCAGGTGCAGAGGGAGCTGCAAGTGCACAAAACACAGGCCTGCGGGAGTGTGAGGAGAAAGCCTGATGTGCAAACGTGGATGCACACATGCACGCACACACTTTCCTGGGTGGGCGCGCACAGGCAAGCATAACTCGCGCTGGGATGGTGAGCTTCCCCCAGCAAATTGCCTGCTCAAAAGCACTCACAAATACCTAGGCAGAAAATAACATCCACACGCATGCCTGAATTCTCCCCTGTTACTGCACTGCATTTTGCACCCCAGCTGTAAAGCTCCTGCTGTAAGAAGCAAGCCTCTGCCCTGGCTGTTTCCCTGCTCTCCTCCCCTTTGTGCGGTGGGGGCAAATGCAAGCCAAAAGGGGACAAGGAAAGGAAGCTGTGAAAGAGGACAAGAAAGCAAGAAAAGCAGGGAAGGAGTAATGGGATGAAAGAGAAAGGCAGTGGGAGGGAAGGAGCCAGAGAAGTTGGGTAGTTTGTCACAGCACTGGGAGTGCAGCCCATTACAGGGAAACAGCTTTTATGCAGCTCCGATAATCGCCCGCTGCCTCCAGCCCTGGAGGAAGCCCCCCGCCAACAGCAACAGGGAAGGGGAGCGGTGGCCAGCCACCCCCCGAGATGTCGGGCAGCCACAGCCCAGGGCACTGGCGGGAAAACAGCGGCAAAGCTCCTTGCAGATGTGCTCCAAAAATCCCCAGCACTGAACATGGGCCAGCACAGGGCCCTGCAACCTCCCGCAGGCACAGCAGGAGCCCATCAAATGACTCCAGGCTGCAGCATGGCTCAGGGCAGAGCGGCAGCAAACCCTGAGGCTGTAGCACGGTGCTGGACATGAGGCCTGGCAGCCAGCCTGGGGGAGAGGTGCTGGCTGCAATGGACCTACCCACTCCACACACACAGCCAAGGGAGACGGAAAAAACGGGATGGAAAACTCATATAGCTGAAAATACAACTGGTTGTAGCCACACTTGGATGCAGGGTGTATCTTCATGTCAGTCATTGCAGAGGAGGCAGCGGAAATAGACTCTCTCTCCTCTAGCACAAGGACAGAGGAAATTTTGGCCCTCCCAAACTTACCCACCCTGTAGAGAACCCAGTTGGCCTCAGAGACACAGCAGTCCTGGCCAAGTGAGACAAAAACATCCTTACAGAGGGCTCCTAGAACAAAACAGAACAAAACCCCCAGGCACAGCATCCTCCACCATGCTCTCACAACTGGCTTGGCTAAAACTCCTAAGAGGCAGCTGCCTTGGCTGGCTGTCCAGACCAGGGAATGCCAGCTCCTGCCCCTGATAAAGAGACAGAAAACGACGATGTAACTTGTCCCAGAAGAAGGAAATTTTACAAAACTTCAGTGGGCATTAGAGGCAGAAGTACAGAATGAAGCAGGACTGTGAATGCAGCTTCCAAGTTCTCTTTTCTTATCAACCAGGTCAGGATTTTCCGCAGAAAAATGTCCGTAACACTATCTATTAATTGCCCAGATCTCCCCAAGCTAGGTCACAGTCCAGATGCAGCACTTGTTTCTCTGATAGATGACCTTCTCTGCATCACAGGCAAAATAAGAATGTCACATTCCTACTACTGTGTCCGATACTGCTCACCCAGGTTTCTGTCCTACCTTGAAGAAACTGCAGGGCAAATGGAAACCCCCAGAATGGCTCAGAGCTTTTCTCCAAGAAATCTCACGAGATATTGCTCTTTGTTGCACAAGCAATACCTTGAAGACTCTTCTTATCAGGGAAAAGAGCCTGGAACAACAGCCAGTTAGATACGGACCCGCTTGTACACATCATGCCTGGGAGCATACTGCAGAGAAAGAAGCGTTTCGTGTACCAAGGATTACCAAGAATAAGCCTCCCTCGGGAAGCGCTTCAGATCACAAATGCTGTCTGAGTGTGTATATGGTTCTTTCCTCAGTCTACATGAGCATCTCTTTCTGTCTCAAACCCCTTCCCCAAATTTCAGCAGGACTAATTCTCCATTAGCCCACAGCATGGCTATCAGACTCATGCGGTTTACTCAAACCCTGGGTAGATTGGGATTAACACTGATTATTGAAATTGTTCCATGTGGGCCATAGTGAAAGTAACAGCTCTCAGGTATGGAGAGGAAGCACCTCTGGGATGAAGCACATACTCAGCAAGCAGAGCTGCAAAGGGACATTTTTTAATTTACCCTTGATGTACAAGAAGACCTGGCTTCTCAAGTGATTTTGATGCTTTTGAAGGAGCCTTTACTCACAGAGACCTCGGCAAAGAACTGCTCTTCAGAGCATCGGACACGCAGGTGCCACAAATTGGCAGATGCTAATCTGGTCTTAAAAATAAATAAATTAATTTTGAAGAAAATAAATACCAAAGTTAAAATATACTCGTGAAAACTTGAGTATCTGGTGACAGACTTGGTGACAAAAGGGCTCAGAAAGGCCTCTAAAGACAGTAAGGTAAGTGGTGGAAGCCACTCCTCATATAAAAAATCCTTCAGAAAAGTCATTCCCACCCTGAAGGGCATACTCATAGCTGGCAAAACGTGAAATGAGGATTAGGAATGCAGAGAGAAAATTTGAAATGCAATTAGTCAAAGACATAACAAACAAGTCACAAGAAATTCCTGATGATGAATGCTGCCTCCAGGAACACTGCGAACACAGACATTTCACAAAGGACTCCAGGCTGGATTTCTCCCAGAGGACAGGGCTAGAAGGGCTGCTCCTCCTCTCGCCTCCCTACCAGAGAGCACTCCTGTACAGGTGAGCAGGAACAGCTCCACCCCACGTGGTGGCCTCTCACATCCCACCTACTCCCAACCTGAGCAAGTGAAAGGAGGCACCTTCTCCTGGTGCCAGCAATTCCCTGCATGGGGCAGAATGCTGAGGAGAAGCCTACCCATCACTGCTTACAAGAGATACACTCTCCAAGACAGTATTTCAAGAAAGACATCTCCAGAAAACACCTTGAAAACTTCAAACACATAAAAATTACAGATTAATTCAGATTAATCAAAAAATTAGATTCATTCAAATTAATTAAAAATACAGATTAATTCAAAGAGTATCTGAGATGCTAATAATCAAAAAGGGAATCGCACATTAAAACCATTAGCTTCCAGAGGACTGAAGGGGAACAAACGTTGCCCTGTTTTTAAGAAAAATCCAGAGTAATCCGGGAAATTATAGTCCTGCAAGCTTTTATTCTGTGTCAGCTAAATTAGTTGAGATAATAATTATAGAGAGTACTAAAAATCACCTAGCTAAATGTGATAGGACTGAAAAAAGCCAACAGGGATTTTGAGAGGAAAAAAAAAATCATTCTTCACCAGTCCGCTAAAATACTCTGAGCACATTAATACAATGGTCAATAGAAGAGAAAAGGGAGAGATTTATTGGGATTTTTGAGTGGCTTTCAACAAATTCCCTCACAAGGAGTGAAAAGAAAACTGAGTAATTATTGGAGAAGATGCAAGAACATCACTTGCTCGTTTTGTCCCACTCTCAGCTCTGAATTCCCTCTCTGCAACATCAAGCCCAGCACTACAGACAGCAGCAGTGGGGGACTCTCTAGTTAGGACAAGGGTGCAACATTTAGTGATGTTTCTACCACAGATTCATTTCAACCTGCTCTGAGCTCTTTTAGATGAGGTGATACTGCAGAAGCCCTGTCTACGTCAGCACCTGCAATGTTGTTACTTCCAGCGAGGCTGAACTAGCACTGGCATCGCTGAGAAACGTGATGAAAAGGGAAACAGGTCCATGTAGCGCCCACAAGGCAGAAGGGGCTCTCTACTCTAAATGGGTTGACCCGCATCACTGTCAAAACCAAACAGCAGCATGTCCCGTTACACCCATTCTTACATCAAGGTTTAATTTCCCTGCTAGTGATCTGGCAAAGGAGAGGATGGTGCCGTGACAAAAATTCCATGAGATGCAACAGAAATTATTCATCACCATGGAAAAATAAGCCCTGCCAAGACCTTACCAAAGACAGGTGGACAATCAATAGACTGGCAGATCACCCTCAGCATAGATGACTGCAAGGTTACACATATTGGAAGGTGCAATTTATCCTGCCCGCGCACACCGATGGGCTCTAAATTAACTGTAACCACCCAACACTTGCATCGCATTGTTCTGGATGGCTCAGTGAAGGCACCTGCTCAATGTACAGTGGGGGTCAGGAAAACCCAAACAAGTTGTTTGGCTGTGTTAAGAAAGGAAAAGAGAAAAACATTAAAAATATCAAAATGCCATTGTATAAATTGAAAGCACAACCTCACCTTGGATTCTGGACATCCCATCACAACAAGAGGTACAGAATAAAAAGAAGTGGACAGAGAAGGACAGGGGAAAAATGATCATGGACTTGAAAAAGTCTGTAAGAAGAAATCTGAAATGTTAGGGGACTCTTTAGATCAGAGAGAGTTGATGCATATGAGAGAAGAGTTATATGAAATCATAAAAAGAAAATCTCCCATTCCTATTTCCAGCTCTCACAAAACAGCAAGTAATAGGGCATTCCACAAAGCAACAACCTTTTTACAGTTTTTTCTACATGCCATTTTGCACAGTACAGCATTAACCAGTGGCACTCACTGTCAGAGCATAGAGAAGCCAGGAGCTTAATGGAATTCAGAAAGGCTTTAGACATTTATGATAAAACAACCATACCTGATTTTATATGGAGCTTTTCATCTCTAAAAGTGCTTTTACAAAGCTCTTTACAAAACTCAGGATGGCTATCCCCCATTTTACAGACTCATAAGAACATTACGTGTAATAAAATGTCTAAAGGGCTTTAAACACTCTTGCTCAAGGCATCAAGACAAAAATTACCCTATTGATTGGCCACAGAGAGAGACAGAATGCAAACTCAGTGCACTGATGTTCCCAGCATCATTAAAATCTTTAAAGAACCTATTTGGTGTATGCAATTCCCACATTCCAGTTAAATCGGTCACGCCTTCTGCTGGGGTTCAACCTGCTTCCAAGCATCTTCTATATTTACTAAATTACCTGCCATTTAAAGGAACTGGAACACTGGTGACAGACTCTTGCTTTCTTCTCATGGCACAGCAGAACTGCTGCTTATGGTCTTTCATATTAAATATTAAGCCTGTGGGATGCCGGGAAGTATCTTGTGGCACACAGTGAGTGGGAGCATTCCAGGCACACATGCTGTCAGTCATCCTGGATGACGCAGCCCTTCCAGGAATGCCTGCAGTAGCAGGATACTGGAATGGAAGAGCCAGGTTGTCCCTTGGACTCCATACAGAGGGAAGAGGGGTTGTCATCACACCTCTGTAGTGGGTATCCACAAAACATGGTAAGTCAGGGAGGGGAAAAAAGACATGTCAGAGAAGAAAGGAAAGGAATCTGGCCACAGTCCTTTTCTGTTCCACCCTGATAATGACAGGGCCATATGCACACAATTGGTAAAACTACGGAACAGCTTTAGATGACCCAGGACAGCACAAACCAGAAAGGAATGAAAGGACGTCCACCTCGATTTAACACAGTGAGCGACTGAAATCAAGTGCCAAGCCAAAAGATCTGTGAAGATGTTTAGGGAGGATACAGTTACTGGTGAAGCAAACAGGGTACTTTGCAGCTTTAAAAACAGCAATAGAAAACCTAGAACCCATTGCAATGACAACATAGTTGCGTCTAAGGGGCCATTATCTCTTCTTTCAACAAATCTAAATAAGCATACAGTTAATATAAGCTACTATAGCCTTCACTGACAGCATCAGCCTGGTAATCAAACTGAATGACAGCAGGGATGCTGCAGGGAGACACACAACTCTAAAAGGAATTATTATATATTTCCCCCTACTTTTTACAAAAGCTCGTTCCTAGACACACCAGATATTTCGCACTCAAATGCTTCCTTATACCAATACTAACTGGCCATACTGCTGATCACAGACAGATCCACATCTTTGAAATTGGAATAACTCCTGCTGCAATGTACCCCACTACCTAATAATTCATTATTTGTGTAAGTTATGTATAACATTCCTAAAGATTTACCTATGGGTCTCTGCCTGCCCATATGAGAGCAGGACATTCCATATGTTCCCATTAGGCAGGTATCGTTACTTTCTCAGACCTATACTTTTTAGTTAGTTGCCCTTGGTGCAAACCCTGGTTAAAAAGGCATCCCCCTAATTCTCAGTTTTGACTTCCATAGCTCAAAATAGTCCTAGCAGAGACCAAGATCCTTCAGAAGATCTGGCACAACAGTTGGTTGCCAGTGGGATAGCCAGGAAGTGAGAAAGAGAGCTTTATAGCTTGCAAAGGATAAAGGACAGAGATGATCCCCTACACTAAAGCAACAGTTTCTTAGCTTCTCAGTTTTACAAACACAGGAACGCGGAGTCAGACAACTAGCCAGATGGTCAGTGAACTCTGTACAAATGGAAGGATATACACAGTGAGACAGCTGAAATCTGGTGTTGGTGCTGGAGCTTGGTATCACCAATGCTAAAGGCAGCTGAAATTAAAGCAAACACATTTCACGATTTGTGTAAGACTTCCCTGGAGACCATGAGGGACTTTTCCAAACCTAGGCCAGCCCATTTCATGCTGAAGAGATGTACAAGTTCCCACTGTCTGAGCTGTGAGGACTCTGAATTTCCCCACACACAAGCACACACATTGACCTCCCACCTGCGCTACACACACTCCCACGCTCTTGCTGCTACTACCCCGATTCACGACATGGTTCCTAACAATCCTACAGGTGACTAAGGGGTGGCCTAGCAACAGACCGCTAGTTTGGGTTGCAGCTTGGTTCAGGAAACTTTTACGCCAGGCTGAGGTTCGTCTCTTCAGCCGGTGAACTTCCCAAGCTGCTCCGGAGAGAAGGAAGCCATGTGGCTCGATCGCAGCGCAGAGCTCCAGCAGTCACCTTGCTGAACCCTGCCCTTGCTGGCTGGTGCGTGCACAACCAGCACCGATCGCCTGCTTGTGTTCCATCTTCATTTTGCTCCAAGCTCGGTCATTTGTGCTCTGATTATCTCTCATTACTGACGACCTTGCTGTAATGAGTTTTAATCTGCCTCGTATTAATTAGAAACATTTTCATTAGCCAGCTCAATTTTAGGTAAATAGCTAATAGAAGCAACTGAGCTGCAATTAGTTATCTGTGGGGCAGTTCAGGAGGAAAATCAGAAGGGAGCAGCTGTTTCCCCTCTAGACACCTCTGTGATACAATGCACTATTCTGTCTAAGTCTCCTGAGCAGGGAGAACATGGAGCACAGGGAAGGGATGGTCAGAAACAGGCGGAAAATAACATGCTAAAATAACTGGTATGTAGCACTTCTATGGCTATAGCAGTACCTGTCTATTCTCTCCCACTAACAGTTCCAGATCAAACTGTTGAATACAGGAATCTGAGAGGCAAACTGAGTCCTTTACACCTACAGACGTCACCTCCAGCAAACAAGGTTCTGCTTGTGAAGCTGTTTTACACTGTGACTATACAACAGGTCCTTCCCACAGGCTCTCTTTTGGGGCATGTACACTTACATGAATGGTACTTACACATGAGGATAACACCAGATCAGATTTGCATGAGAAGGAAGGACCAGACCCATGTATACACAGACGTATAATACCTGCAAAGTCAGCAGATTCCCAAAAGTGCCCCCAGTGCCTTGTTGTCCTGATAGGGCTGGTATACAAAGAGATCTGCCCTGGGCTTCATTGCAGAGCACCCATGGAAGATAGAAAGTAATTCAATAGCACGGCTGCAGAAGGCACAGAGACATTTACAGAAGCCGCAGTGAAATTAGGCACGTGTCTCAATCCATTGATCACAGTGCCTGCAGCTCCTGTTACGGAGGCAGGTGAAATGATAATAAATTTGACACAGCATCCCCCAAAATCTTGCTAACAAAATTAATTCAGCTCAGCTTGGATCAGACCATGTGGGATGGCAGCGAAAACAAGCTGAGGGCTGTAAAGACACCATCTTATATGGCCTTCTGTTTAGCTGTAGGAGGGGGCTCCCAGCCATCAGTCCTATTAAGCTCTGTTTTATTTGCTATTTTCAGTTGCTATAAGGAACATGATAAACTGAGATGTGTGTTACATTCAGGAGTGTTCCCTAAACAGCAGCTGCCACGCACCCTACAGAAGCCGTAAATTACTGACTGAAGAGCAAAAGATGATGTGGTGCAGCAAAAATGACCTGAAGGGAGAACGCTCCCCAGACAGCCATGTTCACATGTAAGGAGACCCTGGGAAGGCAGCAGCATGGGAAGTGAGGGCTGGTCCTGGGCCATGGGGCAGGGTGGGGGGAAGAGGTCAAACAAGGCCACAGTAAGAATTAGCTCTCACTGAAGCTCATACAGTCATGGCTATGCACAGGGAGGCTTAGCATCAGGGAGAGGGGTGTAGAGACAGTCTCTTCACTTAAAAAAAGGTCTGAAGTCCCAGAGAGAGAAAAGAGAGCAAAATAAACAAGGAAGAGTACATCAGAAGCCACCGCAAGACAGCTGAACCGGTATTGTATATAAGAGAAAGAGCTTCACGATTGGTCTTCAATAATAAAATGAGACGGTGCCAAGAAGGCTGACCTGGTAACATTTTCCAACTACTCAAGAGGTCAGACACTGTAAACAGGAAGGGAAACATACAGGGTGTTACCAGGGTTAGTAAAGAGGTGGAAGATGAGATGAAATGAGTATCAAGGGAAGGCATTCAATGCTGAATATTCCCAGCCTTCAAAGCAAAGTGAAGGATCCTGCAGCAGGGATGAGGATGAACGTCTGACAGCCTCTTCCCTTAGTCCCCACATCCCATCCTGCAATAAAATGGAGCTGGAAAAGCCATGGACTCCACAGGAAGCACCAACAGACAGAAGATACACTGAAAGACATAATGAAAGGTGAAGTTTATCAGGACGGATGGCTCAAGCACCGAAGGAAAGATGGAGAAAGCTCAGCTAAGTCTCATCTCGTTCAGCAGCTGGGGGTCAAGACAGGGTAGCTTCACACAGTCTGCTCTCCTAGTGTGGGTGTGCAGCGAAGAAGGAAGCACAGAGGCAGCCATTGCAGCTGGAGGGGAGAAATCGTCACATCCACTTTGTCAATGCCGAAGAATCTGAGCTGACATTTTTCTCTACCCAACAGTCGAATCCCACCCTACCAGCTGCACGTCACAGCTGACCTCCAGTCAGGACCTATCTGAGTCAATGTCAGGCGATTAAACTGTGCAACAGCAGCTTCTCCCCCTTGTGCATATGCAACTTCTCTCCCAGCAGGTCACTCCAATGGCCAGGGGAGCAGAGCAAGCAGGCTCCCGCTCTTACAGCCACACAGATGGGCAGCAGCATTCAGCTTGGTCACAGAACACAGAAAGAAGGGTTTCCATTGCAGTCTCTATAGACATCTCAATACAGCCCCTTACCAAACTGACAGAGGCAGACTCCTTTCCCCTTCTTTAATCTGAGAAGCTCTGACCTTTAAAGTACAGACCCTCTTCCAGGATGCCTGAAGAGGAGAGAGACAGTAACACACGAAATACCTAGAAGTGATTAAATTGGATTGACAAGGAAGTCAGGAAAGATAACAACCATGGGATTACGCTGCCCAATTCCAAAAAACTGCAGTGACTCTCATAGCACCACATCCAACAGACGGAGAGTGGCTGTGGTGCCAGTAAGGCACCATCAATGGCAAAGCGCAGTTCTACTTTTAAAAGTGCCTGTGTTGGAAAAAAAACCCCAAAACCAAGAAATGTCCCCGTGTTACTCAGCAGGTCTGTTCCCCTCTGGGTATCAGGCAGAGTTGCTGACTTCAGTGAAAAAAAAAATATATAAATTATTATTCCAGCTTTTTCATCCAGTTAACAACACACAGCTCCACACCAAGAAAGGCAGTCAGTGTCTGTTGGCATCCCAGCTATGTCACCACAACGGGAGACTGAGCTGGTGTCTCTTTTGATTCGTGCACAATCAATAGACTTGTTAAACTGCAATTAGAAGGTCAGATCCTTCCTTGCAGCCACTCCTGTGCTTTCTCACTGAAAACAATAGGCTCCTGTAGGTGCCAGTAGAAGCAGAATTTGGAAAAAAATGGGCTTATGAGGGTGCCAGTGAAGGTGGCATTTGGTCTACTGAATCCTTACAGCTGCTAGGAACACAGGCAACAGAGAGAACCTATATTGTCTCTGAAAGTGCCACTTTAAAATAGCGTGAGATAGCAGTTTAATAAAGTAAAACATATGAATATTTGACATGGCACCACACTGAGATGAACAAAAGGAGAGCCCAGGTGAGGCCGCATGTTTGTTATTCATTATCCAGAGTAGATTACTTCTGCTCCCACAATAGGCAGAAGGAATTACCCCCAGCAGTACCAGAGGCAATTGCCTTTATTGCAGCTGGTATCACAATGAACAATATTGTACATGTCTGCCCTGCACTTGGCTGTGGCTCACCAAGGTTGTAAAGGGAATAAAACTGAGATCATCTTTATATACGATTACATATTCAACATTTTGCCCTTTCCATTGCCAGTTGTTGAGTTTTCTCTCTCATCTAAGAGATGAATGAGCCTCCACGAGGCAGGGATGCTGCATTTGTAAATGTCAAACATATTATAAGAACCTAGACTAAAATAGTCAGTAAAGCTGTTGGATGTCTTGTCTCATTCTAATTTTAAGAAAACAGAGTGTCCCTCCACCTGCAGACTCACTGTCAGCCATTGTTTTATTTACAAGGAATTGGGTGCAACAGGAAACATTATCAGTGTACAGGGAGCTGGGCACACAGTCAAGAAGAAAAGGTGCAGAAAGCCTCTACCTCCAGGTTACCTATCCCACCCACGATCAAAGTGACTGCTCAATATTTAAGAGTGGTTCAGCCTAGCACATTATAAAATACTTTTCTGCACAGTTGCCTGTGAAGGAATATCCCTACCCTTATCCCTCACCCTTCCAGTGAAGCAACTACAAATAGCAGGAAATGGGCTTTATCAAGTGGAAATCTCAGTTGGATTTTTTCTTGATTTAAAAGATGCTCATTACCACAGATCACCTATGCAAATACCCCAAGGGGCGGGGTAAGGGAAGCCTGGCCCATCACTATGCAGTTGTACCCAGTTACAACTTCTCTGTAGAGAAAACTGCAAATCGGGCAGCACGTGCCACTATTTAAAAAAGAAAGCACCATCTAGGAACCCAGAGGATCCTGTCTGAATCTCACATAAGCAAAAGTTAAGGTTCCTTTGTCAAAAGGGGAAGAATCTGGTATAAGAGGCTAACACTGGACAAGAAGAAACAAAGATGACACTGCAGTGGAAAGGACAGTCAAGAGGCAAGCTCCATTAACAGGCTAGTCAAAGATAGCTGATTTCTAACCTTGGCTAGAAGGTAAATAGTAACCTCAAGACAAAAGGCTTATCACAAAGGTAATCAGTGCATAACCTGTCAGAAAAACAATACTGTCAAAGATCCTCCAAAGAATCAGATGTTGCTGGCATAATACAATCAACTGTGGATAGTCCCAAAACAAAATTTGCATGCCAAAAAGAAACACAGAGAATTAGCACTACACAAGATGGACATGAAGCAAAGCAATGAAATCAGATACCAGTAATCCAAAAGTAATGCTCTCTATGACTTCTAGCCTCAAATATTTAATATTAAAGCATTTACATACTCCACACAGAGATACAGAGATCCCATGAAGAAGGATGAAGTCACAGTGAAATTGGGAGTTGACATCAGCAAGCAGGAGAAGACGGAAAACGGGATAAACATGGCCTTGATTCAGTCTCTGTAAAAAAGAGGAGCCTCGCTGTTCTCTCATTAAGGAGATCATGGCACAAAGAGGGCCTGTACGTTGATTACCACTGAAGTTTTGTTCCTTTCCTTGGCAGGGACAGAGTGCTGCATGTACAAGCACTTGGCTGGAGGTGGTAAAAGGGGACTCCAGTCCCAACTAGACAGATCCTTTGCTGAGTCACTACTTTCTGACAACTTGAGTGAGACATCAAAGAAGGCAAAGCTGAGAAGGTGAACAGGCCTCCTCCAGGAGCCTCTTTAAATCTACATTATGCCTATTCTGAAGCCTAAAATAGGCTCCTTTTTAATCATGTGCTCATCAGCACCTGGGATTCACTAGCATCTCACAGTAGCCAGTCAACTATGAAATACATATCTACTGCCTCTTTGAAAGCACAATTACCAAGCCTACATGAATTGCTGTCCTGACTATCCATAAACTGGGTGAGCTTCTCAACACAGCCATGAGCAATCCAGACATTTCAAACTCCTCCTCCCTTGGGCTTTGACAGAACGGTTCAGGCACAGGGAGGCAGGGTGCCTCAATCACCTCCACTACAGGAAGGCAGCCATCTATGGGCCACATCACAACAGTCCCCAGAGACCACCCCACAAGAATAATTTGTGGCTGGTAGTCTGCAACTTCCAGGGGCACACAGGCAGAGAGAACATCATTGGCCACTTGGAACTCAACTAGCACACCAGATCTGACCTCCCTGACACAGGAAACCCTTACTGGCAATAAAGCAGTCCAGATAATGACTTCATGTCTTGTTCTAAAATCCATCAAATACACAAGTCCAGCATTCCTAACTTCCAAGCCTTCATGATGCTGCTCAACCATGACCCAGACAGAAGACATTGGTCCAATACTAATCATGAAGACCTCCCCTCCATATGGCAATGCCCAGACTCAAGCTCATTTTGGCACATGGTATTAGGAAACCAAAAGATCAATAAAAGCAAGCTTGGAAACGCACTCTACACTGTAGTCCTAGTTTTGCAAATCCTCCATCTCCAACAAAATACATGTTGGCTTACAGAAAAGCACGTGTTTCTAGCAATTATACGGGAGCTGTTAGGTTTTACTATTCAGTTGCCTGAAAGAAGAAAAAGAAGTCTCCTCTGTTGGCCTATTAATCTGTCATAACGAGATTCTTCATAATTAATTTGTCCCTAACAGTTGCTTTGTAATGGTAGCGAGAGAATATTTCAGGAATGGCAATTACCTCTGGTGTCAAAATGATGAGGAAAACAAATGTTCAACCATCAACAAAATGCAGTGCCTTTTCCACTCCCACCCGATGGTGGGTGACAGCACTGCACATCAGAATTACAGTGCGGTTAATTACTAGGCATGTTGCAATTGAGAATTCATTTCCCCTCTTGAGATGAAATTTGTCGAGCAATGCAGGTGGAAGGAGGGGCATCTGCCACTGGGATGGGGATTGTGTGGGGAAGTGGTGTTATCTATACATTGCTGCTTCCTTAATTTACTACACATACAAGCAGTTATAAGCAGTGAACGCTATTTAAAGGAACTTTCCTTCATTAGCTACACATACATCCCGCCATTTCAAAGGTTTTGCAAAAGGACAGAGCTTGACTTCTTTGTTGTTGCTTTATTTAAATTTCGTATCTTTCAAATAAAAATCACATGCCTGCATTAGTCTTTCAATACTAATATGAAATACACTGGGTTTCTAGGCTGTTTCTAAATGGAAGAGTTCCTTGGGCTGTGAGCTTATTGGATTTCAGTATGTTACAGCACCTGACATCTGACTGTTTCTAGAGTGAGACTTCCAGCAATGAAGCTAAGACACACCTAGTGTGGAGCTCACCTCTCTGGGTGAGGACCAAGCTCTGCCAGAGCTGGGAATTCTACTCCAGAAAGGGACTGGGAAGTGGAAACTTGCTGGCTCGGCTGCCATTGACAAAGGCGTGCAAAGCCACAGCCTGGGAGAGCTGTCCTGCCTGGGGCTGGCAATGAATCCACCCAGCACCTGGGTCTCAGTTTTCTCTGAAAATTAAGATTGTGGCAAATCTTCACCACGTGAGTTACTAATGAATACGAGGCCAGGTGGGGTAACTCTGCACCCGATCTGCTGACAGCACGGCGGGGGCCAGGAAGGTGGCAGCCAGGGCTGGGGCACCAGTGGGGAGAGGTAAGGGCAGAGCAGGGGCAGGCTGCAGGAGATTCAGGGGAGCAGAAAGCTGATCCAGGCCTGGTACAGGATGGTAGCGCCAGTGAACAGAGAGGTCAGCTGTGCGGGGCTAGCCTGGGAAGCCGCATGCATTCAGATTTCAGTTGGGGGCATACCAGGAGAGGCGTATGCGTGAAGCTGCTTCAGCCTGCATTTTGCTCAGTCCTCAGCCACATTACCAAGCACTTGCTACCCTAAAATCAAAACATAGGTTTAAAAGAATCGAACGTCGCCCTCACTCCTGGTACAGATTCAGTCCCTAGCCTGTGGCTTTTGGGGCCAGTGGAAGTCGAGGGAAGCTGCAGTGGAGCTAACCCTGCCAGTCAGGGAGGCAGGAGCTGGTATAGCTCTTGGGAGCCCTTCACATGCATCAGGTTGCAGACACCTCTCGTCTTCAAGCTCACAGCCCAGTACAAACACCAGCTCAGAGCGAGGAAAGCACAGTTCCAGCTAACAGCCCTGCTGTTTCCCACTCGCCATTGCTCAGGAGCCATCATTTCATTATATCAACGTTCCCCAGTCAAGGATCACCACTCCATATATTGGCAGCGAATAACTCCCATTTCAGAGTGCTATAGCAAAACCCCCGCTTGCTGCAAGAAATAGAAGCAGGGAAGCTGTCCTGGAGAGGAAGAGGAGAGACAGAACAGGCAATACCAGGGCACTGCAGAGATGAAACAGCTCCTGCTGGGCTCTGGAAATGCCCAGCTGTGCTGCCTGACTGTGAACGCACAGGAAAGGGCCTGAGGGAGGAAAGTGTATCTTCCCTACTTCACACAATAGTTCTACGATAAACAAATGGGAGTGCAAAGCCTGCTGCCCTTCAGCAATCCTGCAAAAAACTTGTGTTCAGAGCAACCCTACAATAACAAACAGGCTGCACAGTTACAGAGTTCACAGGGAACTCAAGTACATTTTCAAACAGAGACTGCAGGGGCAGTAAAGACATTTCAGGAGTTGGGTTTTTTTGAAAAGCAATTCTGCTAGTGACCTTTTCAGTGAATTTAACTCTAAATTCAGCAAAGCTGGCAAGACAGTAAATGGATCCAGGCTTGGCAGGAGGCATTTCATAAAACACTGTGCATGTGTGTATGTGTGCAGGCTCACGTGCAGATTCATTGCTAACGTGGAGCTAGGAACAGAGTGGAGGCTGTATAAAGATGACCCCTGTCACTATGTTTATCTGCTCCCTGTGGGCCCCTTCCGAGTCACATCAGCTCAGAACACTGACAAAAACAAGTTGTTACTGGTGTCAGACCTGCCAAGATGATGCTGCTGCTGCTGCAGAGGAAGGAGCAGCAAGCTGCTCTGAATGGTGCACCATCAGCAGAATTTGCAGCCACTGAGACTGGACTCTCAAGTCAAAAAAGAGAAAAAAAAAACAAAACAAACCCAAAAAAAAACAACAAACAAAAAAAACCTAAACCAATTCTATGGATTCACTACTCCAAAGACATCTTTGAACCTTTGACTGTGTCTCAGAAGTGGCTACATCAACAGAAGCACTCCCACCTGAACACACAGACACATGTCTACAGGCAGACAGTTGTGCCTGTCTGGAAGTACAAAAATACAGACACGTGCTCACATCAGCAGATTTCTAGGCAGGGCACCTGAACACCTTAGTAAATAAAGTAAGGGGTAGCTTCCAAACCTGGCACTGAACTTTACATTTTGTTTTGTTCCTAGACTAAATCAGGAACTGTTCAACTCAAGAGAAACATAGCTTCCTTTTCTCTTAGTCCTCAGGGCTTCCTCAGCCTGACAGAGTCCTGCCTGGTCCTGGGGCACCAGATGAAGGAAGACAGCAGAGTTCCTTTCAGAGACACCCTTCCCTCAAGTATGCAAACAAGATGGCCCCCACATAGGTAAAAGGGTTTGCCTGGAACCCACTAAGACACCTTCAATGTTGCCAAGAAGTCCAGAGAAGTGTTTGCAAGGCGCCACCCACTACAGCAATTCCCTCAACGCTGACGTAACAGACCAAATGAAGACACTGGCTTGACAGGTAAGATAATTGTGTGCTACCCTCCAGCACATTCTTTTATCACATACACTTTGGGGAAAATGTGATAAGGTCACTGGTTTAGCAGAGCAAGTCTACAGTATTCAGTCCTGCTCTCAAATTCCAACCTGGGCTGATACATGAAACATCCTCTACACGCCACGCTAGTCTTTTCACTCCTGTGAAAAGAATACTTCCTGTATTCCTAATTTGGTGTCCTTCAAGTTGGTGTTTCATTGCAAGCTGCTACAGTAACCTTAGAAAGGGGAACCAAACCCACAATAGGGTCTTGTTAAGGACTCAAAGGACAAATAAAACAACATTTGAGAAGCCCAGTTTGCCATTGCAAGTACTGATGTGTCTCTATCCTCAAATTAATCCTTTAGGTATCTATTTTTCCTAGTCTCAGATAAGATTATTCAAATTCTTAAGCCAGCTGTCTTCCTATTCTATAAACAGGTAAAACACTGGCTACCTGTCAGCTCTACTGATTTTACAGGTGGCCTCCAACAACCGAGTCATATATACTGGCCGGTAGTTCAAGGCTACACAGTCCTTCATTAAGAACACATGCCTAATTAGAGCCTGATCCAAAGTCAACGGGACCAGCCTTAAGTTACACTCACATCCTAAGCAATTCCAGATTTTTGTTTCCTTCCCTCTTTATGCAGTCCTTCAACCCTCTGAGAAATCCTATGTGCATAGCTATTTGCACCACTCACATCTAGGGTGAAAATCTAGGCAAATAAATAAATCTCAACCATGAGCTCTTCAGAGAAGTTACCATCTCTTGACATATCTCGACTTTGCACTGCTGAGTGTTCATTCGCATTGGGACTCAAGACATAGCCCAAACACTAAATAAAACAAGATTATTTCTTCAGTTTCCATTTGCTCTTTTTATAGCGCTCCTCATGGTGCAGGCTTCTTATGGCCTACATCCTTTAATGGCTTCCTAATGGTTTCCTCACTTTACCAGTTGAGATGTTCTTCAGATATTCCTCTGGTATTATGTACCTCTTCAGCAGCTATAAGAAAGCAAAGTAATGACGTCTTCAGGGATTCAAATGAAAAGGGATAGCCCCACCTGCAGGAGAGAAGCTAAATGCTCCCAAGGCACTCAGTTTCACTCTGCTGGGGAGGAGCAAGAAAGATGCAGGACCACTCAGGTAAGTGGAGTGCCTGACACCTCACACTCACGCTTCTAGAGCGAAGCACTTCAGGAACGAGGGTGCACAGCTAGGAAAAAGTGTACAATAAATGAGGCACCGCCTCTTTCCCCACACTTCTCTCCTCCTTCCTCCTCCAAAAATGTCACAGTGAGATGGCGCATTTCTCTGAATAAATCACTGCAGAGGACTGAAGAACATCTTGTTTCATAGGCACACATCCCAGAAAAAATGGACCTTCTTAATGCTACAAAATTAAAACCTAGAGAGGCTGTGGCCATAACATTCAGCTGACACCACTCTAGAAAGCAAAAGGACGAAAAGGAAGTGTCTTATAATTATAAGATTTATTTTACAGTTTGTTATGTGTTTTCAGTGCAAAGCTTTCATGCTTTATGTGTTGGCGGGAAGTTTGCTAGACAGCAGTGCTCAAATGTAGAGTCATCAAGCCACCAGCTGGCCCTGATAGTAGCTTTTTTAGATTACATTAGCGTCGACCATGCCTTTTAGATGAAGAGATATCCTGGGGAGTACATAATAGGGCAACCAAACACGATCAGTTCAGGGACTGTGGATGGGCTGTGAAGCTCTTCACCTCTCTATTACTGGTTCCCATTTACCTTGGTGACAGAAAGTCACTGCCACCTAATGGCTATTCCGTGCCTCATAGGGAAGTTCATTTGCTGCTTCTCATCCCAGTTCACCACAGGTTGAAGCACAAGCAAAGAGAGCCACCACCGCACACACTGGCTATGGGGTAGAACAGCCCACAGACCCCATTCACAGTTGCCTTTTTGAAGGAATGCCATGGAGAGCTCCTGGGGATTTCTCTCTGCAGATGCAGTCCACCTCCATCGTGAAGAAACTCTTTTAGGACATCACTTTCTATTACTTAAAGCACACAGTGTTTTTTGGACTTTGAACTAAGTCCAAAGACAGAGGTTATTTTGTTGGTCTGAAATATCCAGAAACTATAGATTATTTTCGAAAAACACATGCATATGTACACCCACTCATTTTCTTTCCAGGATTCTTCAGTCGGGCAACTTCACTGAGCAACTTCATAGCTCATTTTGAAAACACTCACCCCACCATGAGAAGCAAACACAACAAATGCCAGGAATAGCCTCCAAGGAGCAAGAAATCGTATTCTGTATAACGATGGCACAAGGTTACAACTTCCAAATATTTGCCCAGATACTGACAGCCCAATAACCAGGAGTTTGAATGAGGAGAACATCCTCATTCTGCTCTCAAATGGAGGAAGGTTAATTAACCTCCCCAAATGGCTTTTCCATGACAAAGCAATTCAGTAGCCAACAAAGTTAATTCAAGAATGGATTCCCACTGTCTCCTGAGACACCTTGACCACAGATCCTTTCTCTCCTTCCTACCTCCTCTCCATTAAAAAAAATACCCGTATCCACATTCACAGCAGTAATCTTTTGTCTTACATCATAGGAAAACAACAAAAAAATGCTCTGCTCAAGATTTTCAACTGTGGCGACTAGTGCCAAAATCTGCAAGATGATCGACCCATTGCAATCCTCTTACTACACTGACAACTTGGACGTTCATTGATGCCAGCCCTTAAACAAACTGCATGTTGTGAGATACCTCCTGACTGACAGCAGGATCAACAGAAATTGATGCCAGCAATATAAGAAGTGTCAACCAAGACATCCAGGTGCTACAACGAGAGGCACACTGGAAATATCTCAGGGTAGGCTGACTTGAGACTGAGGAGACAAACACTCAAGGAGGCAAACACCCAAGGAGGCAGAGGAATGTCTGGGAAATGCAGCCCTCTACAGAATAAAATGGTTTGTTGAGAAAGCAATAGATAAGGAAACCGCACTGAGACGGCTGTCCTCCTTCCTCCTCTGACCCAGTAGGAGCTGGGGCAGAAATAGGAAGAAATGCCCAAGATTACACATGCAAAGATGGCTAGAGTCATTTAATGAAATAGACATGAAGTGAAGGAAGTTCATATCTCCCCTAATGCTCCTGACACTAGACCTACAGACATCCGATGTCTTGGGGGTAACCATGGCTACCACTGGCCTTGACATCAGTACACTGGCATTATCATCATATGCAGAAAAAGGGCAGACACCCCATGAAAGAATTCTTAACTCAGATGAGATGAAGCAACCACTGGGATGGACATAAAGCCTGACCACTTAAGCAAGTTTATCCCTGCTGCAGGCAAGGGCAGGAATGGAAAAGATAAAGACATTTTTTTCTCTTGACTGTTGCTGAGGAAGGCTGTGAGTGCCACCAGGAAGGTGGATTCTTGTATCTCCTGGCTGATAGAAGACCCAGACAGACGCGATGCAACCCCAGGGACACACAGTGAATTTCCAGCTACTGCTTCCCACCTCATGGAGAGTGGTAAATACACCCCCCCAATATGGTGGCCACAAGAAGGTGCTGAGAACTGAATGGCTGAGAGCATTGGCATCAAAAGCAGCCCATGAGGGACAGAAAAACAGCCAAGATTGAAGAGAATTCCTTGGAGCTAAGAGGAAACCTGGCTAAAAGCCCCGGGGGAGCCCATTTCCTTCTTAATCTGCTTTGCATTTAATTGTTTCCTAATGACTATGTCCCTGTTTGGCCACAACAGGTTCAGGGACTGGTGCTGCCACTGAGGCTTCCCATCTCTCATCTGAGGCCGTGGGTAATTTAGAGGCTCCAGTTTAATGGTTGACTGGGAATCCATGGAGAACAAGTTAAGCATTATCATTTGCACTGGAGTAGCACCCACCAGTATGCTGAGTACCAAGAGGAGATGCACAGAAAAAGTGGTTTTCTACTCCCAGCTGCAAGCCCGTCCCAGACATACATGCAGCTGCACCCCCCTACCGGAGACAGAGGCACAGCAGCTGCACCCAGACCTGCTGGCACTATCCACAGTCCCAGGGTCACCAAATCCCTGCCTCGCAGAATCTCTGTTCCAAGCAAGCACCAATGTGAGGCTGGAAACCCGTAACTAAGTCATACGCATGCTTAAAAGCAAACTCCAGACTCTTAGCATATGAGGAGGAGGTTAAGCTGGCCTCACGCAAAGGACAGAAAGCCAAGAGAACACAATGAATAGCTGGGAGTACCAGAGATCTATCCAGGATGCAGGCAAGTAGAAGCAACATCTGGATAAATATCCTTCACACACAACACTTACTTGGGAGGGCCATTCACATCCTCTTGACCCAGTCCAGTGACTAACCTTTAGTACCAATTCCAATGGGGGAACTTCTTAAAAGTTATTCTGAGCTAGTCTGAGACCAACAAAATCAGCTCCCACGCTGTTAAAAGAGCTGCAAGATGGTAAAGTCTCGGTTGCCACCCACTTAGAGCTGCACTGAGATAAAGGGTTTGGTGTACAATTGCCCAGGCCCAAAATACTCTCCCCTGCCAACCTGATGCTTTGCTAGCACAAGCACTACAGGGATGTTGCTGAGGAAGCCACAAGGGCTGTCACTGTCAGGCTTAGTGGTGGCTCTCCATAATACCTGCCAACAGCAGGACAGACCTCCAGAGGCCAATGAGTTTTGCCAACTCATTCTATGCCTGCACCTACTTTCTCCTCTCTATCTTTCAGCTCATTCCTCTTCATGCACCCAACGGCTAATGCTGGCCATGCCACAGAGTCCTCTTGTGTCATGCTGACATGCTGTGCTTGCCACGGGCTCTGGCACGCGCAGAGGCTGACTCAGCTAGTCTTGGCTGCAAAGCAGGGAGAGCACAGCTCTGCACAGCGCCAGCAAACAGCGCCCTTTCTGGCTGCTTGGGGCATGAATTGACAAACCATCAAAACCTGCATGACAGAGGTTAATGAAGCCATGGAGAGACATGGCAAAAGGTCAGGAATTTGCAAGGGCCGCTGCAAATTCCTGCCAAATGACAAGCTGTCCACAGCACTGATAACTCCGTAACTTGGGTGTCGCTCAAGAAAGCTACAAGCAGCCCTTCCGCAAACCAGGTTTCAAAGGCATGTGGCAGAGACATAGGCAGATGGAAAGTGAACTCCAGACTCCAACACATCTATCTCCAGTTTATGCCAGGGCATCAGTGCCACTCACCTTGGATGAGGAGCTACAGCAGAACAGCTTAGCATCTTTAGACAGGAGAGGATGAGAACAAGCCCATGGAAACTCTGCAAACTCTCTCAAATACTCTAAGACCACACTGATGATGATGTGGATTTTCTGCCAGAAGAATACTAAAGCATTCTTGAGTCCAATGGCACTTATTTCTACCTGGCCCACCACTGTTTCCAGCTTTAGAGTCCCTCCAGTCTGAGAGCCCCTAAGGAGCACCACCCCATGCATTACAACACCTGTGGCCTAAATCCTGCATGCACTAAGAAGAAAAAATTAGGTTAAAGACCTTACTTCATACTATGCAGACTGGCCTAATTTGGCACAAGTTATATTTCCCACTCCAAAGAGTCCCTGAGCTGGAATAGCAAAGAGACCCTGGCTACATATACCATGCGCACTCAAGTAAAACTTAGTGTCACTCACAGCTCAAGGTATTATGGAATCACGGAATTTTCAAAGTTGGAAGGGACCTTTAGAGATCATCTAGTCCAACTCCACTGCTAAAGCGGGATTGCCTAGAGCACATCACTCAGGACTGCATCCAGACGGGTCTTGAAAGTCTCCAGAGAAGGGGACTCCACAACCTCCCTGGGCAGCCTGTTCCAGTGCTCTGTCACCCTCACCGTAAAGAAGTTTTTTCTCATATTTGAGTATTGTAGGGCTGTAGGCTGAAATGAAAGGTGCAGCACAGGAGGAGGTGCAATAGGGGTGCTTATCTTACTTCTCACTAGAAATGCTTTTTCTATTCACGTTAATTAGCGATATCAAAACACAATGATATGTTTTGCAACGAGATGTGCCTTTCTTTGACCAATTCTGATTTCTTCAGAAATC
This sequence comes from Larus michahellis, assembly GCF_964199755.1. Classification (NCBI taxonomy): domain Eukaryota; kingdom Metazoa; phylum Chordata; class Aves; order Charadriiformes; family Laridae; genus Larus; species Larus michahellis. Next base: position 66,983,642 of record NC_133899.1, on the reverse strand, counting down.
TGCAAGCCTGATTGATCCCTATTGTTTCACGCAACACACTCCTTTTACTTAAATCTCTCAGCCTTCCTGTTATGGTCATTACCAACCAATAAGCAGATTAAGAAACCACTGCCAGTCCCCTCCCAGAAGCTGACCTCCACACAACCAGTCTGGGCAGCAGAAAACCAGTGACAGAGCCCAAACACATCTTATCCCATACACTGAGAACCTGAATCTTTAGTGGACATAAGTGAGCACCAGTTGCATGAGGCTACCCTTGATGAGGGATCTTCTCTGCTGGGTGCTGCAGGTCCTGCAAGAATCTCTGGTAATACGCAGCACAGTTTGTCTCTGCTGTTACCAATTTGGTAGAAGGCATATTGAATTATTAAGCTGACAGCTTGATGGTTTGCTTTACAGAATGGCTTTGGCAACACAGCCGTGCCTTGCAATTTCCAAGGAACGCAGTCCAGTGCTTTCACCCACCTGTGATTTGAGGAAGTCATACTCCTCTGATCCGTATGGGACGCTCCGAAGGGAAGTGAGATAGTCATAGGTGATAACTGCCGTCTGCAAATGAAACCAGAAACATTGAGCAAGCTCTGCAGTTATCTTGGATCACAACAACAAACATTCTGTTAGTGAGAATGTATGCAGCTTAGGTTCCAAAGTTTTGGCTCCACAGTGGAGTTTATGGTAACAGACTCATAAGAAATTAAATGAAGAGATTTAAATTTCAATGAACATTTATAGAAAGCAGTGCAGGGACCTCATTGACGTATAGCTACTAAAAATAACCAACACTTGGCACTCTCATACTATCTTCCATTTGAGAAGCTCAAAGCATTTTCATAACCTCTGCACAGCACCTTGCACAGCACACTCCCATTCTCCATCAGCTTCCACAATGAGGTCTGTTGCTAGTAACAGAGGCCATGAAGACTCTGTTTGTGCCCCACCAGTTATCCCATGCTTCATCTTCACACCTCCAACCTGCCTAACCATACTGGTGCACGGTGAGCTCAGTCTGGGTAGACGGTTCAGCAGGGAGCAGAGCGGCTGAAGACAAGCTCACCGGTTAGCACCGCTGCTTGTGCTTTGGGGGATATTCAACTGCACAAAGGACTAGAGGGATGAAGGGTGAGATGCCCAATTACAAAACAACAACATAGGGATCCAGTTAAAGCTTATTAGCTAGACATAGCCACAGACAATGGAATTAGACTCCTAAGAGCCTTAATGATTTCTGAAAATGGATATAGAGCCTTTCACGATTTTATCCTACAACTAAAGTTCCTCTCTTTCCACAGTTAGCAAACAGAATAGAAACATACGGGTCACATTCATAAAGTTTACATGGAGGGAGAGAAGGGAATGCATACCTAGATGAACCTGTCCGCTAACCCGTCATCTGAACTTCAAGATCCTTGCCATAAAGAACCATTTGCATAACTCAGATCTCAAGTCAGATTTCCTCAAACCTCCCTACTGAAGGGGTAGCATCCCATTCTGGGACAGGATACTACCCACCCCTTTCACCACAAACACGCCTAGTAAGGGCATAAAGCACAGTCAATGTAACGTGAAAGCCAGGAAGGCAAGCGGATCACATCTGGTTTGAGACGAAGTTGCTGGAACTGACAATAGGGAAACAGTCAAAAGCTCAGAGATGCATCAGAGAGGGGATCGACCTGGGAATCAGTTACAGGCAGACACACTCCTTCCTTGTGGAGGTTAGGTTATTCACATTTCCTGTTTTCCAGATTGGAAATTGAGCTTTTCAGACACTCTTGCCCCTAGTGAACTCAGGAGCTGCACAGCTACACAAAATGACATTCAGAAGAAAAATTTTCAAAGCATCTTCCCAACCTCAAAGAACAACTTTGAAGTGGAGGGAGGTTCAAATCAGCCTTGCATGAAGGCTTGAGTTGGTTCTTATTTTATCTCTGGGCCACAAGGGTAATTATTACCTCCAACTTGAAAGAAGTAGCTAACAGATTGGCCTGTATTACAGAGGAAGAGGGAATTAATTAAGCGGTTGCTAATTACATTGTAATCTTAAACACTAAATTAGTATTATGATGATCCTGATAGGCAACTCTGACATTGCCAAATCCCTGCTAGTGTCTAAGATGTATTCCATCTACTGCACAAAACATTTCTTACACATACCCAAAACAACTGGGATACCCTCAAAGAAATACAGCAAATGCACAACTGCTTTGCCACGTTTCTAATTTTACCGGAACACAGAAACTGTCTGAAATATGATGCATCCAGGCCACTGACTTCGTTCTCATCCAAGGCCTGTGCTGTTATTCATGTTACAGTGTGAGACTGAATCTCGGAGACATAAAAAGACCTACAAGATCAACCAGTGCCTCCCCTTACAAGTGTCAGATTCCTTTTTTCAATTGATCTTGTACCCAGACCAGCGTTAAACGTCCCAAAGACTTGGGCTTACGCTTTGTATCAATGAATTCTCAATACCTCACACTCTTCCACCACACCTAAACTATCCTCAGATCTCACCAGGTCATGGCACAATGTTCCCTCTGAACAGTTGTCTACCCACACATAAGCAAGAGCCAGTTGCCTAAACTGAGGCTCAAGAAGAAATTTTCTGCTAATGCACTTCATCAAGCTTCTTAGGAAAGTCTGCAAAGGACTACTGAACCAGTATGCTTAAAATACAAGCAGACTCAAATCTTTTTAATCAAACTCCGATGAAATCTGTCCAGAGTCCTGTAGTTCTACGTCAGGTTTCTTGACCTCCATGGGTTTTTTCCTCCAGGCTTTTGTTTTGTTCGCCACACCATAACTTGTCTTAAATTTTTGTCTGCTGCTGCTGAACTTAGCTCTTAAGGACTACAGCCTCTTAATTACAGCCTGCTTTTGCCTGGCTATGGTCCAATGATTAAATCAAGCATCCAGATAAGAAGCCTGGGCAGGGCTAGACTGAAGGACAGATGCTTTAGATCCATGTACATGCCACCAATATCCAGAGTCGCTTGTTTGCTACAGAGTCTCAGCCTTCATTTACAAAAAGAGCAAGCCCAAGAAGCTGAGCTGCTTAGAAATGAATGTGTCTACTTGCTCTACCAGCTTCACCCAGTCTATGGCTAAGGAATGAGGGCAGCCTGGGCTCCCAGTGCTCAGATGAGGTCTGACCGCCTTTCCAACAAGGAACGACCCCAAGCTGGGAAGGCAGAGGTCACTGATGCAGCATGACTAAAGCAGCAACCTAACCATATGTAGTCCTACATAGGAGAGGGAAGAGAGAATTCAGAGACAGAAGAATTGTGTTTGAAAAATATACAGACACAGAGATATAACCACATGCTGCCATCGCCTACAGAACACAGAACATTGGCAGCATGTTTTTGGGGGTCACTGCTTGCAACTATGGATGCGGAACCTTCTAATGCATTTGAGAGCAGGGCCAGTGAAGTGCTTTACAGTCCATGACTTGTCACTTCCCTGAGGCAGAGGACATGAAAGTCAAGCACGTCTTTAGATTTGCCAGCATCTAAACCAAAGAAAATCTCCTTTCCCCTACTTTCTATTAATCAGGAAAGTAATCTCTTACTGTCATTCAAAATGCAGACTAACTGCATAGCTTCATCACTGCCCAGTTCTCACTTATTTTTATCTTAAACAGATGATAGCCACAAAAAACACTGGCTTCAAGTGAGATTGAGAAACACTGGTCAAGCAGGCAGAACTCAAGGGCAGACTGGAGAGCCCAAACAGCCTGGAAAGCAGATTCCCCTCCAGCCACAATAACCTGTGTTCCTTCTCCACGCCTCGGTTTCCTGTGCAGTAGAAGGGAGAGAGCTGCTCCCTGCCACCAGGCAGCACTGCCTCATGGCCAGGGACAGAGCACAAAGCTTAGCACTTATTTAGCACTTATTAGCTAAGAAGGGAAGATAACATTTTGTATTTCTGCCCTCACCCTTTCAAAATAAACATTCATTTTTCACAATAGTTTATGGTGCAGCTTTCACATATAAATGGCACAGCACCTAAGCCAACCCACAGAGCTTGTTTCTTATTGCATTTGCCCCCAGGAACTGACTCCCTGTAAAACTCATTAATGAAGTGCTTAAAAGTCATAGAATATGCAGACAGACAGCTGCTTACCACTGGGAGTCTGTAAATGATGGAGATTGTGGCCTGAAGTGACACATGTATAATGCAAGTGAGGTACAGGGAGACTGATACCCCCTCCAGAGTCTCTGCTCTCCTTGTTCCTGGATGCTCATGGATTCATCAGTGAATATCCTCAAGGAGAAGGCAGCAACCCGTTTGGCTGTCAGTCTCCATTCTCACGTTTTCTGGAGCGATGACCAACGCAAGGGTCGAACAGCAGGGATGCTAGGCAGATGTAGCATTTATTTTACAAATCTGGAAACCAATCCAATCTCAGAAGTACATCATCTCCTACCCTCACTTTAACCTTGCTTTGAGAACAACCCTCAAAACACCTGCCCTCCTCTCCCCAAATCTCTCAGACTAAGGGTCACAGGGCAACGGCTATCATAACATATCAATACAACCACCACGATCCTTAAAACAAAAAGTTACAATATAAAAAATGGCATATGCAGACAAGATGGTCTGAACTAAGTCATTATTAAAGGTAGCAGGATACCGTACCTGGGTGACTGACCCTGAAGGGTCAGATGTGGGAGTCAGATGAAGATGTGGGTCCAAAGTGAGCCCTTGCTCTGAAGGTCCCACCCTGCCCAGGGAAGCAGAGACAGTTCTCTGCAGCCCAGTATCTTTGTTTCTTTCAAAACGTGCAATCAACAGCTCTGTTCTTTCTCTGCTTTTGCCTCTTTTCTCCCCACTGTGTCAACAAGTTGAAGAGCTCCCTATTGACCTTCTGACTGCCGGAGCCAGCTGCCAACTGGAAATGCAGAGAGGAAATGCAGGAAATCCCTAGTTCCTGTGAACTCCAATTACCTTACCCACTTAGGAATCTTCCTGCATATTACTAGGATAAAACTTACTGTGGCAATGGCTCGTCCCACACGAACAACTCCAAAGTCATTGGGATCCAGGAACTTGTTGCCATACAGGTAGATGCCAGAAGTGGCTGCCGCCAACGAGGCAAGTTTCAAGGCCCTTCGTGCCATGACTGATGAACCCTGCCGAGACACAAAAAAGCAACTGTAACACCTGAGTAAGACGGAGTGATCTGATGCCTGCAGCCCCAAGGAACCTGACAAGCCAAGTTTTAATTACTCCTTTGCTAATGATGCATTGCTAGCACTGGCCCCAGCCAAGAGCTCAAGCGATCACGCAGCAACCAAACACAAGCTCTGACTCCATCTCTAACTCAACAGTATCTACAGGCCACAAAGCCACAAAGCTCACTGTGCTAGACCTTGGGCACCCACAACAAAACATTTGTTCGTGGTCCCAAAGGCTTTACAAGGAGAAACAACAGGTAGACAGAGGCAAGGGAGCACGTGCTCACCAAAAGTCAATTCTGATCACAGCAATTGGCCACTTCTTCACTGCAAATGTTGTGAAGATATCACAGCATAGGCAGATTGCAAGGGAACAACAGAAGATATAAACCACCAGGGTTTAATAAGAGCTCTTGCAATGTCAAGAGCACCCAAAACCTGTTAAAAACTCTGATAGACTAGTTGTGAAAGTGCTTCACTGCTGATGAGCGGTGGGAGAAGAGGTGATGCATCCCTGGAGACTGCGTGCCACTCCCGTGGCCGGTGGCAGACAGCCACATACAACACAGGGGATGGGGGACCTTGGTCAGAGTGACCAAGAGAGACTTGTTTTCTCATCGTTACTGTCCCCTTCAAGTGCCAGGCAGGGGCTGCAGTGGTAGAACAGACATCTGCAAGAATCAACAGCCTAATCCTGGCTCTGTCACAGGCACAGCACAGGCCCGTGGCAAGACACTCCTCTCCTCGCTTATTTTTTCTCTGGAAGACAAGGGTGGGGAGTGAATGCATTTCCCACACTAAGCATTTTGCAGCACTGCATTCGTTGCTTACAGTACATAAAGTAGTGTAAACATGTAATTCATTACATGTGATATACATATGATTCTTTATGTCATTTTAGAGGATTCAGACCAGAAAAAAAAACTAAATTACAAATCAGGTATATTTTCTTTTCCCTTTGGCTGGTATTAGATAGAAAATATGATTGACCATTCTTTCTGCTTGCCCCACTAATCAAGATGCGTGGTTCACCTACTCTGCAAGTGCTCAAGAGCACCCTTGACAGAGCACGGGCTTTTACCCCATCAAGACAGAGTCCACTAATCCTCCAACTCTTAGACTTGATTGAGAAACTTTCCTACTTCTCTTTGTGAACTTTTAGCAGGGTCGGTCTGCCTCGTGCCTTTGCTCTTAGAAGCCTTGTAACCAAAAAACACATGCAGTGACATGGGTCAAGCCTTTCAAAAACAGTTCACAAGAACACAATCAGCAAAACAGGCTAATATAACACAAGAGACCTCTGTACATGAACCTTAGCTAAACTTCGTTATTTCCTTTTATTTCCTTACAAGACCTAGGTAACTTTGAGGCAGAAAAGCCAAGATATATTCTGTCAGTGCCAGTCAGAGCTGCCTGCAGCACCCCCACTCCTTCTCCTGTCAGAAGGGGCAGCTGGCTGATCAGGACACCTCCAAACCTACAATCAAACTCAGGAGAAAATAAACCTGGCCCCTTGACCGCAGCCAAATGAACATGCACTTCAAAAAAAAAAAAAAAACCAAAACCAAAAACCCTGCCCTCCTCCCCTTCCTCACTGAAATTCTAGAATTTTTGGGGCTTCTTTCAGGAGGATTGATCTCTTTTGTACAGAAATCTCTTGTATCCTTTGCCACCTTCAAAAAAACATTTTCTGCAAACCGTTTTAATTAAACCATTTCTGTTCCTTGTATGTTTTTGTAAAATTTCATTTATTGGAAAGTGAAAGGTGCAAACAGTGACTTTTTTTTAACACAGAAAATACGCCTCTCTCTCTCATTATTTTTTTCCTTCACCTTCTTTATTACTAAAAGAACATTTGCTTGAAAACAGGATGCAAGTCCATCTGTTCTTGCATCTTATTCCTACCTGAAGCTATAATCTGCAGTTCACGACACCACATCTATTGCCGTACCCGCCAGCTGTACGTCACGAACAGAAGATGGGAACTTTAGGTGGCAAATAAACAGCCACAGCAGCTGAGCTCTTCAGCAACAAAGTTCCCACTTTCATGCTTAATGTGTTGTACCCAATAAAAAAGGGAAGAATTTAAACCCCTCCAATATAAGGTACAGAAATGGAATTGTCAGAAATCCATTTCAAAGCTTTGCATCAGGTGTGGAGCAGCCTTTTCCATGTAAATGAGCCATCACCACACCCCTAGGGGCACCTCAGGGACCCTGTCAGCTGAGATACGCCTCACGATGTCACAGCCTCGCCTCGTTAAGGCCGGCGCTGATGAACCACCTCCCGCCCTTCCTTCACCCAGGCGACCCGGCTTCCTTGACTGTCGCACGACTTCCCACGCGTAAGGTGCCCTTTCCCGGCAGCCGGGCCTCTCCTCCCGCCGCCCGGGGGAGCCGGCGCGGGCGGGAGGTGACCGGATTTCTCCCGGAGCCCAGGAGGTAACACCCTGGAGGCCCAGCACCGGCCACCTGCCCCGAGGCCCAGGGAGCGCTGACCACCCCCGAGGGCCGCCGCAAAGCCCCCCGCGGCGGCCGGTACGCCCCCCGACCCCGCCGCCGCCGGAACGCAGCCCAAGGGCTCCCCCGTGAAGGACGCGAGGGGCCAGTTCCGACTGCTTTCGGTTCTCCTTCAGCCGTGCCGTGCCGTGCCTCCCGGAGCAGCCCCCGCCACCCCCGCCCCGCTCCGGCCTTCAGAAACAACCCCGGACCCGAAAAGCCCTGCGCCCCCGGGGCCTGCGCCCACGGCGGGCAACCGCCGCCTGGGCCCGGACACCCCTCGCGTGGCGGAGGGGCCGAACCGGCCCGAGGCGGCAGCGGGGAGGTGGGAGGACACCGAGGTTGCGGGTCGCTCCCCGCCGGACCCTCCGCAGCCTCCGGCGCACGGAAGCCGGCACTTACCGCCTCGCCGGCACCGCGGCACTTCAACTCCCGCGCTCCCAGCCGCCTGCTCCCCCTCCGCCTCGCGCATGGTACGGCCCTGCCCCCGCGAGGCACGCTGGGACTTGTAGTTTCCGGCCGCCGTCGCTCGCAGCGGCGGGGTCGCGGCGGGACTGCGAGGGGCGGTCCCCGGGCGAGCCCACCGGGGGAGAGGCGGGGGGAGGGGGCAGCCGGGCGGGCGCTGCGCACCGGCTGCGGGCTGCTCCCCCTCCTAGGCACAAAAGAGGAGGGGGACGGGCAGCCCCCTGCAGTTCAGTGTACAACAGGGTAACACAATCTCCCATTCGTCAGCGGGGCTCCCAACCTGGCACAGGTGCCCCAAAAAACCTGTCCCAGCATGTCCCAGATAGATACAGAGAGATATAGATATACACCTCAGAAATCATGACAGAGGGTAGAAATACCAAACTCAGATCCCAGGACGTTCCCTTTCCGTACCCATGAGAGGTGCTGGAGGGGCACTGATGCTTTTTCATCAGCTAGAAATGAGAACTGAGCTTCCCGGAAGGCCGTGGGTTTGGCCAGGGCGGTACGAACATGGTACCTCGTGAGCCTGGCTATTGCAACACACGGCGTTAGGTGTGAGCACAGTCACCTGCGCAGCTGTAGCTCATGGACTGGCAACACCGCGTCCCTTCCTGGTGTGAAGGGAGTGCTCTCACCAGAGGGCTTCTGGAAACAGTGTTGAACGCTTTTCATGGAATCATAGAATCACAGAATGGTTTGGGTTGGAAGGGACCTTAAAGATCATCTAGTTCCAACCCCACTGCCATGGGCAGGGACACCTCCCACTAGACCAGGCTGCTCAAAGCCCCATCCAGCCTGGCCTTGAACACCTCCAGGGATGGGGCATCCACATCTTCCCTGGGCAACCTGTTCCAGTGCATCACCGCCTTCATAGTGAAAAACTTCTTCCTGATAATCTAACTTAAATCTACCCTCTTCCAGTTTGAAGCCGTTACCCCTCATCCTCTCACTACACACCCTTGTAAAACGTCCCTCTCCAGCTTTCTTGTAGGCCCCCTATAAGGCTGCTATAAGATCTCCCCGGAGCCTTTTCTTCTCCAGGCTGAACAACCCCAGCTCTCTCAGCCTGACTTCATAGGAGAGGTGCTCCAGCCCTCTGATCATCTTTGTGGCCCTTCTCTGGACTTGCTCAACACAGGTCCATGTCCTTCATATGTTGGGGGCCCCAGAGCTGAACGCAGTACTCCAGGTACTCACCAGAGCAGAGCAGAGGGGCAGAATCACTCCCTCGACCTGCCGGCCATGCTTCTTTTGATGCAGCCCAGGATGCAGTTGGCTTTCTGGGTTGCGAGAGCACGTTGCTGGCTCATGTCGAGCTTCTCATCCACCAACACTCCCAAGTCCTTCTCCTCAGGGCTGCTCTCAAGCCATTCTCCGCCCAACCTGTATTTGTGCTGCTCCTGTTGAACATGAAACAGTGTTGTCCATCATGTGGTCAGATCCTCAAGCAGCATAAAATTGATAGCATACACTATGCAGCTATACTTAGCTTTTATCATTTGGTGAAATGCATACATGGCTGCCTCATATCAGCTTACATTTAAGGGTATAATCCAAAGGCCAAAGAGATGTGTATCATAAACATCTCAGAAACTGTGGTTCTCTGTCCAAAAGAATGATGCAGTACAAAAACTGTATTAATCAAGAATAAAAAAAGCTGCTGGCAACAAGGAAAAAAATTGCAGAATAAAAAAAGCTTTCTCTGCAGCTAACCTTTAGCTCCTTTGTATAAGAAATGAAAATGATAATAAACTTTACCATATTCAAGGTTCAATGCAAAACCAATCTCTTCACCAAAGTCTTCTTGCAATAAAGATTATGATAAAAGAGAAAAAGAACAAAGCAGAGAATGAACAAATGTTGCTGAATCATCATATATATTGTAAGAGAATCGTGTTCCCTGGAGCAAATACCTAGTTTGATAGTCATCCACTTGAAACTTAACATTTCTGGTTGAACTTTTCTGCTAGTGTGGAAAGAAGGAAACTCAATGTTGGTTTTGAGTCAGCATCTTTCTGATAAAGAGAAACTGCACTTCAACAACACCGGGGAACCCATAGTGGAAAAGTCTAAGTATTTGGGACAGAGTTAAGGACACAGATAACACAACTAATCCTTAATTAAAGGATGCCAGAGACCAAAACCAGAATATGACCAAAAAGATATTAATAATTCTTTGAGAGTTAAAGTTTCTGACAGGATTCAGGAAACATTGAAAAAAACCCAGGAAAGCATCACCGCACTGTGTTTCCATTCATATTTGCAGGGATACAGTTGCACCCAAAAAGGTATAGACAGGGCAAAAGGGGATCTAGAAACGCTCAGATTACAAAGCAAAAGGTCTCAGCTTCTAGAAGAAGGAGTAATAAACCAGGACATTGTGCTCAAGGAAAGATCCCGACGGCCAGCCTCTCCTCCAGGATGGCCAGATCTTTTATCCAAGCCCCTGTGGAAAGTGCTGTAAAGGTGACTTCTCCACCTTCTCCCTGGCTGTGGGAGTGGTATATTAAAGGTTTTCCTAAAAGATGAAAAAATATTGGAATTATTTGCTGGGTACCCCTTTTGTTTCCATCTGGCTCCATTTCAGTTTTGTCTTCCTTATTTGTCCCCTGCGTCAGACATGCCTGCACAAGGTGGGCTTCCTGACAAAGCAGCTACAAGTTATGAAGGGCAGAGTTAAGGGTGACCACACTGAGGATACAGGGCCCACATGGCCAGTTGCATCAGCCATATGATGGCAAAACTGGCTACAATCCCATAAATTTCTTTTCCTTCTTGGACAGATGGGAGCTTTTGAACTGATGGGGTGCACTGAAGCATCTCAGATTAGTCTTGGACCATTAATAATTGTGTAGGAAAGACTATTTGTTGGAAGGAAGCTTTACAGTTTAGAGGGTGAGGTTAAAGAGGAAGAAAATAAAAAGTGAGGGAGATGTGCATGTGATGTACTGCTGAGAAAATGAGAAAGAAATGAGCACAGGCTGAACACGAAGTAACCACTCTGATTCACAGAATACAATAAGCTTAGAAATATGGGGAAAAGATCTACTCCTGTATCTACTACAGCCTGTGGAAGCTTTGCTATAGATTTTTGTGTTTGCAAATTCATGACTTCCATGGGCCTAGGCTGATACTGGGTGTAATAGCAGGGTATCCATTTAAAGCCGCTGTGCTACTGCATATAAAAATCCAAAATAGAGACTGTAACCTCAGCACAACCACTGATTCCTGATCACAGCTTGCTGCTTCCACCCGGGATGCTTAAGACCACAGGCTATCAATCCCCTGCTTTAAACGCTAGATCACACGTGTTGGCAAAGCTCCTGGCAAAGGGAGTGGGTCAGTATCTGATCTTTGCTGGCCTCTCCTGGAAAAGCTATGGGAGGTTGCTTCAGATTAATTCTGTTCCTTGCAGCTCTCAGTTAAACAGGCTGACGCAGGGTCTGCTGTGGAGAGGGGAGGAAAAAAAAGAGGCTTTTGTAGTATAACAATGCCGTGTGCCGATGTGCAGTGGGCAATTATGTAACCAACGCTAAATCTTTCCATAATTAGAACAAGCACCTAGTTAGAGTGATCAGAGCTCTTTTGTGTGAGCCTGCACTGGGGTACGCAAGAAAGAGCCTGGCTCAAAAGAAAGATGCTGGCTTGATTTCCCTTTCCCTTTCAACTGGTGAATAAATTAAATCTCAGATTACCCCAAATTGCTGTGAAAGATGAAAAGCGAAAAGTGTTTCCTTTTCATTCTTGTTGAAGACATTTGCGTCCCAGGTGTGAATCTCATGAAATGCAGAAACAAACCCAAAGACTCAGGCCTCTCTGTCCCAAGCACCAGAGCAGGAAGAGCAGTCAGACCACCTGAATAGAGGACAGAAGGTCAGTACCACCTCTTCCTACTGGGAATCGACCTCTTTTTTTAGATTCCCTTTGATGAAAACCATGGAAAGATATCCGGAAAGTCTCACCGATACTAGACATTCCTCAGGTAAAGAAGGCGGCATGGGAAAAGACATCAAAACAGTCCCAGAAAGCAGGTGATCCTATGATTTTGTGGACCTAGAGAATTAGCTTAACAAGGAGACGTGAAAAGGTATGGGGAGAATTTGCTACCAGTGCAGTGGGAAGAACAGCTTGACCTAGCAGATCCGTCTTCACTCTTCTGATCTGTCCTGCCACTCTGTGGATGGTCAGCAACAGAAATACTGAGGCAGATCCATCTTCTGCAGCTATGAAGAAGTTCAGCTCTAAAAGCCACTGTAGTGATGCTGATTTATACAAGTTCAAGATCCGGGTAGTGGTATCTCTGCTGCTAGAGATCTGTATTTATGAAATATTTTCTGATTCTTTTCTGGTTAGTTCAGGTGACCAGAAGAAATATGACAAACACCTCTGTATAAGGGTTGACAGATGTGCAAATCAACATGGAAGACGGGAAGCAAAACAACCTACCTGGAGCTAATGCCAGAAGACAGCTTAACATACTCCACAGGTCTCCTGCTAGGCCAAACCCACCCACATTCTTGGTCCAACTTAAAATGGAGATTGGCAGATTTTGTCTTTCTATCAGCAATGGAAAGCTCAGAGCTGACTCCGGGAGCCATCCAATTTTAGAATAGGATCTTCTTACCAATCATATTGTACAGATCCAGTACTTGGATAAGACAGCTCTTGAAAGAAACGTGCCCATTGCCCCAGGCCAGTCAGTGCCCTTGAGTCAGTAGTGACCAGGGGCTGAAGGTGACAACAGAAAGTGATGTGCTGCTTGGACAGCTGGGCTTTAGGTGAGCTGCAAAATCCAATTCTACCAGTATTTTGTTCCTTCAAGGCCTTTGCTCAACCTTGTTGCCCAACTTAGACGATCACACGCCACCTCCATACCTCTCTCTTGTAATTTCCAATGGGAAAAAAATTCCTCTTCACTATGTCTACTAAAGCTGGTGATGGCTAAAGGATACTCCACTTCTTGCAGGTTGTTGGTAAGTGTCCGTAGGCCACCATGTCCTGTGTTAAAAGAAAAGATTTTTACCAGCCAGGAGTGGAATGCTTCCAGAACAATATTTGCAAAACATTCTGGAGTCTGGAAGGTGTTACAGAAGTACATGAGACCATTTTTGCCTATTGGAGAAAATGTACTTTTCTACAAAATATAACAAATAATAGAAATTAAACCAGCCTCCCTTTCAGTCATTCCAGGTAATACAGACATGGCTTGAAGAATTTGAAGATTTTTACAAAAGTACTAGTAGACCTTCTGATCTTTTCCCCCCAGCTATAATTATTCCTTCTGAATGCTGCCTGTAACCCCTAAGGGAATGTGAAATGCAGGGGTTGCTGATGTGGCTGAACCTTTCCATCTAGGTAAATCTCTTCTTTTTCGCTGTTTAGCATCTTACCTGTGGCATAATTTATCCCTTGAGTTAAGAAGTGTCATTTATTTTGATCATTTTTATCCCACAATGTGCAGTGACTGTTAGGCATACAGATATCTGATATTAACAATAGCTTATTCCATTACTTTGTATTATCATCTTCATTTGTTACAAGATATTTCACGAACCATTTAATTCTGCATTTGCAAATGTGTAAAGTGCTGAAGTAGATAAAAAAAAAAAAAAGTGCAGAGGATTTAACAGCTTAAATCTACCCCAAAAGACTCCTTGGAATACATCAGAAATATGTTCTCAAAACCAGTTGCAGTATTCGCAGTGAACTAAAGACATCCCTGCTGGCAGCCATGCCAAGGATTAACTCCTCTGCAGAGCCTGAACTCTTTTCTCACCAAACAGAGGATCATTTGGGTGTACTTGTGAAAAGTGATATATATGGAGACCTGACAGTGTTACTGTCCAGAAATATTAAGCAAAAAAGATCATGGCAGAAATAAAAAGGAACTCATCCTTCCTTCTTAGGGACAGGTTTGTATACGGGGATAATGTGTTTAAGGATCTCTGAACCATTCTTTGCCTAATGTTTCTTCTTACCAAAGCTCTGCCACAGCTGTCATCTTTGAACCATTACCGGGTCTGGTTCAGAAAAAGCACAGATCTAGGAGACAGATGAAGATGCACAAAGTTCATCAATTCACAGAGCCAGAAAAGAATATTAATGTTTCTTTTCTGATGCTATATATATTGTGGGACATTGAGTTTCGCCCAGTTATTCCTGTAAGGACCCTGGTTGCTCAGGCTTGTAATAATGAAAGCATCTCTTCCCAAGATACTTCAGCTTTGATTAGAAGATAACAAGGGATGGAAAAGTGAGCACTCCCCACAGCTTTCCAAAGGTTAATCGCTCTCATTGTAAAATATTTCTGCCTAATTTCTCATTTGAATTTCTTTAATTTCCACTTCCAGTCACTGATTCTTGTTTTGCCTTCCCCCATGAGATCAAAGAGCACTTTCAGTCTTGTATTTCTAACTTGTACAGGTACACATACCTGATGATCACACCTTTTCTCAATCTTTTTATAATGAGAAAAACATGCCAAAGGTTTTAATTTGCTCACTCAGATCACTTGTCCTTGTAATGTAATTGACAATAAGTACAGATAAATGGAGTTTACCTCATTTTAACTTGTCAATATAACATTTACCTCTTAAAAGTTCACCACAAAACAAGTTTACTTATTTCCCCTACACTCCCAATTAACACTAGCTTTATGTTATCTTTGTAGTACTCCAACCCTCTTCAATCTGCCAGCATTGAACAGAGTTGTCAATAACTCTGTCCCTCACAGTTCACCCGACTTGTACATCCACAGGCTGCACGAGGCTTTTTGTTACTTCACAGCACAAGAAATTCGTGCTAAGCTGCTTCTCTCTCATAACCTTCCTGGACCTCCACCCATGTAGCATATGTCTTCAGGTGTTGCCCAGTGCTAATTCTTTAATTAAAACGTCATAAGAAGCAGAAGACAGAAGTAATGGGAGGTGAACCAGGCCAGGGTCGAGGACAACTATGTCAATAATGTATTTCTTTGGTCTGCTGGCTAACCTAACACAAAAACTAAACTGTTTTCTCACTTCAAAAAGAAAACTGGGGGGGGGACCAAACCAAAATACCATTCTACATGGAAAAACAACAAAGTATTAGATTAGAAATTAAACACATTCTGGTTTAAAGAATTTTCCCACTTTCAAAAAAGTAAGCAGATTCAGCCTGTACTTCGCCAACAAACATTGCTTTACACCAAAGTTCAAATGGTCCATTTTGAAAATGTTAAAGTTTCAAATTTTCGAAACTTCCCCCAGTTTTTGAGTTCAGAACTTCTAAACAACTTTTTTTTTTTTAATCCCAGTAAACATTTTTGACCAATTAAACCATGTATGTAAGCATTTTTTAGGTTTGATACATGATAGATAATGCAGACAGGGACAAGAAGTTATTCACAGGTGGATTAGCAGCACGTGCATAGAAGACTTTGATAAGTTTACAGTGCCATATGGTTTTGAATAAGCTTGTACAGCCCCTTCGTACCATATGGTCCCCTCTATCCAGTGCTAAGAGCCTTACATATTCACAAAATTAGCCAACTCAGACGTCAAAATCGAACCGAAATGAAATTAAAAAGACAGAGGTTCAAGAGGATGAAAATTAAGTATTAAAGCAAGTACAAATAGCTCACTGTCTGCAAAGAGAAAGCGAGGGAGCGTGCAGTTCTAAGAACAAGCCACAAAACTGAGGAAACCAAGGAGCATCTCCCTAGTGCAGGAGATGGAGCATATTGCTCACCTACAATTTTACCTTCTAAACAATTTTGTATTGTGGCTGTCATGTAAACTGTGTTGCAAAATAGCTCACTAAATTATATATTTACCATACAGTATTAAATAATGCATCACAGCAAACAAAGAAGGAGAAACATAAAAGTAGGAGGGATAAAGGATAGTTTTTCAGCTGAGGCTAGTATAACAGCTGCAGACAGAGACCACGGCAACTTCTGACGGCAAGAGGAGGCCCCTGAATCAGGAGGCAATATTGCCAGATGTGACAACAGCAATTCTGTTGCTAAATGACTGACAGAAATGGGTAGGAGAGATGACAGATGAGTTTTGAAATTATTGATAAAGGATATATGTCAAAGTCTTGTATCTTTAGCTTTGTCTAAAGTGCTCAACAGAGGCCAGCTGTCTTGGAGAGGAGGGGAAGTTATCCGTCATTCAAAGAAGTGATGACAGAGCTGCTGTCGCCACGATGCAAAGCCAAAGTCTGATTCCCACTGGAGATGACGAGAGCTTTTGCATAGAAGGACTGCAACAGGACTGCCCTTGCCCCCTCCAAATCCACCCCATCCTAGAAATTGTAGCAGATGAATTTAGTCTGCAGAACTAGGCTGTCCTGCAGATTAAAATATGATAAGATAGACAAAATGACTAGAAGACTGCAAGACAGACATTTAGTCTGCCTTTTAGTCTTCCTGCCTCATACGGTATGATTTTTTACTTCTCATAAAAACTGTGTTTGTTTCTTATACTTTCTACTCCTTCCTTCTCTAGCCAGCTTCTGTTTCTCGTCTAGATGAACCATGCCTAGCACAATGGGACTCTTCTCCCTTTGATTCACTAGCAGTTACTATTTAATAACCAAATTTCTTTTTTTATATATAGCGCCATATACCACCACATCAAAACGAATAGCAACTTAGCTATGTAAAGCTCCACCTAGCTCCCACCACAATTCTCTGGGAAGTATTTTTCCCTAATCCACATTTTAACTATACCCTAAAGAGTGCATCTCTTGGCTTGATTTAAAAAAACTTCTATGTAACAGGGAGGTAGTGGAGTCTCCAACTCTGGAGACATTCAAAACCCACCTGGATGCGTTCCTATGTAACCTGCTCTAGGTGACCCTGCTCTGGCAGGGGGGTTGGACTAGATGATCTCCAGAGGTCCCTTCCAACTCTATGATTCTACGATTCTATTATTCTATGATACAGATACCCATTACACCTATACAGCGCAATTCTTAGCATTTAATACAAAAGGGTTCATTTTCAATCAATATATTTTTACAGCATTTTTGATCTCTCTTCTTCCTTTCTCTCTCATGTCCCAATTCAGTGATATCTAAGTAGCAGATACCAGAATAAGAAATTTTATTCCAATCCATTTGCTGTACATTTTCTGCTTTTTACTTGGACACCTTCATCAGGATGAACCATAAAGTTCATACTGAACTTGTTGGAAACCATCTGAATAGAGAGGATATTGTACCGAGCTCCCTTCTTTTTCTTTTTTTTTTCTTCCAGTTGTGCCTCAGAGATCTGTATTGGTCTTGCATTTCTGGTGCAGCCTTGTTGGGACTGCGCCATTTCTGTTGGGTCCGTCTCCTCTGTCCAAGTTTGCCAAGGCCAGCAATGCCCAAGGAGGCATCCAAGTGGGACAGACATGCAATATGGGAGCGTTATGGTTTGAAAAACTCAGAACAATTTATTGTCATTTAGACAATTATTCTGTCACCCAACAACCCCTCCCCATCTGGGAAGGGGAATTGGAAAAAACAAGGAAACCCAGGGTTGCAATGTAAACAAATTTAACAGAATAACACTAAAAAATTAACACTAATAATACTAAAGAACCAATATTGATCCCGATACCAATATAAAATATGTGAGGATTATACTCAGCCAATTCCATCAGCAGGAAGCTGTGCACTCCCTGCAATGGACAGCAAATGTGGGACACTGCTTCGGTAGGAAGGGAAGAGCTCAGGGGTTCAGCACCAAGGCAAGGAGTTCTCAGGATCACAGCCATCAAGGAAGAGAAGAAACTCCTCAGCAAACTTTCTAATTTACATTGAATGTGATGTTCATGGTATGAAATAATCCCGTCGGCCAGCTTGCGGTCAAGCGCCCGGGTCTCGCTCCTCCTTGTCCCTCCACCTGGCAAGGCTAGAAAACACTGAGACCTTGAAAACCACATAGCCTAGCTGGCTATAAAGGAAATATTTTCACAGATTCAGACACTAGAGTCTTCTAAAAGAGCAGTTTCCCCAAGCATGAGAAGAGACCTCACTGAAAAGTAAAACTGCTGAAAGAGAAATTAACCCCGTGTCGCTCAAACCGGGACAGGGAGGTGCCGCGCACGGTTGGTTGTTTGGTTGGGGCGTTCATACGACTGTGTCCCTCAGGCGGCAGATCCGGGCCCGGGGGTAGCTGCTGGGCCCGGGGGTGGCAGCAGGCCTTGAGGCCGGCCCCAACGGACGGACGGAGCCGCCGGTAGCAGCAGGCCTCGAGGCTAGCCCGGGCGGACAGAGCTGCCCTCCACAGCCCCGGGCGCCGGGAGGCGACCCCAGAGAAGGCAGAGCCCTTGGGGCGGGGCCGCTCCCTCCGCCCCTCACGGCCGCGTGCCAGGCGCCACTGGAGTAGAAAAACGACGTCTCCCATGACGCGTTGCGCTCTGCGCGCGCGTGGTCACGGGAACCGCGACGTCATCCAGACTACAACTCCCAGAGAGTCGCTGCGCCGCTCGGCGCATGCGCAGCTGCTGCCACCGCCCTTCCCCCGCCCCCGCGGCCTGGCTCCCCAGAAGACGACGGAGGCGGCAAGATGGCGCTCACCAGGTGGGTCTGGTCTGCTCCGTCTGGCTCGGTTCGGGTATCTGCTCTCCCCTTCCCCTGCCCGCGGCTTCCCAGCGGCTGTGCGAGGCTCCGGCCGACCAGAAAGGCCGCGCTCGGGGAGTGCACTGCGGGGCCGCGGCCTCTCCTGGGTGGTGGGCCCACTGGGCCGTGAGGAGGCTGGGCCGCGGCCTGGACCGGGGCGGGTCGGGGCTGGGGGAGCCGCCCTGCCCTGGCGGGACGGGGTGTTTGGCATTGCCGCGGGTTCGGGGCTTTGTCTGCCTCGCCTGTTTTCCGTGGGGAGAAGGAGCGCCTCGGCTGGAGGTGGTCGGGTCTGTGGGGTTTTGTCGGGGTTTGCTTACTGGGAGCCGGGGCGAGAGTTCTTTGTTACGAGGTGGTGCGTCTCTGGCAAGGCTCGGGGATGCAGCTTCAGTGGCCGCCCCGGAATGCCCACTCTCTCGGAGGTGGAGGCTTCCTTAAAAAATGCGTAACAGGGCCCCGTAATCTAGACCAGCTGAAAAATGGGAAGTCAAGAAATTGTGTTTCAACTAATTGGCTTTGGGTGGGAGGTACCTGGAATTACGGGGGAGCTTGCTGACAGATCTTGTTGTGGGCGTTTGCTTTGAGAGAAAGGAAGGGGGAGTCGTTGGGACGAAGGGCATGTTTTCTTTTCCTGCTCTGTAGTGGTGGAAGGAACGCACAGTGGTGTGTGACATTTCTCTTGGAGAATGAGCATTGTCACACATTCCCGTTCAAACAAGGATGCGGTACTTTTGCATCTGTAATCTCAGGAGTTACTGAACTTAGGTTGATGATCACAATATTCAAATTTCATAAACTGATTCTTAATCTGCATAGAGTGATTGTAGAGACTAATAATTTAGTAGTAGACTTGAGCATAATTGAGTGTTACTGAATGAAAGTATCAGAATTAACTTTTTATGTCTCTCTTTTTTTGGTGGCTGTCTGTGGATGTGCAGTTTTTTACCAGCTCCAACCCAGCTGTCTCAAGACCAGCTAGAACTAGAAGAAAGAGCTAGAGCTCAAAGATCTAGGCAGACTGCTCTAGTCTCATCGCGACGGGAACCTCCCCCATACGGTTACCGGAAAGGATGGATACCACGAGTGCTAGAGGTAGATATTTAAATTCACACTGTAGTAGCGTGTCTGTTAATGGCAGGAAAAAAAGTGTGTTTTCTGGAGTAGAAATAAACTCTGAGCATCTTGAGTGTAGCACAGAGTTGTGCAAAGCGTTACCACATGCAGAATTTCCATCCAGACTGATGGGTGTATTCTTGGGTGGGGGAAATTGTTCTATTCACCAGATTACTTAAAATGTTTACTGGTAAATAGGGTATTATAAGGGTTCAGAGATTGTTACGTTGTAGTATGGAAATAGGTCTATGGTCCTTTCAGTTTACAGTCTGTGAAGGCAGGGATCCTCTAGAAAGATATCTGTATTGTTCCTCTGTCGTTATTTATTAAATACATGTTCCAGATTGTAGCTGGAGTAAGTGAACATGTGTATATCAGAGAACAGAATGGTCGTGTGTGTTGTGTTTGTAGCGTAACAAAAGATAGCTGCTGGTGTTGGAGAAAAATGCTAGAGTTGGAAGGAAACTTAAAAAATTGTCAGGTATTCATTGTCTATGTGTGTTGCTGGCAAAAGGGTTTTGGACAATGTTGTGTATATTGGCCTTGCCAGCTTAACGTAATTTCAACTGGAAATGTTGAAAGGCAGAAGGGTGTATAGAGGTGTATAGCTCTGATTACAAAACTGTTTTAACACGATTTCTCACTGTGACCCGCAAAACCTTGCAGATTTTGAAATGATGTTTGACATAACATATGAGACCTGCTGTTACGAGTCAGAAGGCGGTGCTCTTGGGAGAAGGCATGCTGTTGAGGTTTTGAGAGATGATTTCATGTGTGATCCTGCATTGTCCCCAAGTGCTGTCCTTTCCTGAGCTAGTAACAGCCTTACTCATTTATGTTTGTGTCCCATTTTTGTAAAGATGGATCCAGCACTGTACCATGGGGATCCATTAGTGCTAGATAAGGTGACTTTAAATAGTAGTTCCAGTGGTTCCCTAAAATAAAACATCTTTATATGGGTTTAGCGTTTAATAAAGCATATGATGTTAAAAATTAAACCTTTATTACACCCGGTGTAGGGTTCCCTCCCTACACTGTTGATTATTAAAGTTAGTGTTTTAGTGCTTATTCTTTCTAAATGTTATCAATATAACTTCTTTTAAGAAGTCAGGTGATGAAGGTTCTCTATAAGTTTCCAGTATCACCGTGCCACAAAATGATGCACGTCTCAGACTGTTAAGGATTCCTTTCTGCCTTGTAAAAAATGGAAATTCTTCAAGAGCGATAAATGTTTCTAAAGCATAATGTTTGTCCAGTGGTCCTGGAATGCTGTCATTGTAAGAAACAAAATCTGTTCTTAATAGATCAAGAGTTACGCAAAAAAATTTGAGGAATGACTTACTTTTGTTTGGGCTAATACTTTAATATTGATTCTGTAACTAATTGTTGAATGTGGGACATCCAGTGGAATACTTTAAATAACTGAAGCTGTATTTCAGTGAGCTCTTTAAAATGGCATAAGCATGTCTTTCTTTGGAAGGAAGTGTTCTGCTTGTTTATTCCAGCCTCAGTCCAGGTTGCAGTGGTGTTAACCATTCGCTCACATGGTGAACATGGTGGGAGATTAGTCTACCTAATGAAACAAATCAAAGAGGAAGAAGAATGAATTTCTTAATCAGACTCCACATAAGTAGTGCCATTGCAACAGAGGGAGGGGGAGATGCTTGTGCTGCTTTAAGCAAATGCTTCCTCTGAAGAATTGCATTCGAAACCGTAGCCTGAAGCTGTTTTATGAATAGTACCAATTCTGTGTGCAGCCGTCTTGATACTGAATCAGGGTGGTCGTCTTTGAGAGGTCTTTTGGTTATCTGTTCATTAAATGCTTTTACAGCAACACGTTGAAGCAGAGAGGAAATAAACTTTAAGAATATTAGGCTGTTGGGCGCTGGACCAATTTTCAATGTATTCGCACATCAAAGAAAGGAAATGGGATAGCTTGGTATTCATACCGTTGTAAAGCTAGGACCTACAGGCTTTGAAAGGAGTGGAAAGCTTTTAACTTCTTCCCTTCATTATAATGTGGAAAGCAACAAATAAGGAGTAGAGATTTTAATTTAAAAGTTGCTGCTCATGTAACTTTAGTATTTCCACAGTTGCTTTATTGCAGAAAGTAAATTTTTGAAGTTCTAATTAATAACTCGCATGTGAATTAAATACTTAATCATATATTGTCTGTAGCATAGTAGTGCCTGCACATTCTAGTCAGTGATATGGGCTCTTGCTCTGTGCGGAGAATAATTATTGCAAGATGTCTCTGCATTTCAGTGTCTTTCATTTTAATAAGTGTAAGTTGTGTAGTCCATTGTTCTCTTACCAGCTAAAATAATCAGTTACTAGAGCATTCTGGCAGTGATTCATTTTGTTAAACTCAATCCACTCTTTCATTCCATTTCCCACCCGTGCAAATGCTATACCATGTTTTTGTCTTTCAGTCATTCACTACTTCTTATTTTGTGTAGGATTTTGGAGATGGGGGTGCTTTCCCAGAAATTCACGTGGCCCAATATCCATTGGATATGGGTCGAAAGAAGAAAATGTCCAATGCTTTGGCTGTTCAAGTGGATGCAGAAGGAAAAATAAAATACGATGCAATTGCTCGACAAGGACAATCAAAGGACAAGGTAATATTTCTTCAAATATGTAGACTGGCATGTATACCTGGAAAAGTTGTGTGTACACATTGCATATACTTCAACTCATTGGTCTGCCATGAGCATTTTGACAGGGATCGCTGTGATCTTCTCTGTTATGTAATTAAAAGGTAAAGCAAAAATGGTGAGAGTCTCTACACAAAGCTGACTTGATAGCTTAGCAGCTTTCGTTAGAGAGCTATCCAGTGAAGGCAAGAAACTGAAATCAGGGCTGAGCACAGGCAGCCTCATTTCAGTGTGTAGCAAGAGTGGGGGGAGACAGAAAACACAGTTCAGCTTTCACAATACCGCACCTTGTGTCTTGCTAATTTAACATTTGAAGCTTCTGTCTGCTTTCGATATTGTTGGGTGCTTTTTCTTTTTTCTTTTTTTTTCATTATTTTAATTGCAGCAGGAAGTATTGTTGGTGGCTATACTCCTAAATTTTTGTGCTAAGTTCATTGATGGCAAGATTCTCATCAAGTTTAATGGTAATCAGCTTCAGTTTTCTGTGTACAGTGGCCTTTCTAAAAACAAAGAGATGACACTTTATCCTGATGCCCTAACTGGTATCAAGGAGACTGGGTACTTGGGTCTCCTAAGTCCACTTTGAGGAGTATCTACATCTGCCTTTTCAAATGTAGCAAAGTGGACTACATTAAAACTTTAATTCTCTTAAGCAGATGTTGAAGGGTGGAAAGCTGCTGAGGCATGACAAAGTGTATGACGAGCTGCTTGTTATAGCAAGGATCTCCTCTAAAGAATAGGGTAATCCAAAGAAAATCTAAAAAGGGAGTTAACTACAAAGGGTGTTTCAGTTAATAGATATGAATAGTTATTTTCAAAATAATTTGACTTCTGCTTTAATTTAGGATGTCTTGAAAAGCTTATGGGTATGTAATATGCCCCATGTCTTACTGCAAAGGAGGAAGGGGAAAAACCTATCTAAACAGAAAAACAAAAGCTGAACTTTACCTCTCAAACGGAAAAAATAGAGTGAGCATTCTAAGGATATTAGGGAAATATTTTTTTTTTAACAGGTACATTTTTTTTGTTGTTTTAAATTGATCCTACATTTGCCAAAGTTGCAGAAGGATAGTGCCAATATGATTTTATATTTAACTAATACTCATTTGAGTGTCAAAAAAGTGTCACATGTTATATATCCTCATCCTGTGTGTCATAAATTACTGCAGTACCTTTGGAAAAAAGCAGGTTCAAATTGGGCTCCATGCTGTCATGTGGTAGAAAGTAGCCAGGCTAACCAGAAACAACAGCAGTGGCAATGTTTTTATCAAGGGAACTTTCATTGGGGTTCTGTCAGACTTTATGTAGCGTCTTGAATTATTTGTCAAGGGGAAGATGCTAAAATATTAATTACACTTAAAGAATGTTGTGAGTAAATATTTGATACTAAATAGAAATTTGACTTAGCCCAAAGCATAAAAAATAATTTGGAGCAGAAAAGTAGACAAGAAGTAATAATCCTACTGGTTTGGAGGAAGGCGTAGAGCAAATAATAAGAAAAAAAAATTAGCGTAGTTAAACCCTCATTTTTACAACTCGTCAAATGAATCTTTACCTACTTGTAGGATCAGATTTAACTTGCATATAACAGAACTGTTCAGATTGGGATTGAAGTGTATTTGAAAAAGAACTGGAAACGATCATTGACGTTAGGCAAAAATGACTAATCTTTCACTGTGCGTTATTTGGTTCAGAGTTAGGGTAATACTTAGAACAGGTAAAGTTAAATTTAAGCTGTTAACATTTGTCATATTTGATTCATGAAGATCTGTACCAGCATTCATTGACTTTCCATATGGCATCTCTAACGAAGCAGCAATGTTCACGTTTTGTAGCCATACTTACCAGGATGGAAGAGATGCGTGGCTTTTCCAAAACTGGGCTGTGTAGAACAGGAATTAGGGTTTCCTAACCCTAAAACTCTGCCTTCTGAGTCAGCTTGATTCAGATTGTATCCAGCTGGATGTAAATGCTGGGACTAAAGATAGAGTATTGTGATTCAAGGGGGAGTAAAACTGGGTGAATGGAACAACTTCACTGGATATAGCAGAACTACTATTGCTTGATTTTTTTTTTATTTTTTTTTTTTTCTTCCCCCAGGGGTGAGAAAGTATTGGCAAAGATGTCCTAGGGAGCAGTTCTTCACTAATCTATGTTGAGTTGAATAATGTGTAATATTTTTTTGTAAGAGAGAACTTTTATTAGTACAGTGTCAGTGAGATTACATACAGAAGTTTCATTATCCTGAGAGCTGCGGTCATAATTCAAATTTTTCTTCAATCTTAATACTTAGAGCTAAGTGAAAGAGATACTTAGCAGCCTGCCAGAAATGAGATGGAGTTTCTGATCCTATTCTATGAGCTACTTGTTTGGTCTGAGTTAAGGTGCAAATTTTGCTTTTGCTACAGCTTATGGATTTTTTGAAGTTGAATTTAGTATTCTGCCTTCTTGTAGAGGCGGCAGTTCCATTACTCGGACCCTATCGCTAGATGGTTTGTCAGCGGTTTCTGCTTTTGCAGTGGTTCATCTCTCTTGCAGCTGTTGCTTCGGAGAATTTTCCTTGAAAAATGCTGACATAAATGAGATACTCTGACAAGCCTCCTGTTTGGGGCTGGCAGAAAGTCTGCTAGACGTGAAATGCTGGATATCGTTGAAGAACCTGGATGCATGACCTTATGGATCCCAGGATGGAGTTCGTCTGGTTGTCCAGATGAAGGATTTTCAGCATTAAGCGTGTGGTTAGGTCTTGTGCTGCTGTTGATTATTCCAGTAATTTCTCTACTCACATGACTGAAAGCCAGGCTAAAATAATGTATCAATAATTGATATACTTTGGTGAGACTGATGCTCTGTCCCCTTATTAGGAAAATAAGGATGTATAATTGCTTCCTGTGTTGTTAGTAAGCAGAAGAGAGAGTGAAATCAAGGAATGGAACTATTAGGTCCATTACTTTTTTTCTGGCAAGGATGATTTTTCTGTGCAGGAGTTGGATTTCTTCTTAGTGGCCCAAGGCTGCAGCTTAGATGTTAAAGGAGGAAAAAAAAAGAACCACAAATCTTACCTACAGTTTTTTCTCAAGCTTGTGAATTCAATTGAAACACCTGCAGGAGAGAGTAGTTCCATTGTTGAAGGAACTCCTGTTATAGCAATGGAACAGATCAAGAGAATGTGAATATAATTAAAATAATCAAAAGTATTCTTTACTCATAAATATACCTTTCTGGTAGAGATCGGTTTGAGAGCTTGTCGCCAACTTTTTCTCTAGTGTGTGTGCCAGGCTTACAGCCAGGTAATTGTAATGACTTCTAAAATGTTATGTGCTTCATATGGAGAAACTATTGATGAGCACTGTACAGGGCTGCTCTGGATATATAGAATAAAATATGTTGAAGGGAGAGATTTGTGTGTTACAAATGAAGACGTTTCTGTCAGGACACTTGGGTCTATCAGATGTCTTGTGAAACTCTGAATGTGATTGATGACTAAATCCTACCATGAGCTACAGTATCTTACACAACTAGTTAGGTAAGATTTCTCTTTCAGGCAGCAATGGCGTGCAGATTTCTATTTGCTGCCCGTTAAGGCTGCCCCAGCCAGAGAGGGTGTCAGGTAGCTGTACCAAAAATTGAGCATTTCATTTCTGCCTAAAGGAGATTCTTTCTGCTTTTCAGCAGCAATCAAAACAAAATATCTGAAACACAGGTCGATGCTTCCTTTTAAATTTCATAGATAAAAAATGGTAGTGAATGTGAATACTACAATATCAAACAATTGCAGTCTCCTCTTGTCTTAGATTAATAAAACATCTTAACCTTACTGTTAAAATAAGGTAAATATCTAGAAAAACAACACAGTGCAACATCTTTGTCTGCCTGTCTATATCACCTCAAAAAAGGACTTCAATTAGAACATGCAACTATAGAAGTTTTTGATGGAGACAAAATTTTTTTGTATTTTCAGGCTAGTTTAATCTATATTAGGGATTTCTTCCATGTTAATGCAGCTTGCCATTTGCATGCAGTACTGAAGGGTTTAAATAGTTCATGTAGCTCATTTGTACCTCAGTGTCCTGTAGTTTTTAGAGCATCTCTTAGACTTTTCTGCTTTCTTTTTTGTCTTCTGAGATACTCTGAGCTCTTGCAGCATACTTTGTTCTTCGTGCAGCAAGGCACTTGGACTTAGAGTTAATTACCTTACAGGAACACTGCTCTTCAGATGTCCTTCATTCAGCATTTGAGGAGCTAGGATATTATTTATACTAATTCAGAGGATGAAAATTTTAGGAGTGAAGGCTGAGAAGCAGTAAATGGCTCTTGTGTGACAAATTAATGCTGAGACTAAAGGTCAGTTTCATAGCTAGACGTGCATTTTATAATAAACTTGAAATAATAGTTGTAATGACTTTTAACCCTTTGAACTAAGACTTTTTAATGTTGTTTTGTTGGACAAATGTGAAGCATTAATGCAATGTAATAATTTTTTCCCTATAGCCATCTAATAGTATTCTTTCCCTATATTTAAAATCGGGGCTTAAAGCTACTGACAGCTAGCTGCATGTTGTATGAAGACTGAAGTCCCTATATAAGGGAAAGTGTCAAGAACAGATTGCTTAAGCTTTTTTTTTTTTTTTTTTCAAGAAAATAGGAAACATAATGAAATTTTAAAAATCTAGATGCTGAAGAACACTTGTATCAAATTCTTAAGTAATCCTTGAAAAAAGAAGTACAAATGTGGATTATTCTTTTTCCTGCCTTGGGGACCCTGAAAAAGGAAAAGAGTAGGAAAGAGAAGCAGGAAACTGGTGTCTAATCCCACATCTGAGAGTGATTTACAGAATTATATTTAATCAGATTGCTTCTTTTCTTCAATTATTCCATCTATAAAACAGTTCAGAGTATACTCTTGTTCTATGGGAGTCATTGAAGAATATGTAATTGTAATGCCTTTAGAGTTGTATACCAATTTTCTTTAGTACCTAAAGTATAATCTAGGGCTGAAACATTTCCTTTGATATATGTACATTTATTCCTGTTCACCAGCATTGATTAAAATATAATGTCTTCCAGGTTATTTACAGCAAATACACAGATCTTGTGCCAAAAGAGGTCATGAATGTGGATGATCCTGAACTGCAAAGACCAGATGAGGAGGCAATTAGAGAGGTATTATATGTTATGTTATATATATATATATAATATATTATTATGTTATATGTTATATGATAGTTATCAGTGGTATATTGTATGTCTTGCATATGTGATGAGGTGCATCCTGTGGTATTTTTGTCTTCAGATAACAGAGAAGACAAGAGCAGCCTTGGAGAAATCAGTCTCTCAAAAAGTTGCAGCAGCCATGCCAGTTCGAGCAGCTGACAAACTAGCTCCTGCACAGTACATTCGGTATGTAGTGCTGGTGTATGTGTAAGGTATTGTTATATATAAAATTGATTAAAATTAGGATATTGCTTGAATTTCTGAGAACGGAAATTCCTCTTGAATTCTGTTCTTCTGGAAGTAATATGAAACTGGCTTACGTATTTTGAATTAACCCACTGATGATAACTTGGTTTGAAGTGCGTTGAAATATGTAATAACATGTCATGACTTGTGGCGCTTTGTGGAGGGGTTATTGTTTTAGCAGCAAAATATAGATTTGTCGGGGAGCACTATTAATGGTGTTGCCCTGAAAACAGACTCTTTACTGGGAGTTTCAAGTCAAGACAAGGCATGTAATAAAGTTCTTCCCTCGTATAAAATGAGCAATTGGAAAGAATTGGAATTACTAGAAGGATGATACTTATTTATGGGGATTTTCTGCTGCAAACACAGAAAAATTCCATGTAGGGTTAGACTTGGCCTGAGGTTAATTCTGAAAAAAGTATGTGAAGAGGTTTTTAATAACCAGTAAGTAGTCACCAGGGATTCACAGACATGGGTAGAGAGTATTGTGACATGCTCCATGTACTCTGTTAGTTTCTTTCTTCTACTTCAGAATCTAGGTTGAAAGAGGAGAATATAGCCCTGGGAAGATACATTCTGTCTGGTGTAATTGATTCTCTGCATTCAGTCCAGTATCCTCTGTGCAGTTACCTGCTCCTGGTGTTCACAGTGGAAAAGTCTTAAATTAGTGTGGAGGAAATGAAAACGCAGTTAGAGCAGTGAACTGAGTAAAAATGGGGTGGGCAAGGAGTATCTAGCTGTGCGCAGAGAACTGAGCGCTTTGATTGTTTTACTCAGGTACACACCATCTCAGCAAGGTGTTGCCTTCAACTCTGGAGCAAAACAGAGAGTTATTCGGATGGTGGAAATGCAGAAGGACCCTATGGAGCCTCCGAGATTCAAGTAACTATTAAAACTTGTTCATGGCAAATAGAAGATTCTGAAGTGTATTTCCATACAACATGCTGATTGTAATTGTTTTCTCAATTGTTCAGAATTAACAAGAAGATTCCGCGTGGACCACCTTCGCCTCCAGCACCTGTAATGCACTCTCCTAGTAGAAAGGTATGAAATGCCATAGCTGTTCTCAGTTTTGAATTCTAGACGAGTTCACAAATTCTAATTTGATCTAGTTCATGTCTGTGTACATTCACATTCTTTTGATGTGATGTTAAGTGATAAACTTGGTGCCTGGTGCAGTCTCTCTGGTTTTTTTCTGGGCAGTTCTGATAGTAGCTCTCTTCTTATGTACCTTGTCAAAGGTTGAGTAGATTTCCCATGTATTTTATGCACGGCTGCATTGATGGAGTTGTTTATAGCATGGATTTGTTGACTGAGGCTTTAGCCTTAGTACACTGATACTGCTTTTAGACAACACTATTAAGCTAAGCCTTAATAACACTAACTTGTGTTATTGTGTTATTAAGGATTAGCTCTCTTCTGAGAGATGGGTGTGGTGGTGGTGGTTCATCAGTTTCTTACAACTTGAGCTGTTGGCTGGGAGTTCCGGCCTGTGTGACAAAAGTTTAAGACGATGGCTGAAAAGCTGGTCATGACTTTACTCAATGTTGGCAAAGGTACTGTGCAGAAATGAACATCTTATTGCTGCAAAGAGTTGGGTTTTTTGTGGCAGTGTCCTGAACTCTTTATTCTTATTTCAATAGTTTCACAGCTGTCTTTGAGAAAGAAAACAGTATTTCCTTTTGCTGTAAATCTAAAGATGACTCTGCTTTTTCTCTTAAATCAGATGACTGTGAAAGAGCAGCAAGAGTGGAAAATTCCTCCATGCATTTCAAACTGGAAAAATGCAAAGGTAATTAAATTGTCATAAATTCACCTTTCCAATGTTGCACCATGCTGGGAGACTTCTGTGAATGATTTAAGCTTGAATAATACTGGTTTTAAACCCTTAGAGTTAGGTAAAGGGGCTGCTTCCGGCATGGAGAACAAATGATTGTACAACTCAGTTTTTTCTCTCTTTGGCATATAAGAGTTGTCAAATTGACAGCAGTATAGAACTGAGAGAGAGTATATTACTTCATAACAGACATTATGCATTTTGAGAGGAAAACTGGCATTAGTTAAAATCCCCATAATAGCGCAGTATATGGAATCTGAAACCAAAGTCTCCAGAGCTCACAAAGTAAAGCCATCTAAACTGAAAAGGGAAGGGTAATTTATAGAGAACCAAGCATGTTTCTTTTTAATACTGCAGTCCAAATTTCTGGAAAGTTCTCCGTGTTGCATTCTTTTACTAATGAGTGTTCATCACAGGTTAGCTTAGCTATTTTTATTCCTTGTTTGGGTAGGTATGTCCTGTCCCTTTTGATCTTTATCAGCCAGTGAGTTCATGTTCAGAGAGAAGGGAGAGTTTATAATTTGCTGCAGTAACTGGTCTAATCATTCTCAAACTTACCAAGCTGTTGTCATGAGGCAGCCTCTTCAAATGGAGGAAGGAAAAGCTGCGTGTTTGGATGTTGTTTTGGTTTTTTTTTCTACACCAACACAGCTGTATAACTGGGATTGCTAATTAGTAGATCAAATTTTAGGTTACAGATGCTAAAACCGAAGCAAAAATTTTGTAGAGCTCGCTAAAGAATCTTAAAATACCATCTATAAATAATTTTAAATTTCAGCTTTTGAAAGCAAAATTGGCATTTAGTGTCTCTTACTTTTGCTGGCAGCCTTGCCCCTTACTTTCTCATTTTGAATCAGCTAACCTCTTAACAGGTATGAAAACAGTTTAGGGAAAACAGTTTTTAAGCACAAATGGTAAAACAGCTCAGAGAATGGGAAAGCTGTTATCTGTCGTTCTTAACACAAAGCACAGAGTGGACCTTACCAATAAAAGATCGTTATTTGTGCTGAGATGTAACTTGAAGGGAAATTGTGATTCCAATTTGGGATTGGAGTGAAGCTCAGTGTTACCTGGAATGAAGTATGTATAAAGGAGGTCCATCGAGGTGTGTTAATGATGGGTTGTGAGTTTTGTGCGTATTTTTGTTTTCTTACACAATAAATGCAATAAAGTTTGTTATTACAAATAAGTTAGTTTCTGTGATTAACTGCCTCTCTGTTTCCATTATAGGGTTACACCATTCCGTTAGATAAGCGTCTGGCTGCAGACGGCAGAGGACTCCAGACTGTTCATATTAATGAAAACTTTGCCAAGCTTGCTGAGGCTCTCTATATAGCTGACAGAAAGGTCAGGTCGTTGTTTATACTGTTTTGTTCCATGTGGTTTTACATTCTTTTTATGCTTAATTTCCTTGAGAAAATCAACTGTGAATAGGCTATAGCTTTTTGTTTTGTCCTGCTTCTTGGCTAACATAAGACGTAAGGTCTTATCCCCAATGTCTTTGAATCAGTGGCTCGGTGTAGGTTAGATTATTGGAGGTTGTGGGTCACGTTTCTCAGCTCTAACTGCTGTGACTGTCTGGCTTTGAACTTCATGGCTTGATTCCTGCCCTTTTGACTGGATAACTCCATGACAGAAGATCTGCTTGCATCCCAGGTGCTAACTTTCTGTCTTTTTAACTGCGTTTTATGTGTGCAGGCTCGTGAGGCAGTAGAGATGCGTGCCCAGGTGGAGAGAAAGATGGCTCAGAAAGAAAAGGAGAAACATGAGGAAAAGCTACGAGAAATGGCTCAGAAAGCCAGGGAGAGAAGAGCAGGGATCAAAACCCATGTTGAAAAAGGTACATTTCTTTGTTATTAAGATGCTATGGTTTTTCTTAGCAGTCTCTGAAGTGTGGGTTTGGAGAAATAACCTGAGAAATTATAATACCTAAATATCAACTGTAATTTCTCAGCATGACATCTGTTCTTCATTTCTTCACTTGGTTAGCAAGTGAATTTGGTTAATTCACTGGCTGGTTTGATGGGATCTGGATTTGAACCTCACAGCAGTATGACAGCATATACAGGTTTAGGACGTTGTTGAGTTTCAGAGTTGTTAATGGATCAGTGAAAGTAATGGCTTTCATGGACTGTTCTAAACTAATCATTTTTTTTAGAAAAGGCTTGTTGCAGATGGAGAACAACTTTGTTTACAAGAACTAAACCATCTTTAAGGTTTCAAAGATGATAAATGCAATATTCTGTCTCTTGCACTAACCAGTCCTGCAGGACTGTAGTTCTTTTGGCCATTAGGCCCAAAACCTGCTAACCTAACTAAATCATAACCATTGTGGTGAGACTTATGTTTTGATTGAAATAATGCTTCAACGATCAAAATGCTGAACTTACAAAGCAGTTACGATCTCTCTAGAAGGTTGAGGATATGGTCATATAATGCCAAATCCAGCAGGCCGGGGACTGGCTGGCTGGAGAGCCACTCTGTTGAAAAGGACCTGAGAGTCCCAGTGGACAATATGCTAAACGTAAGCCAGCGGTGTGCCCTGGCAGCGGCAACGCGAAGGGCATACTAAGCTGCATCTGCAGGAGTGTAACCTGTAGGTCAAGGGAAGTAATCATTTCCTTTTACTGGTGACCTGTTAGACTGCATCTGGAATACTGTGTGCAGTTATGGGCCTCCAGGTACAAGACAGACATTGATAAACTGGAGTGAGTTCAGTGGAGGGCCATCAAAATGGTCAAGGGGCTAGAGTATCTGCCTAGTCAGGAAATGCTGAGAAGAAGGAAGCTTGTTGTGCCAGAAGATGTGGCCTTGGAGGGACCTAATGGGAGCTTTCCCATATCTACAAGGAGATTCTCAGAGCTCTTAGCTAAGCTGCACCTTGGAAGAATGAGAAAGTGGTCAAAAGTTGAAGCAGGAAGCTCCAACTACATGTGAGGAGAAAAATTTTCACCTTGAGGACAAGCAGCAGTGGAACAAGTTGCCCAGGGGAGGCTGGCAGTCTCTACTGTGGAGGTTCTTCCCACCTGAGTGGGCAGAGCCCTGGGCAACCTGGTTTGAATTCAGCATTGATCCTGCTTTCAGCAGGAGGTTGAACTAGAGACTCCCTTCCAACCTGAGTGATTTTCTGATATTGAGTCACAGAATGTTCTTCAAAGCACTTAGATGCCTGCGTGTTTGAATGATCTTTTTAAACTTAAGAGATAAACGTATGATATGGTGATCTGTAGGTGTTTTAGGATATCCATTCCTAGATGGACAAGTATTCTAAGTTTGTGAAAGTTTAGAAAACATAGTTGTTGGACGTATCGGCTTTAACCCTCTTGTCAAGGACAGTTAATTGGTTGTGGCATAAGGAAGCTATGGTTTCCCATGTGTTCAGTTTGTTTAAGGTGTAACATTTTAAATAGTGCTAGGGGTCACTTCTCTTCTATAAAAGAATACTGAATCGAATCACTGTGCCAATGTCTGTGGCATAGTTAATTCAAACTTCAAATATGTGTCTATAATGAGCAATCTTGCGTTTGTTCAGAGGATGGAGAAGCTAGAGAAAGAGATGAAATCAGACATGACCGGCGCAAAGAGAGACAGCATGACAGAAACCTTTCTAGGGCAGCTCCTGACAAAAGGTGAGTCACAAAAGAAAGCGGCTTTATTCCTGTACTGGCATGGGCTTCTCCACTAGGGAAACTATTACACTGGGCTTCCTTTTGCTTGATGTGGGTACCTGAATTTTGCCTTGTGGAGATATTCGCTGGTATGAAGCGCTGTTCATTCATTGTGTGAAATGGTATTACTGTGTTAGTGTACGGCAGTCCTCTCTTCTAAATTTAGAATTTTCCAGGTGAATGGAGATGGGGGGGTGTTGGTTTTGTGTGCGATTTTCTTTAGTAGCACTTTAGTATATTCAGATTTAATTAACATGTTGACAGCAAAGGTTGAAAGCTAGATCCTATAACTTCAGTGAGACCAGAGTATCAGTAGTGGCTTTGTTTCTTGAAGCTGTCCGTTTGAAGTAAGCTTAGATTTATGAGTGTAGGCTGAAGTATCTTCCTTGCCCAAGCCAGTGAGATTTCTGAGCACAAACGGTTTCCTGGAGGCTTAGAATCTCTAATATCTTAAAATTAGATTGCTTGGCCTTCCGAGTATATAATTACACTAGTTCTTGCAAAAAATAAATACGACATTTTTAGACCAAGTCAGCTTGATGTAAGTTGCAGATAGTGGAAAGCAAATTTAAATGTAATGCCCAGCTGAACATAACTTTCCCAAATGTTTCCTTTGCCAGGAGACAAATTTTAAATGTTAGCAAGTGGGGAAGGGCAACAGTCAAAATCTGGCTGGTGAGGCGTTTTGTTAGCAACTGCTACAGGATCAGGTTGCAGTTGAGCACATCAAGAAATGCGGTTTATGACCTAGTAAAACTTTTTTTTTTTTAAATTCAGGTCAAAGCTGCAGAGAAATGAGAACAGAGATATCAGTGAAGTTATTGCCCTAGGAGTACCCAACCCCAGGCCATCCAATGAACTCCAGTATGACCAGAGGCTGTTCAACCAGAGCAAGGTAAAAATACCTTTTCACAGCTGTGCAGCTTTCTGTGAGGACGTGCTCGTCCTTCTGTAGTGGCTGTGGCTAGAATACTAAAGGGACACTGTTCTCACGGTTGTTGTGGATACTCTGAAACAAGGCTCTACATAACTGGTTAGGAGATCTCCTTTATCCATACCTGATGCAACAAAAAGTGGAATATTCTGAATGTATAACTGAATTAAAATGGTTGTTGTGGTTTTTCTCACTGGGGAGTCAGGAGAAAGAAGCTGTTTTGCCTTCAAGCTGCAGTGACCCCATTTTCTTCTTTTGTATAAACGTACTGTTTGAATAAGGGAAATTTGCTCTGAGACAGAAGCAAGTAAATACTTTCTATTCCCGTTATTGCTTATGTTAAAAATCCTTCTGAAGATATAAATAGTTAACAACAACATTTATTTTCGCTGAACTTTATACTATTCAGAGATGAAAAAGTAGATTAGGCTACAGAAAGTCCCTGAATAGACCTGCAGTTTGTCAATCATTCTTTTTCATGTCCCCAGTGAAAGACCTGCAGGCAGACAGGAAAGCTGATGAATCAAAAGTGAAGAACAGGCAGGCACTTCTGCTTTCACAGTTTACATGAGGCTCTGTGTGGTTTCGATCAGTCAGCTTATATCATGTTTTCCAGAAATTCTGAATAATATCCATTCTGTATGGTTGTACTTGGCTGTTATAGACAGCTGTACTTGCAGGACAAACTGAAATGATCCATTACTCTGAAATATGAACGGTCCGTAATTCTTCCTTTTGCTTTCTGGAAGAGCAGAATTGGCCCTGACTGAAGCTTGTAATAACAATTGTGTCGTGTTGTCTGGCCTTAATCCCAGACCCAAAACCACTCATATCCTAATGGATGTGCTTGAACTCATTTGAAATCAGTAGTAAATCACACGGTACCATCTTTGTGTATCTGTGTGACACCATCTGAGGTTAAAATAAATTAGCTGAAGCTTTGCAGACTCGTTTGTGTTATGCTGCTGTTCTTCCTTCTTCACAGGGTATGGACAGTGGCTTTGCTGGAGGAGAAGATGAAATTTATAATGTTTATGACCAGCCTTGGAGAAGTGGCAAGGATATGGCCCAAAACATCTACAGGCCAAGTAAAAATGTGGATAAGGACATGTATGGTGATGATCTAGAGGCTCGAATAAAGACCAATAGGTAAGAAAATAAAATTAAGAAATACTCTTAATTAACTACTCTGGAGTTACAATCAACTGAGTATCACCTCTTCTCCTGCAGGTTTGTTCCTGACAAAGAGTTTTCTAACTCTGATCGCAACACCAGAGGGAGGGGCAGAGATGGACCTGTTCAATTTGAGGAGGATCCCTTTGGTTTGGACAAGTTTCTGGAAGAAGCTAAGCAACATGGTGGCTCTAAACGGCCATCGGATAGCAGCCGCCCAAAAGAACACGAGCATGAGAGCAAAAAGAGGAGGAAGGACTGAATGCCTCTGCTCTTGGAGAGGTAGAGGAATGGACTCCGAGCTTGGACTTCATGCAAAAAGCATTTTTAATATCAGAGGGGGAATGGCGTTTTAATGCAGCAGTTCACAACTCTTGTTGTGTGGGTATATATACACCCATTAATTCTACGTAGGACAGCTACCCCTGGAGAGTGGAGGAATGGAGACCACTTTGAAACATTTCACAAGGGAATTTAGCACTTTAGCAAGTGCTCCCACTTTGCTGATTCCCTGTTGCCCAGCATCTCAGGGTAAGAATGTAGCCCCTTCCTACAGCTTTAGTTTTTGTAGGTAGCTAAAGCTTTTACTTCATCTGTTGAAAGTTTCCTGCTGTATGTAATTATTGTCTTATGCTGTAATGGATGCTAGGGAGTTTATGATTCAGTGTTTCTTTAGTAGTGTGGCTATACAGTTTATTTGAACAAGGAGGGGAAACAGCTGGATTCTGTTTTAAAACAAATACTCATTCATAGTTTCTCAGTAATCTTTATTTTAGTTTCTTTACATTTAGTGAAATAAAGCCTCCTTCCACCGCTCACTGACTTTGATTCTTCCTTTGACTGCGTCTTCTACGGGTCTGCTGTTTGAGAGTGAGCTGAAAACAATGGAAATTATTCAAATTAGTTAGATAGGCAAGAAGGTTTGATATTTTTCATTTCTGATCTTCCAGAATATTGATATGGAAAGTGGAAGATGGGTTTATAACTGATTCAGTTTCACGAGCCATAACCACAAATGCTAAGCTCCTGACGGGAAAGCTGACTATAATTTGCGCAGCAGTTGCTAGTCCTGTGAGGCAAAATGCATCTTAAAAGCTTGTGCTTTCAAGTGGAACTAATAGAAGGTAACTGTCTAAACTGAGCCTAGAACAAAGTAGGAGGGGTGCTCATATATTTTGCTTCTAGAGAAGCCTGCATTTTTGAAGAAATGAAGAATGTTAACTACTGCCTGCCTTCTGCGTTTTATTTCACTATAAAGAAGCCTCTTAGCTCCAGCACCTCTTGGGAGAGTATCGTCCTTGAAGCCTAGGCAGTTAAGTGAACGTGGCTATCTTCCAGCTTCAAGAATAAAAAGCAGCAAAATAACTTCCAAGAAATTGACACTAAATACTCATCTATGCTGTTTCTAGTACTTGTTTTGATAATTGTGTACTGATAATATCTTGGTTATTTTCAGCCTCATTTATGAGGCATAAGCCTCTGGCCTGGCTTGTCACAGTTTAGGACTGAACTCAGCAAGCTGCTCCTTATTTTCCAATCCCATTTTCGCAGCACAGTTGTAACTCACAGGTCAAGCTTCTCTTAGGGATAGGTACTGAAGTAACCACAACCAATGAAGACTTCTGCAGTGGTATCAACTATGTCAAGCAAAATACTTCATCACA
The DNA here is from genome assembly GCF_964199755.1 of Larus michahellis. Classification (NCBI taxonomy): domain Eukaryota; kingdom Metazoa; phylum Chordata; class Aves; order Charadriiformes; family Laridae; genus Larus; species Larus michahellis. The sequence goes on along the minus strand of NC_133899.1, from coordinate 66,946,400 downwards.
GTCAACATACTGTATCCCTGAAGTCTCTTGCCAATTCATTTTACATTGAAAGTATCAAAAGAAGAAACTAGTTGTCAGAAGGATATTGAAGAATTCTTATTAGTTATTCAAAGACAGGAACTGATCATCTCCATTTTACCAGCCTACTTGTTGCTTTTGGTTCTACTAGGTCTGAGTAAGGTCTTGTAAGTCTACGAGAAAATCCCCTTAATAAAATCTGCCCCTATTTAGTGAACGTACTAGATGCAAGTTTCTAATGACTTTGACATGAGACTTGTTAATTTATGAATGGCTTTGGGCAGCCATTGACTCACTGTCCCTTTTATCCATATTGGATGTTTCGAAAGCTGTGGGATGGCCATTTCTTTGCTGCAGTGAAGCTAGCAGACGATACAGTTGTCTGGCACTGACCCGTCAGTGAGATGGGTACTAGACCACAGGTTTTTAACCAATGGTGAACACTGCCTCTTGATACCATACACTAATGCACTGAGATTGCTACGTATTTTTTCCTTTACTAACATTTAAAGTGTTAGAGACCTTAAGTAAAAAAAAAAAACTAAACAGCTGCACTAAAACTAATTTAAAGTTATCTTGAGCACACAAAAGCAGGCAGCTGACTTTTCCTGTATAAAACAATATCTGAAGAAAAATTAAGTTTTCACTAAAGTTCAAAGCTTAGCTTTACATTCTTTGTCGTCTTCCCCCTGCCACCCAGCATCCAAATTAGCTGTTGGAACCCACCTGCAGAAACCTCTATTACAAATAATGACTAGTTGCATGGCAGTTTCTGAACAGTTTTGCTGCATTCATATTCCTTTAGCTTAGCATCGCAGGAGGTTTTGATCCCTGGTCTGTGATCTCTGTGGTATCTACATGATCTCGGACCCTAACTAGGCGAGTTGGTGGTGGTGGGGGGGGAATAAACAAAAGCATTAATGATTTAAAAAACATTAAAAGCACACTAAGTGGCAAAATGCTTAATTGCACTTGGAACAAGTGCGATGTTACTGTGTCCAACAAAAGGCAAAATTAAAGAGCTCATCTCATTACGTTACTTCATTAAAGGAAATAGCACATTACCTTGGCACCTTCAAGTATGTGGAAGTCCTTCTGAAACACATTCTGAACATCTTGTGGAGTTGAGAATTTAATCCAGCAATAACGTCTGTGAAAGCCTGTATCTTTGTCCTAGTTAGCAGTTTAAAAAAATAAAAATCCAATTACTGTAGCAAATATTCACAGAGGCTGTTAAAGACTTTCTACAGGTATTCAATTTAAGGATTCAGAAGTTATCAGAGAAATCAGCACACTTGCTGTTTCAGAAGCCTTTTTCACGCTTCATGACATTTACTGTCATTGACAGCATGCGGGGGCCTAGCAGAGGCTGTTCTCCATCCCTTTCTCTCAATTTGAGTCCTGCAGTCATTAAAAAATTCAAGATTTTAAGTTATAGTTGAAGACTGGAATAATGCATTAGCCAGTTGTTTCAAACTGCAGTAGTTATCTACTATTAAGCCAGTCACAACAGAACTGACATTTAAATGGCTGCCTGATTTGAAAATAAGCCTGCCACAGTACTTGAAAAGCATTCAGCAAGATAAAGCAGCTGGTTAAGACACTAAAAAAGCAGGCTCCAATTTGAGATTGGAGCCTGCATGGAAAAGAAAAAAAAAGTTACTTTTAAGAATAATTTACCACTCAGAAAAGACAGTTGTCAATAAATAGGAGAAAATGCAGAAAAGCCAGGATCCCAACTCTGATGCCCATCAGGGTTGACAACAGGTCTGCCACTGAATTCTCTGATCATCAGGCATGACTGCCAACACTTCCAAACACCGGTGAAGTTTTCACCCACAAGGTACTGTATGTAGTCACACTGTCTGGTTTTAGTATCCTAGTGATGTCTTAATTAGGGTGTCTTAATGCTGCTGGCAGATTTTTGTACCTCTAGTGGTTTTAAGCATTAATGAATGCTCCTAAAGTAATCACTGAATCAAAACATACACACGTGCATCAGTTCAGCTTTAATCAGTGATGGAGGCAGGTTTACAGTAAGCTGCCAGCTTTTGCAGTGAAGCAAGGCATTCTGTCCTGGGCCTGAGGAACAGAGCGTGGCAGGCAGACACCTAAGCTTCGGTGTTCAGAAATAAGCAGACTCTTTCAAACCATCTTTCTCCATTTCCAAACTAGTCCTCAACTGATAGTGAACCCATCAGCTCGCTAACTGAAGTTCACCACACGCTGAGCCTAATTTAACAGACCATTACTTGACATGGAGAAACACCAGCAGGCAGGAGAAGCTCTACTCCTTCAGCAATGATCTGCAACTTACCTAATTAGAGTGGGAAATGAAGACTTTTTTTGACTGTTCATCTCTAAGAAACTACACTAGATCCTATTATCCCTGACGTACATGCTCAGTAGATAAATAACCTAAACGGCAGAGGTGTGAAACCTGAAGAGGTTGCGGTTTGTGTTAGCTCTGCGCACTCTGGATGGGGTACGAACCCATAGATGGAAGAGACGGTAGGCTCATACCCACACTTTTAGATTTTTTAGGCCAGTGAGACCAGGTGCGTAAACACTTTATTCTTTGTCAGAAGAAAGATAATGCCATGACGGAGAAGCTCAAAGCATTTTTAGGTTAATTATTCAGAAATGGCAGCATCACCAGGATCTGAGGGATGTGCTCTCTAAAAGTCTTCCAAAGCCTGTGGAAACCACTAAACTTCAAAGAGGCCTACAGCTTGCAGACACGTGGTGGCACCTACTGGGAGAAGGGACTAAGGGTGGAGAACACCAAAAATCTGACCAGAGTACAAGTGGCTTGCTCCCAGAAAGCGGCTCCAAGGGATGGGGGGAGCTGGCTTCGTGCCAGGGCCCCAGAGGTTCTGGCAACCTAGAGGTTGCCCTGAGAGGTGGCAGAGGCCCCATCCCTGCAGACATTCAAGGCCAGGCTCGATAAGGATCTGAGCAATCTCATCTAGTTGATGTCCCTGCTTACTGCAGGGGCGTTGGACTAGATGACCTTTAAAGGCCCCTTCCAACCCAACACGCTCTATGCTTCTAACCCCACCGGGGCCCACCGAGCACCAGCCGGCGGCTCTTCCCCGTTTGACCGAAAAAACACAAACAGCATCCTAGAGAACAAGTGGGTACTCACAAACGGCAGCTGGCACCTCTGTACCGACCCGAACTGGGAGAAGTATTCCTTCAGCTCCTCTGTGGGAGAAACGCACACCTGGTTACGCGGGCCCGGTGCAGCCGCGGCCCCCACGGCCTGTGCCGGCATACGCGGCGGGGCCGCCTCCTCCCGCACCAGCCCCGATGAGGGATGAGGGAGTCGGCGCAGACTCACTGCTCGACACCGTCCAGGGAACCTCAGCCACGAAGATGTCGAACATGTCGAAGAGTCTCCTGGAGCGACGCCCTGCCGCCCGCACCGCGCTGGCCGCCGCCATCTTGGGAGCTGCGGCGGGAAGGGGGGCAGCCGGCCCCGCCCCGCCCTGCCAGCCCCGCCCTCCGCCGCTCGGCCAAAATGGCGGCGGCGGCCCTGACCCGGGAGGGCGGGGAGGACGCCTTCCGCCGGCTCTTTCGCTTCTACCGGCAACGCGACGTGTCGGACTTGCGGGGTGTGGTGGACTTCTCCGTGCCGGGGGGCCAGGTAACACTGGGCTCTTCCTGCCCGCGGCGGGCTGCGATCCGAGCTCGTCCCGCCCTCCCAGCGGTGCGGCGGCGTTTCGGCGCGGTGCTGTGGCGGTGTTGCTGCAGTCCCCGCTCTCCACCTGCTGCTTCCCCTCGTGCTCGACGCCACGTCTCTCATGCCGTCCCGTTACGGGCTATAAGGTGCTGCTGAGCCTCTTACGGGTCGCTATAACGTTTAAAAGCGAGCTGCGTGACTAGAGAGGAGCAGCTGAGGGAGGGCTGCGACTCTGAGGGGCCTGGGCCCCGCTGCCCGCCGGACCCTGCAGCAGCTCCCCAAGGGTCCCCACGGGCCGGCTGCCTGTGGGGTTACGGGACCCCGTGTGAGGGCACACGGTGCCATCCCCGCCGCCTCTGGCCAGCACGCCGCCTAGTCGCAGGTTCACCACTTCTGCTTATGTTTATTTACTCCGCATTTAATTAGCTCTTTACACCACAGTAAGCAGCCTCCAAAGCCTCTAGTTAGAACTGCTTGTTACTTCAGGGAAGCAAAGGAATATGTGAATGGCAAAAAACAAGTTTTTCTCGTGAATGGAAAAAAAAGCAAGCTTTGCTCTTGGAGCTGGCACTGTTTCCTGGGCCTACTGGTTCTTGTCTTAGTCCTGAAATATCGGGGGCAGCTGGAGGGGGAGCCGGGATCAGCTTCCTCTGCTGTGCAGTGTGTGCCCAGGGTTCTTGCTGTCTTCCCCTTGGTAAAGGTTTTTTCCCCCTTCCTTACTCCCGTATAATAAACATTTGGCTTAGCCATCAGGGCAAGTCCAGCCATTGCAGTGGATTAGGGACACGCAATCAGGATAGCAGCAGCTGTCGTGGTTAGTAGTTAACCATGTCTTGAGAAGTGATCTTTTAAACTCATCTTCTGTTTTATCACCTCACAAAAGGATAACAGCTATCTGCTGAGGTATTGTTAACCAGGGATTTTCCCTCTATGAGCCTATAGGAAAAAAGGGAGTATAGTTAAAATGAAACTTTGCCTAATTTTTTTATAGTTCAAATGCTTAGCCTTTTCTTTTTACTGTTCTTGTAGAATATATATCTTGCCATTTTTTCAGACTATAATTTTGATATTGTTAAGGGGGCACAAAATCTGATCCATATGAAACTGTTTGAGGCGTTAGCATTACACAAGGGAGTTGTTAACGTTTCAGCCTTTCTTGAGCTTGCGGCAATCCTTTTATCAAATAAAGGATTCCAGTGTTATAGCCCTTCTGGGTAATTCAAAGTACTTGAAAGCATCACAAGCATCTGTCCCATCTCCATGTCTTCTTTTTGTGCCTGTTACCTTCTAAGATCAGTTGATAGTTTACTAGTGAAAGCATCTTTTATTTGTCTTTCCCTCAGGTTAAAAACATCTGGCTTTTCTCTTTAAGAGCAGCTACAGGCCAGGCAGATTGGCCCAGATACTATTGTTCCTTTTCTCTTAGAAAACTGCTTTGAGTGATTGAGCTCTTCAGTGAAGTGTGACCTACCCCAGCTGCCCTGCTACCAGGCTTATTTAGCTGATTCAGCAAATGTAATTCTTCAGCATAGAAACAGCTCCTGTTCTCCAGAAGTCCTGGCAGCAGCTGGTGTGTAAGCAGTTTGAGAAAGCAGAGAGGTGGCAGAGTCTTAGTCAAAGGAAGAGCCTTCCTGAGGACGTTCTGCAGACAGGACTCTGACTTAAGCTCTTCCAGGCTGGCAGTCGCAAAGCTGCTTTTGGCAGAGAGCTGAAAGTGGGTGAAACTGAGCATATTTCCAGAAGCTGCTGCCCAGCACTAGTTTAGAGTTTTCTTACAAATTCTATGTACATAATTTAGACCCGTTGCTCAGAAGACGTGAACCAGAGCTGTCAGCCTGCAGAGAGACTGATTTACATATTCACCACTGCACAGTCTGCATACAAAGGCCTTAATTTCATATACACTTTAAATTGTCTTAAACAAAGTCTTGCCTGTCTCTGCTTGCTTATTCCCACTGTGTCTGGCCAGCTCTTTCTTTGGCCTGTACTTTTGCACAGCCATGTGGAGAGCTGGACTGGGAAATTAAGCCAGAGCAAAACAAACCTGCCTCTACCCTCCCCTCCCTAAGGTGGTTCCCAGTCCTAAGGGAAGAAGGGAGTGGGAACACAGTGGGAGAATTTGGCCTTTTTCCGGAAGTGTTAGCTTATTGCAGCTTAAATACATGTGACCCAAGAGAATATGTCAAGAAAATATATCTTGCTAAGCCTTGAGCTGTTGACCCTGCTGTTGGAAACAAAAGTGGCAATGTGGTATTCAGAATTTACAGAGTTTCTGCAGTCCTTCACATCAGACAACTTTGGCCACTTCATCACTGTACTACTACTCCTGTAAATTACAGATGAGAGTAGTCATCTACCCTATGGGATCATGAGCAACTTTTATTTGGAAATGTTCTTTGAAGGTATAAAGTGTCATGGGTACTAAATACTGCTCTGTAATGGAGATGGATAATTATCAGAATGTTTTGTAATTATGAGGCTGTACTGTATAAATGGTATGTATAGTGCCAAACTCTTTCTCATTGGTATAAATCATTTGTTATGAATGGAGGACATCTCTCCAAAGCCCTAAGCATTGTAAAAACTTGTAGGTACCTTTTGATTCTTGTGTTGAGTACATACTGGCTCTGTTAGCAACGTGCTCTTTTCTGGTCACAGTTGCTTAGACGATAGTTCTGTGGTACAGTTGGCATTTTCACAAGACTTACCTTGGAATATGGTAGTACTCTTTCTTATAAGTGCTATTTTTGGGTGGGTTTTGTATTTCTTCCTTCTTTTTTTTTCTTTTTTCTTTTTTTTTTTTTTTTTAACCAGATCTATTTTCTTTTGCCAGGTGTTCAGATCACAGCTCAGTATTTCTTCAGTCAGTGATCAAGATGCCTACAGAGCAGGTTTACAGCCAGTTAGCCAGTGGAAAGCCTATGGCCTCACTGGGTATCCGGGTAGGTATTTCTGATTTCAAGAAAAATTAAACACAACCTTGTTGCTTTGGATTCAGGCATCTTCTATCTTATGTTCCTTGCTTTGCCTGAAAAGATATTTTGGTTTGCCTAAATTTTAATGTTATTTTAAGTGCAGTAGGACAAGTGAGTTGGCTAAAGGGTGGGATATGAAGGTGAGTGCAGAAGGGGCAGTTGTTTCACAGTCTCTCATCATCCCTCATGAGAATGGATTCCTGTTGCCTTTGATAGAGATCTTATATTTCTATAGCATCTACTTTTTCTCGACATAAATTATGAAAATTAGATAAGTGACTGAAATACAGTAATTTCAAGGCACCTACTTGCTGATGTAAAACACTGAGTACAATAAGTGAATAAGAACCTCTTGTCCTGTTCATTAGGCAGGTTATTGCAAAAACTGAAATGGATCTTAGGTTTGCAGGTCACCTGGTAGAATCACAGAAAGATGTTATGTTGGAAGGGACCTCCAGAGGTCTAGTCCAAGTCCCCGCTTAAAGCGGGGTCAAGTTGAAAGTTAGATCAGGTTGCTCAGAGCTTTGTATGGATGAGATTTGGAAATCTTCAAAGATAGAGATTATGCATCCTCTCTGGGCACCTATTCCAGTGTTTGGCCACTCTTGTTGTGATTTTTTTCACCTTCTATCTAACCAAAATTTGCCTTGCTTTAGTTTGTGACTGTTGCCTCTCTTAATCTTGCTGTTCACCTCTGAGAAGAATCTGGCTCCATCTTCTCTATGATGCCCTGCTAGGTAGCTCGTACTAACGCAGGCCAATGTGTAATCACCTTTATTGCCGCAGGGGTACGCTACTGACATGTGCTCAATTTGTCCTCCAAGGCCCCCTCCTGCTTTGATACCGAGCTGCTTCCTGGTCCTCAGGCCGTAGTCTTGCATGGGGTTATTCTGCTGCAGGTGCATGATTATCACTGTTGAACTTCCAGAGGTTCTCGTTGGCTTGTTCCTTCAGTTTGTCCAGGTCCCTTTCAGTGGCAGCAGTAGCCTCCAGCATATCCACTGCTGCCCCAGTTTAGCATTATCCATAAGCGTGATGAGGGTAAGAGTCCTATTGTCCAGGTTGCTGATGTAGTTAGCGGTCTTCACCCCAGTATCAGCCTGAGAAATGCAGCCCATAATGACACTGGTTAGACTTTGAACCATCAAATCACTCTTCTTTAAGCCTGGTGGCCCAGCCAGCTTTTGCTCACCCTTTTAGTTTACCCATAAAATCCATGAGCCCCCAGCTTGACTCCAGTGATGCTGCAGAGGATGGACTGGAAAACTTTGCTAAAGCCAGGGTAAACGGCATCCCCTGCTCTCCCCTTGTCTGGGCATCTCACTGTAGCAGGCAGTAGGGCTGGTTAGGCAAAATTTGCCTTCAGCAAATCCATGCTGGCTGTTCCCAGCCGCCTTGTGTCTGGGAATGGCTGTTGTGAAAGTTTGCTCCATAATCTTACCAGGGGTTTTGGTAAGGCTGATGCGTTTGTAGTGTGCCAGGTCCTCTTTATTACAGGGATTTTTGTTTGATTTTTGTTTTTTCTCATGTTTTTTTTGGTTCATCGGGACTGCAGTCTGTTTCTGTGTGTGTTGCTATGAAGCCAGCCTACAATTTCTGAAACAGAGGCAGCCACACTAGCCATCTGGCATGGTTAATACACAGGGGATTGAGTAACTTTGGGAGAAAGGTTTCCACCTCTTCTTGCCTCTATAAATTTTTTGTTCCATTTACCTGTCATATTACAGCTGTCCTTGCTTGGTCTCACGTGTCATTTTATGTCTGTCTAAATGTCTTTCCTAGCAATTACATGGAGGGGAGTCACAAGTATTCCATTTAACTACATTTTTCTTCTGCTTTGTCACAGAAAAACTTCTCACTAAAATGAAAAATGAAATGCAAATGCATTAATAAATTCTCGGTCCTATTTAGAATCAAGTCATGTGTGGACAAGAATAACATTTTATCCTTTTTCGGCTACCTTTAACTGGACATCCTGAAGCACTATGAGTTATTTAACCAACTGCCCCACTAGCCCTCTAAAGTAAGTTAGAATTTCTTTAGTTTGGCAAATGGAAGGGAAGTCATTCAGTTTTGTCCCCACAGTAATCAATGAAATATAAGACTAAGGAAGCTGGGTGGATTTCTGTTGTGGTGTTCTGAGTTCTGTGAGATGTGGGTAATGCTGGTTTTGGGTCTTACTGACACAAATAGGTTTTATGAGGGGTTGTTCTTGTTGCTAGACACTTATGTGTCTTAACCTTCCTTTGAATGAAGCTGGAGAGCACTTCCACTAGGTGTAATTTAATTCCTAGTGTGCCACAAGATTTTGCTGCAGTGAGAGAATTGCATCTGCTTCCTCAAGGCAGATTCCTTCATTATACAGATCCCCAGAGAATTTGTCTTTTGCCCATTCCACTCAGACCAGCTCTTTCCAGGCCATGAGGTTCAATTGTGTTGCCTTCAAAGCTTGACTGTGGTTGTTCTTCAGTCAGCTCAGAAAGATTGCTACGAAATATATTTCTTAGTCTTCTCCCTCGTAGGTGTGATAAGTCACTGATTTCTAGCACTATTGGCCCTACCAGAAACTATTATCCTTGAACAAGGAGACCTTTTCACTCTCTACAACTACCTAAAGGAGATTGTATTGAGGTGGGGGTTGGTCTCTTCTCCCCGGTAACAAGTGATAGGACAAGAGGAAATGGCCTCAAGTTGCGCCAGGGGAGATTTAGGATGGATATTGGGTAAAATTTCTTCACTGAAAGGGTTATCAAACACGGTAACAGGCTGCCCAGGGAAGTGGTTGAGTCACCGTCCCTGGAGGTATCTAAAAGACCGGTAGATGTGGTGCTTAGGGACATGGTTCAGTGTTGGTTTTGTCAGTGTTAGGTTAATGGTTGGACTTGATGATCTTAAAGGTCCCTTCCAACCTAGACAATTCTGTGATTAGTGTAGAATTTTATAGTAAAACTCTGCAACTGTTAGAAATTCAGGGATTTCTGCCTTTCTTGACACCAGAAATGTAGCAGTAACCCACTTCTTCGTTGTTCTCGCTTTTGTAAATCTAGACTAATCTGGTTTCTTAGGAGTAAGCAATGATAGGTCTGGAGAGACATGAGCATGTTCTAAGCTTCTGATAAGAGTCATAAAATTTGGATTCTTGTTCTCAGCTATATGTGTAACTAGCCCTCCTGGCTTCAATTTCTTCATTAATACGTGGAGATAATACATACATAGTAGAGCATAATTTCATGAATTCAGTAAAGTGCTTTGAGAACCCCACATCAAAAGCTGTAGATGGGAAAGGCAATATTTTTACTCTGCTGTATGCAGAGGCTAACAGAAAGTAAATTTAACGCTTCTGGCAAAGAAACTTCTTGTAACCAGACCTATGAGAAGGCTGCCATAGTCTGAAGGTGCAGGGAATGGGGTGAAATGAATGACAGTATATTATTAATACACTGAAGGCTCTTTTTCTAACCAGTTAATTTAATCTTGTGAGGTCTGAGAGATACGCTGGCAGGGAGCTTTTTCTGTGCTTTTATTACCACTTTCATAAGGCCACAAGGCAAGTTTGTATCCTACTGAGACTCCTTGCCTTGCTTCTTCCTTTTTCATCTATTTTTGTCTCCATTTAACTCGATATGACTGAGAAGTTCAAAAAGACACAGTTCAAAAACCTTGAAACCTCCTTTTCCTTTGTTCCTCATATACCCTTATCTCTCTTTGTATGTGAAGTTTGTGTTGGCAAGTCTTACTGAATTGACTGTCTTTGAGAGAGTGCCTTGATTCTCAGAGTAGGTACAATACGGATTAATAGTATCTTCCCATCAGACACTCATTCATCAATACCGTCGACCCTGGCCTGGAAGGGAATACCCCTGGAAGGAAATCCCCCCTGGGATGCTGGGGAGAAAATTCCAGTGAAGAATCCTGTTAGCACTCCTGGTGATGGTAGATCTTACGTCAAGGACTCTTTTCTGTTAAGATATAGACCAAATCAATCCATTACATCTCTGTTAACCGTCTTATTTGGGCTGCTGCTTGAACTGTGCCTGAGGTGCCTGGCTAAATGAATGTGCAGACTAGCTACATGTTTATTTTGTTTTGTTAATTAATAATGACTGTAAACTATTTGCAGTCAGCAACAAGCAGTTCGGGATTTAATTTGACTTTCGTCCCCCTTGATGAGTATTACCATACCAAAATACAAAGATGGATACAGACAGGATGGGTGAAGCAAAGGAGTGGACAGTTTATGTTACTAGAGACCAGCTCGTGGACTGCTCTCTGCAGTTCATGACACTGAAGTAGCAATAAGAAGACAGTATGAGTTCAGAGGCAGTGACAAGGTTAGCATCTAGTAAAACTAGGCCAGAATTACTTTAACTTTGCAGGGTTCAAGAGAAAAATCTTGCTGAATCATTTCAAAATCAAATTTACTCCAAAGCAATTGGCTTTCCAAGTTCTCACTCCTTTATCTAACTGTAATCAATATGCCTTACACAGACACTTCCTTTATTGTCATTTTTTACTTAAACCAGTGTTGGTTGCCCTCCCTACCTTCTACCATTTGTATGTACTGGGAAAAAAAAACAATAGGTTTTAACTGTTCAGACCTGTTAATAGATTTAATCAGCTTGCATGAAAAGTCAGCGGTTGTACGTCTAAGGTATTTTTTCAGTACCTCTGACCCCTGACCTTTGCTCTAGTTTTATAAAAAACAGGGAAATGCCTAATCATACTTTCTCCCCACCTCCTCTCTCTTTCTCTGCGGTCAGGGTTTATTTTCATACCAAACCCTTTCATTCCGGGCTGCCAGCGTCACTGGGTGAAACAGTGTCTCAAGCTATACCCCCAGAAACCCAATGTCTGCAACCTGGACCTGCACATGGCTCCTGAGAAGACCGTTGACTTGTGGGGACAGAGCAAGGAGCAGCTGAGGTAAGTCCACAATAACCTTTAGTGGTCAAAACTAACGGAGCCAGAGGGTCTCAGCTCTGAGAAAGTCTAAGAAAAATGAGCAGGGAAGGGAAGCTGAAAAAGATTGCGTACATGCTGGCAGTATACGGATGGTGTCAGGCATGCCAAGTTAAAGATGGATTTTTCATGGCTTGATGTGCATCTTTGTTAATTCTCTGCTTTCACACTGTCAATGGGATTTTCTAGTAGCAAATTATTCCAAAGCCATCAGTCAAATGTAAAGTAGTGACCCTGGCTGATATGGTGCTTGGAAGCTTGCTAAGCTTAGCTACAAGTGGAACCATGAGGTGCCTCTAGGCCTGTTTTCCTGAGGCAAAAGGGATCCTTTCCAAACACCCCTCTAATGCTAGCTCTTCTTCCCAGTAAGCCGTCAGACCTAGTATGCTGTAACTGAAAGGCTGTTATCTGCATTATTTATTTTTTTTAACATCTCAAGTCAGATAGTTTCTGTGGTTTTCTTTTCCAGAGTATTTCTTTGGTTTGGTTAGAGTTTTGTTTTATGGGGGTTTTGTTGTTGTTTGTTTGTTTTTTTTCATTCAATCTGAGATAGTGATTAAATGTACAATTTTCATGGCAATCCTGCTTACTCTGAAAGGTTCTCGCAGGTTCAGAGTTCTGTGGCTGGTGCAGCTGCCTTTCCTCTACCTGATTTGGAAGTTAATGGAGAATTTGTCCAAGTTTTGAAGTCAAGTAGAAAGTTTTAAAGTCCAAGTTTTTTAAGACTTTTTTTTAGTCACATGTAAAAATACATACAAGATAGATGCTGTTGACAGTACACAATTTTTTTAGTTATTTGGGTATTTATCATTATCTTGTTGATTTCACTGCTCAGTTTTCCATAACAATTGTTTCATGTGATGGAGTGACCAGAGTTCCCTACAACTCTTATCTTCCACCTGTCTCTTAGTAAAATTGACATGCTGAGATTTTTCTTCAAAAGTACTCTTAACATCTACAAGATATGGAATAGCAGAAGCAAGATTTGGACTTCTAAATATTTGCACCTAGGAGAGAAGTTATGCCCCCACTTGTGTTTTCCAGACTTAGTCAGAATTAGTTACAGAAACTCAGACGCCTTTTTTGTGTTCCATCAAGGATGAAAAATTGTTCTTTGAAAGTATTGTGTGTTGTGCCCTACAGCTGAAAAAAGTGAGGTACTGTTCCAGCTTGACAGGGCTCTCCCAGCAGCACCTCCTGTGTGCACAGAGAATGATCAGAACAGAGGTTAATTTGCAGCTGAATTCAGTTCAGTTGAAAATAGCATTTGGAAGAGTGATGGCTGGCAGAAACAGTGGCAGTTTTATTAAGCGCTTGCCTGAGTCTTCAAGTGAGCAAACTGCTGTATTTGTGCTTTTACCTAGGGGACAGCGGATCAAACTAGCCAACTTGTCTAGTATCTGGAGTGAGAGCCTTTCAGGGAGGGGAGAAACAGAGTGCTTAACTAAAAAGAGGTCTACTGCCAAGATTGGACACAACTTTAATGCTTTTTAGAGCCATCAGGAAGATGTATAAATGTGCTTGGGTTGTGTCTTATCTGCTTTTTTCAGGATGCAGGAATCACAAGGTAGGGATAGTCCTTACAGTTCCTAGAAATGTACGCTATGCTCTCTTCACAAAATGGAGTTTGGGTATTTTTGTTAGTGGTGGGGACAATTAAAAGCATAAAAGGGAGTAGGGCATCCCTACAAGGGATATATATCCTTGTGTATAAGGAAAAGCGTGGGGGGATTTTATAGACGCAATCATTTACCAGTCAATAAAGAAAAAAGTGAGCTTGAGACCAGAGCCCTCCTGCTGTTCAGTCCTGTTCTCTTTCGAACGTAGTTATACCAGAAGTTCTCTGTGCTTTTTTGCATTGTTCCTAGAGATGAATAACACTGAGGCTTTCTTCTCCTTAGCAATCATATGTGAAATCATGTGCAAAATACTAAGTTCTGGGAATAAGGACCCACCGAGCATATTAGGGTTCCTGCTGTTGTGCAAACACTCTAGCACTGTAGTGACAGAAGAAGGGCACTTTCAAAAAGCATGTGCTAAAAATGTTTAATTATGAACATTAAGTTTGTCGATTGAAAGATGCAGAGGAATGAGTTTGGGGCTCTCCCTTTTCTAAATGATGTGTTACCTGCTTGTAGGCTCCATAAATTGTACCAAGTGGCATGTATTTGACTGTTACTTTGTTGCTGCATGATAGTAATTGCAGTTGCTATTAGCCTATGAGAAAGATGAAAACTGGAAAGATTACTTTCTTTCAATAATCAGTGAGCTATGAGAAATTACTAAAGGTAAAGGCCTTTTACTTCTGTTCCTGATTTAGCTTAGGAGCTATCATTACGCTATAGGTGAAGGGCAGAAACAAGCTGTGTATCCAGGTAGAAATGCACATGCGCACATTAAATGCAGATGATTGGCTAAGACTTGACCATGACAGCACAAATATGAATCTCTATATGAGAGCCAACCATCTGGTGCTACTGTTGATCATGATGTTTCGCGTACATTTCCCTTTTCTTTCTTTACCATAACACATAACTTAGTTTGAGGAAAAAAAGCTGAAATTGGTGAAATAAGTGGAGTAGAAGATAGATGTGTACCTTCCTTTTTGTATTTGTCACTAGGCTATTTTTATCTGATTTACTATAGCAATACGCCTAGTAACTTTTTAAGGACTTTTCGGTAGGCCATAGTAAAAGGCCATCCCTGAGGTCTCTTTCTGCCTTCAGCACCTTCAAGTAAGAATGTTAAATTGGTGTGTGACTTCAGATTACTGAGTCCCTCTGCATTAGGGTTGTCACTTGAGAAGAACAGTTTTTTGTCCTGTATAGCACTCTGGATAGGAGACATCTGTGATCTAGACTTCTTGACATTACAAGAAGTGCATGATCATAGCTAGAGCAGTCTTGCTTCTTACTGAACACTGAGTCAGTCCATCATGAGTCCATAAAAGTACCATGTAGTAGAACTAATGGTCCTTTGCAGTATTATGCAGCTTGATATGTTTCACTGTCAGGCAAAACATTTTCCTTCCTTGTCATTTTCCATGAAGTGCCTAGGATATTTTTTCCTTGTGTTTGCAGCCTTAGATTTTCACGGGTTCTGTTCTTTCACTTTCAGGTGCTCAAATAGTCCGTGCTTAATTCTGACTTCTAAATCTACACCAGTTCATTGTGTTGTCTCCATGTGATAACCAGTTATGTACCACGTTGAAAATACAAGCTTTCAAACTGACAGCATTTGTCAGTAGGCTATAGTTTGCACAGATGTCATGAGCTGAATTTTCAAGGTCTTTGGAGGAAAAAAATAATGCCACTGAAAATAAAAGTTTAGCATTGATAGTTTTAATAGGCTGTCATAGGGATCAGTGAATCTCATTACTGCATGCTGCACTACCACAAGCCCCCTCAGAAATTAACACACATCCTATTTCTTTCCATTTTGTCTTTGCAGAAGGAAAGGTTCCAGTAAATGGGAGCCCAGAAGCTTATTGGAGAAACTGCGCTGGGTTACCCTTGGTTACCATTATAATTGGGATACTAAGGTATTGAAATTAAATTCTTCTCCATTTTTCTTAGCTGTAAGCACTCAGAAGGGCAGACAGAGGAGGGTATCATGGAATAAAATGCTCATGATCCTACAAAACAGTCTTGAGGAAAGGCTCTAACAAACCATGCTTGTAAGAATGTTTCAATCTGTGTTAGTTTACTGTGAAGGATTTAACAACTAAAGTCCATTGCTGTGTTCTTTCCTTTGAAAGGTAACATGGTAGCATATACTCAGCTCTAGACCTGTAACTATTTCAGGGTAAGTTAGCATTTTTACCTACCAAAAGGGATGGTCACAAAAGCATCGTGAGCTACTTGCAGTGAGAATGACCTTGGTGCTTGAAGACAGCTACTTCTAAGACACTACTCCTCTTGCAAGGGGTGGGCGAGAGCAGGAAGAGGCTGCTGCTGATGTGACTTTGAACTTAAGAGTCTGAACCAGTATAGTACAGTCTCACCAACTAACAGCCGTTTTGGGGGTCCTGACCAAAATAAACTTTTTCATGAGACTGAGTCAGAGGGAGGCTGAGAAAGGATGGCAGAGCAACTATGCAGTCTTGTCAGTATATTGCAGATGCTTAACTAACTCTGCTTGCAGCCTTACATTTACCAGGTCAACCTTAATAAAAACTTGGTTATTCCCTTCCAGTCTTCTCAGAATCCCTCATAGGAGAGAGAAAAAGTAGGTTTGCAATTGATTCCTGTTTGTCTTATTTTTCGAAGAAGGAACAAAGAGGCTCGTTTCAGAGCTCTGTTGATGAGATTCAGAACTGTCTTCCCATTGGCATTTCTAGGTAGTGACCAAGTAGATCCTCAGGATGTTGGTACTAATCTTACTGACTTCAAATTTGCCATCCAGATACAATGATTAACTCCACGATTAATTAATCTCTGGCAGTCTCAGTATGGGCCCAGAATTAAATGATAAGAGGTAAACTTGCTGTGATTCTGCCAATGTTGTAGTAATTTTCCAGGCAAATATGATGTCCTTCTCCATGACTGTCAGCCAAACTTCTGAGTGCTCATTCAATGTTTGTTTCCAGTTGCATTTGCTGCTCTGATGTTCTGGGTGTGTTTGGTTTTGTTTTGTTTTTCTGCTCTCCTTCCTCCAGAAGTACTCAGCAAATCACCACACTCCTTTCCCCTCAGACCTTGCATTCCTGTCAGAACAAGTGGCCGCAGCCTGTGGGTTCCGGGGTTTCCAAGCCCAAGCAGGGATCTTGAACTACTATCATTTTGACTCTTCATTGGGAATTCATGCAGATGAGTCTGAACTAGACCATTCTCGACCCCTTTTATCATTCAGGTGAGTAGAGGAAAGCACTTGAGTGTTGTGGAAGGATAGTTGGCTTTTTTTTTTTCCTATGCTTGCATGTGGTTATAGGAAGTTGGTATGATATAGTTTGCTAATTGGGTATGTAATCTTCACTCTCTGAAGACTTGAATAGTAGGAAGCTGTAGCTCAAGGGCATGGTTTTTTCTTTGAAGACTGCTTGAATAGTATGAATGTGGCACCTGAAGTGGAAGAGCTCTTTGCACAGAGCACAGTTCTGTTCTAAAGCAGTAGAGTGGCAATTGGGTACTAGCAGGCAAGGATGCAATAGCTCAGCAGAGCTTCTGACCTGGCAGGGCAACTGCTCACACTATGCTTACCTTGAACCAGGCCTCTTAGTCTGTTTTCCATGTTGTCATTGTAAAGTTGTTACTAGGCATCCATCTGGTTTTCTAGTTTGGGCTTTCTTTTTTATAAGGGGATTTAGCTGCTAATATTTTCTTAGTGTACATATTATTGTTCTCTACCTGAATTTGTTTTCTTTCCTTTCTTCATCTTCATACCATCTCTAGTTTTGGGCAATCCTCGATATTTTTGCTTGGGGGCCTGAAGCGGGAGGAGGCCCCAACAGCAATGTTCATGCACAGTGGAGATATCATGGTGATGTCTGGCTTCAGCCGTCTGCTGTACCATGCTGTCCCCCGGGTCCTCCCCAACCCTGAAGGGACAGCTTTGCCTTCGTGCCTGGACCAAGCGCTTTCTTCAGACCTTCCTGTTGGCTCAGTCATTGAGCACAGCTCTGATGAGGATTGGCAGGTCTGTGCCAAGTACTTGCAGTCTTCCCGCATTAATATGACTATTCGGCAGGTGTTGGCTGAGGGTCAGAAATTTCCAGAGGAATCTGGGACAAATGGAAAGGGCCAAGCACCTTCTGAAGACAATCACCATCAGGAAAACAGCAGAGCCAAGAGACATAAACCAAATACAGACAGCTGAGACCGGGAGATCATGCTGACATGGACTGGACAGGCAACCTCCATGGGGAATTGGGAGCTAGTGTAATCATACGAGAAGTCATTTGTCTGTATTGGGACTAATAAACTTCTGCAGAATAAATGTAGTCCTTCTTGCTGTAAGAAATAGGCTTGGGGAGAAAAAGAATCTAAAAGGAAAAGAATGATAAGTTTGGGACTGGGACTCAGGAGATGAACTCTATTGCTGTTTTGTTGGGGATGTTTACTCGACTTATTTCCCTTTAAAATATGTGTATGTCAGACAATTTTAAGCTTGTTCAGTGATGCTCATAAAGTATTCTTAATCCTAGGGCAGAAAGTGCTAGCTAAAGATACATAATTGCTATGTGTTAAAGAATCCTATTGGGCATGCAACAAGTATGAGAATAGGCTGCTCTGAGCATGAGACCTACCTGCAGCATTTCCAAGAGAATTACCTTTCCATCAAAAATTGATTCAGTGATCAGAAACCAGCAGCTTCCTCAAGCAAAACCTGCTGTAAACCTGCTGTAGTCTTGTGCTCTCCTTTTGTCTGCTTGCACCCCCTCAGCTGCAGCAGAAACTGCTCTTATGAGTGGAACTGGACTTTTTTTTTGCATACCTCAGATTTTAGAGAGAAACAATTGGGGGCAATATCTACTCCTCCCAACAGTAAGCGTGCGACTGAGCCCTACATCCCTGTTCTTTCAAAACTGCCCCTTCTTAAGTGCCTGCGGATTGTGGTCTCCAGTCCCAAGCTAGCATCTTTAAGGAACAGAATGACTTGCACGTAGAAGCAATGAAGCTGTACATTAAGTACCAAAAAAGAAAAAAAATTAATCAGTGACTATCTCTGTCACCCAAAGATAAATATATGGAAACAAAGAAAAGCACTAGCTTTTGTGCCAGTTCCCTTTAAGACTCAGACCTTCCTATCTGCTTTTTAATGCAATTTTAATTGTTGGAGTGGAATGCACTGTCCCTGGGGTATTTTGTTGCACTTTCCCAATGAATAAACTTACTTGGTTTTTAAATTAAAGATCTCTATCAGTTTTGAGCTGGCTTTTTTCTTCTTTTCTTTTTTTTTTTCCTCCCTGTTAGTTATTTCAGTGTATTGTTAATGCTGCCGCATCCCTTGTGCTGTTCCCTCCAGGCTTCTTTTGGATCTACTGCCTCTGCCATCTGCCAGCTCTGGTGGAGGAGCCCTGCAGACTTTGCTTATGGGCAGTTCAGGGTTTGTTGGGCAGTTTCAGAGAGGTGTTGCCTGCAGTATCAAAGTCCAATTTAATATGTATGTGGCAGCTTTTCCTCATGGGGGAAAGTGTGTCTGGTCTGCTTATTTCATAGCAGGTGAATGTGTGTATGTGTGCTATTAATTCCTTATACAATACTGCAAAGATCTCCAGTAATTTAATTTCTAAAGGAATCAGATGGCGGTTTTAATATCTTATTCTATGCCAGAAATTTGTCCTTTTTGTATCCTAGGCCTGGTGTATTTACAGCTGAGCCCTGGGAGAGTGAATACTATTATGCAGAGAGGTGACAACATGACTAGAAAGGAAAGTTGATGGAGTAAGTCTCAGAAAACAGCAAAGCTCCCTGAGTGGCACCTGAAGGTGGGAAAGGGGAGAGGAGTATTTGTTTTCCTGACAGTGAGAAGGCAGACTCTCTGCTCTTCACTCCTGAGAGGAAAGCAAAAGTCTGCCACTCACCCAGCACTGAAGAGGAGAGAAGGCAGGGTCATAGAGCTAGATGGTCATGAACTGGGGCTGGTTTCTTCATGTCGCAGGCTGAGGTTTAAGTCCACGGTTCTCATTTCTTAGGCCTTCAATTAGGGATTCAATTGTTCCTGTGATTCAAGGACAAGAAACCATACTGTTTATCCTCTGCAGTTTGAAATGGTAGTAAATGCTGCAAACTGCTGATAGCAATTGGTCGTGGGGAGTATCCAGTCTGTTGAAGCCTTATGTTTAGATGTGAATGAGTTGAGAATTTGCTGAGTTACTGACTTGCAGTCAAGCTTGTTATCTAATGCTATTGTGAGTGAGAGACAGCCCTTGGCTAATTCTGTATCAGACACCCAGAAAATGAAAAGTCCATGACCTGGAAACGGGCAGATGAGAAATGACCCAGGGAAAAAAAAAAAAAGTCATCCGTGTACAAAGAGAAAAAACTAAACAGGGAGAATTTCCTGAACTGCCAGCCTAGTAGAATCATTGGTTCTGTGACCACAGAAGAGTGGAGTACAAATGAGCAAACCATGGGACTTCTGTGAACTCCGAAAACTCTGTTTCCAGAACACGATTTCAAAGAGGCACCAACAGCCCTGGGAAGAAGGCAGGGAACAGGGCTGCATCCAGTGATCCATCTGCAAGTTTTTATTGTAGGACAGAATGATGGGGAACCATTGCCCTACTCTACACAGCTCCCAGGCTGTGACATTGCACCTCATTTGTTTAGGTTTGTGATGACACAACAGGATTTTTCATAACGCTGATCAAATTTTTGTATCTAAAGGTATGACAAATACTTGCATGTGTTCATATAGGTGTGCACTGAGATAATCTCTGTGGTTTTTAATTCCTCTAAAGGAGAAGTGCTGCCCAAGGGCCACAAGCACAAAATTGCATCAGTGGCATAGGCAGCAGTCTTCTAGGATGTCCTGCTGTGCACAGCTGAGGGGAGGGACAGAAGAGGTCATCTGGACTAATTCTGCAAGAAAATTAATGTAATAAGCTGATTACAGGAAGATAATTGTGTTTAATTCAAGGCCACCTGGAAATGAAGCATATTGTTTACCACACGTACTCTGTTCATTATGTGATCTATAGGTAAAGCTAACCGTCCAACAGAGTTTAAACAATTCCTATTTTTTTTATAGTCAAGAATAAAGGAAAAATAAAATCTCCAGTTAAATCAGAATCAAAGCAGAGTGGGATGAATCCTGGAAGCAGAAGAGGGAACTGCCTGTACGAACTTGTAATTTTCAGTCCTCTTGAGAGTGCTGTGCTAGAGAAGTTCACTGTTACAAACTGGACTGCTGGCAGGTGCCCAAAACAGATTGACTGCGTGCCCTCTGCGTGCCAACCAGGCGGTAACTTACGGGCAAAGCAGCCCCTAGGGCTGTGCCTGCTGCCGGAATGATCTTAGGTATTTTTCCTTTCTTGGAGAGCTTGTTGGCATTTTTTCCTCACTGTTCCACAGCACTTATAGTAGTAAGGTGCACCTAAGCTCCTCTATTTATGCTACGTGCTCTGCTGAGCTAGTAGGTAGGGAGAAGCTAGTAGGTAGGGAATACCCAGGTAGCAGCACAGTATCGTACTGCTATAGATACAGGTCGAGGTTGAAGGTGGCTTGCATCTTACGGAGTGCAGACAAGAACTTGGATCTGCCTTCATCTATTCATATAAGTCATTCTCATTCTCTGCATCACACCTGAAGCAGGATAAATTTAACATGGAAAAGAGACTTGTCAGTGGCAAGACTTGTCTTCCGCTTAATTGGGATGCAAAATTAATTGAGCTATAATCCAGTGTGCTCTAAGCATACTTCAGTTCTGATGAAATCATAAAACTTGCCTGGGTCTGAACACATTACCTCAACAAGTTAACAGAAGTACAGGGACTGCAGAAATTAATGATCCAGAAAAATAAGTTGCTGGAGGCCTCAAAAGACCTATATATAAAAGGCCTTTTTTTGGATAATCTCTATGCAAGAAGAGACTTTGAGAGAAAACCAGTGACAGTCATCCACAGTCTGCTGATGCCTCTGCAAATCCTAATAACCAAAGCTGGTTGAAAACAATCTGTAGCATAACGCTATAGATCTGGTAAAAGAGGCACAAGATGCAGCTGACGCAAGTTTAGCACAGTACAAAATAAGTTCAGCTATTTATATTTAGCAAATGATAATCACAAATACCTTAATAAAACCATTTTCCTATGCAAAGAATTGAACGCTGACTAAGAATATGTTCATATACACTCTGGTAAAGTTGAGATGAGATAAAAGTTGCCATTGTGCAAGTTACAACTTAGCTCATACAAGCCATTTCCTTGCATCATCTTCTGACATCTGTAGTCAAAGGACCACAGAAATGGTGGTTGAAGGGACCTCTGGAGGTGTTTAGTCCGGCCTCCCCCTAGGAATAGTGCTGTTACCAATGGGCCACCCATGTGAGACTTAGAAACCTTCCATGGTGGAGACTCTACCATTTGCTTTCGGTAACCTGTGCCAGTGCTGCCCCACTCACCTTATGAAGAAATTTCACCTTACGTCCTGCCTGAGTTTCCCAAAATACAACTTGTAACTGTTCCCTCTGCCTTTTTGTTACCATCTGTTACTACCAAGAGTTTGGTTCCACTGTCTTTGTAACTCTTCTTCAAATAATTGAGGTCTACAGTTAGAACTGTGTGTGTCGTCTGTCCCCCCCCCACACCCCCTGCCAAGTCTCCTCTGTGCCACATGAAAGAACCCCAGGACCCACAACATTTCCCCATAGATCATGTGCCCTGGGCCCCTGACTTTCCTCACTAGCCCTCTTCAGCACCTTTTCCTATTTCAGGTGGTACACCACTCTCTCTGCTAGTGCTGCTTTCTGTTACAAACAGGATGCCAACAACAAATGGACTACTGAATCCTAGGTCCTATGCCCGCTAGATCCACCAAATCCACTTAAATCCACTGCATCTTAGGCTGTGGGTTTTTTTACAGTGCTTCCTAAATTAAATAATTTTTTCCTCCCATCTACATCACAATAAAACAAAAGCAGTAGTTTTGTGAGGTGCAGAATGAACGTGCCGTGGTTTCCTGTGGATTTATGTTCCTGAAAAATTGTGAGCACTCACGGAAGCTTTTCTTCCAGCTGAGCATTTGTAAGTGATTTTTTCACATGTGATCTCTCCAGTGTTTAATACATGCACGGTGCACTCTTTTCCTGAATCAGGGTATTTACAGGGTCCCTCTCCTCTAACTGGCTACCTACTAAACCTGCAGGAACTTAATTAGCTGTGAAATTTATGTCGTTTATCAAATCTAATTGAAATAAACCAACAGGTTCCAAAGTTACTGGGCAGGAGTATGAGGACACACAGAATTTAACACATGCACTAACCATGAGAACACAAGCTTTATTCCCTTAGGAAGCCAGGCTCAAAAGCCCGCTTTTATGCTCTTAATGCAGACTTGTCTGGACTTTTATAGCAGGTGCTGCTCTGAGGGGTTTTGCTCTTGGGGTCCCAGTCAAGAAAAGAACAATCTGGAATATCAGAGTAATTTTAGCCCAGTGAGCACCATCCCCATCAGGTTCTTGCTATTTTAAGTGTGCGACCCCTCTTAGGAGGAGCTGACTATGCACTGAGACTCTGAACAGGTTAATCAGCTAAATGCTTATCTCCCCAAGATGGTAAATAAGTGTCTGGAGTACAGCAGGGAGCCAGATCTGATTTTTATTCGCAGCTAGGGCTTGTATTCAGATAGGCATCACGGAAGATATCTACTACTTCCACTACACTGAGGGAGGAGGGAGGGGATAAAGTCTGGAAAAGCCAGGAGTAGCTTTCCCTCCCTGCAGAATAGAGGAGATGTTTATTCCTCTGGACAGTAAAAGTTTTAACCTTGTGGAGGCACTTCCCATCTCATTTTTCCCAAGTCAGCAGGGACTATTCTGTCTCTGACCTTTTCCTATGGTGCCATTGAATGTCCTCTTCCACAAAATGCCCATGCGTAGCGGACTCTGCCCTGAGCTCCTCTGTGTAGCCTTTCCCTTTTTGTGCCTGTAATTGCACATCTTCGCCCTGAGGTTGTGCCCTCCTTCACCATCACTCGATGCTTATTTCCTTAACTCAAGTGCTCAGTGCTGCTGGCGGGACTGAAGGGGGGCACCTGCCCACAATGCAGCTTTTCTAATCTGTTTCGTGATCTCAAAGCTCTTTCAAAAGGTAGGTCAGGACCATTACCCCTGGAAGGTCAGGAGCAACGCCAATTTATACCAAAAATGTGGGAAAAATCTAATAGAAGTAAGGTGAGGTGGCACGTGCACTTATGTGTAGATGTGGCACCTAAGGACATGGTTTAGTGGTGGACTTGGCTGTGTTAGGTTTACAGTTGGACCTGAGGGTCTTAAAGGTCTTTTCTGAAATAAATGATGCTATGATTCTATGAGGTACAACAAAACATTCTCCAAATATTCTTGTTGAAACTATGTATAGAGAGTGAAAAGTGAGTCAGCCTAAAAGACATACTGCCTCTTTCGTCTCTGATGTGGGGAAGTCAGCACTTTACATTAGCTTTTAGCTTCCTTCTAGGTGAATTTAAAACTCATTCTGTATTTACCGAGGAAGGCCAGAAGAATCAATAAAGGCCTTGGCTTTCTAGAGGTGATCATCTCACCAATCATTTCTGTCTCTGTTCTGCACTAAGGGCTTAGATAAGAAGGTTTTGTTTTTGTTTTCTTTCTCCTTAATGGATAGGTTTCTTAATTAGGATGGGGGAAAAATGACTGCAATTTTGCTGTGGCAAATTAAAACCAAAATGAGGTAGCAAAGAGCAGGGTCTGGAGGGGAGGGGGGCAATCAGAGACAGCTATTGATTTTGAAATGATGGAGGAGCCAAAGGAGAGCACACAGCCTGGAAGAGAGACTCATCTTTCAAAGCACCATTCTTGCTTAAAACCAATCAGTCCAGGCAGAAGTGTTGGTTGTGGCTGAAGCTTCAGAGTTCGCTTTGTTTCCAGACAGAATTTAAATTTTGGAATGACTGGCTGTTTCATAAAGGCATGGTTCTTTAGACAAATCTTGGGAGCGTGGAGCTAGGAATCATGGGATGGAGATGAACAAAAGTAAACCTGGGTGGAGCATTGAGAAATTCTTAGTAGTTGTGGTAACAAAAAAATGTTTGGAAATAGTTTCTTACAGGGATGAAGAAAAAGTGTCGCTGCTCACAGCCAAGGCAGGCAGAGGAAAAGGAACAAACATAAGCTGAATATAGGACGAGCACCAAGATCTAACACCCTTCTCACTCCCAGTTGTTGCACAGCATGTCCCATCTTTTCTAGAACAGAGAAAACTGATCTGGTGTTGTCTTATTTTGTCCCAGTGGCTGAAATCAAGCTCAGGTACAGTGTTCTGCCACTCCAGTCAGCACATTTGTATATACACTGGCCTTGTCCCCCTTGGCTTTTCAGAAAGCATTCCTCCAAGATTAGTCAGATGTTAGTCTGACCTTCCGTCAAATATAGCCAGCACCTGGAAAAGCTGTCAGAGAACAGCACCAGTCTTGTAATGACTGGTTTGAGTTTGTTGGCTTGTTCTCATTGCTATGATGAAACATGACTTTGCAGAAGTGCTGATTTTCAGGTCTCTATGGCAAGGGGTCAGGAAGATTTTAGCTGTACTACTGCAAATAATCTGCAGCCATTCTAAACCCAGGTAAATGCTGTGCATAAATAAGCCCCTTTTCATCCCAGACTGCTGAAAATATGCCACAGGTCCTTTTAAAGCAAGGGGTTTGTTCCGCCATGTAGGAGACCTGTCTTCTATTCTACACATTGCCATTGCTCCATCAAATCCTCATCACAATGCTGGTGACAAAATGGCATCTCTTTTGGTCCCCATATGGCTGGCAGGTTGTAGGAGATAGCGTGTCCTTGTCCACAAACCATTTTCCCCCCTCACTCTTCCTCTTGCCTCCAAGCGGTGCTAGAAGTGCAACAAAAATCTGTCCTTTCCCTGCTGCCTCCTCCATCGTTGTAGCTGAGATGCTGCCATGTCACCAGTTCCCTGCCTGAATCCCAACTGTAGGCAACACACATAATTAGCTGGCAGAGAGAGTTCTCCATCCCCTCCTAGCGCCCCATCCTCACTTGTCAGCAGCAGGAGCACACCTCTCCAACAACTGTTTCTGTGGCTGCTCCTGCCATTGACAGCTGCTGCTGGATGTCTAATACGCGTGTAGGGATATGATCTCCTCTGAGCCCTTCCTGGCCCATTGCTGTGGTTGTGGTCCAGGAGACATGCAAGTTTGGCACGCTGTTTTGATGCTTCAGCATTTACCTGGGCTGAAAGCGGAACCAGTCTGCAGACATCTCCTGGCTTGCACAGGGGCGTTACGCAGCAAGGCAAGTCTTGCATAGTCTTATCACTTTTCTAATCCACTAGCGCTACTTCTCTTCTCCTAGGGCAAAGCAAGAAGGGAGAAATTAAAGGAAAGGATCCCAGGTGAGCAAGCGTAAAGAAGCAAAGACACAGCATGCTCTTTCTGATCCCTGTGGCCTACTCACCCTGTAGCTGCAAGCATCATTGCACATTATTCTGGAACAGCAGAGGCTGCTCAATGCTGAAGGCTGCATTCCCTGGCTACACAGATCTTTAATACTTCCTTTTCCTGGAATCCCCACAAGAAATGCTGTTTTTCCAGGTGACATGGAACCTATTGAGAAACCATGGGTCCCATCTGGAGAGTAAGTCTGCAGGTACCCAGTGTTTAATTTATTAAATATTATTTTCTGCAACAGAAAAGTGGGAGAAAGAGAAACATTAGTCACATACTTGCTTAATTGAGATCTAATAGCCAAGGTCAGTGCTCAGCCAAGAATAGATAGCAGAAGCCTTCCGTGATGTATTTTTGTGATGAGATGTTCATAGCACACAGACTGATCTATTATCGGTTTTCACTATGAAAAATTTAACTATGTCCTGGAATATGCTCAAATCTATTTTGCATCATTTCCTTGCTTTTTCATTTAAAAATATCTTTCCGTTGAGACCTCACGACCGTGCAAATTAGCAAATCTCTGCTGTGTGGAGAGATTGCTTCACCTCCACTGAAGTGCAGCTATTTGTTCTTTTGCCAGCCCTCTGCAAGATGACAATACCTGTTTGTCAGCGTCTAGCATGCTTTTCTGTGCTTTAAACAAAAAACCTGAAAGGAAAAAGATGAGTGCTCAAGGGAAGATGCTGCAATGGGCACATCGCTGAGAAGGAGCACTAGACTTTTGCCTCAAGCTGTGTTCTGTATGTCTGCAATGTTCCAGCACAGCAGAAGTGACATGTGACCTACCTGCTGGTCTACAGCACCTCTCTGGTCTCCTGGAGCACTTTAGCCTACAGGCCCAGCGTGACCCTCTACTTGGTTTGTTCTTTCTGGCTTTTACATATGGGTCTGTGCAGGATGGATCAGTGTTCCTCCCCAAACCTAGCATTTCCAAACATTTTAGGCCACAAAGCCTTTTCCCCTCCATTTTTTCCCCATAGACGACAAAGCAACCATCTCCCCAAAACTTTAACTGAGCGGACAGGAGAGATATGATTTATATGGCTTCACAGACCCCTGAGCACTAAACCTAGAGAGCTGATGAAAGAAAGAAGACCTCTGGAGATGAAAGGAGTAAGGTCTCTGAGGAATGCACCTTAGCTCCTCTGGTACCTGAGATGATGCAGCTGTAATTTCTTTGCAAGGGGCTACAGCACAGGATGTGGCCTGATCCCACTGAGCAAGAACAGAAAACATAATCCATGTGGGTACTAACAGCGAGCTTGAATACACTAGGTGCAAGGAGGCTTTATGTTCTGGTGCACCATTTGCCTTCTGTCTATCCTTGCAGTACCTATTGCTGGTGAGCTCCAAGCTCCTGGTGCTACAAGGTTGAAGTTGTTCACCGTGATGCTCCCTAGAGCACCTCTCTTGCAGCATGGGTGCAAGGTCCTCCAACAGACTGCTCTCTGCACGTGCACAGTAGGTGCCTAAGAACTGGCAAGTGGTTCAGACCGCATTGCTCCTGAGGACACTGCATGGACATACAGTGCAAGAACCACAATGTAGTAATGCAAACCACACCCCTTCTGTCTTTGCACTGCAGCGGCCGTCAGTGTAGAAAGTACTGAGACACTGGCCCCCTTCTGCTGATGGAGTGGGAAGAAACCACCCCCGTATCCCAGTGTCTACCACTCTACCAGTCTGGAGAGAGGACAGCATGGTTCTCACCCATTCTCAAAAGAGGGAGAGTGAGTTTGGGGCTTTTAGAACAACACACAAACATTATTGCCTGGGAGCCTGGCATCTGGCAGGGAGAGGAGAGAGCGGTCGCCATGGTAATTCTTCACCTCATTTAACTGCAAAGTAACCTCTTGTGTCATTACCCGCAGCCATTCCCAGCACATCTGCCCTGTGCACAGCACGGGCAGCAAGTGGCCCGTGTATCCACGTACACAGCAACCCCTGCCCACAGCGCACGCACACACTACACACATCCCCTGCTGGGCAACACCCTTGCCCATATACGATACACAACATCTATGTGCTGAGCAAATACACATTCCCTCAGCTCTCTCCCGCTCATATCACCTATGCCTCCAGATATCCACCCAGGATTACAGTCCCTGCTCCTACAACTATAGGTCCCTCTGCTGCACAGGCATAAGATGCTTTAGAAGCACAAGATCAACGCATGCTCCGCCAGCTGCCAAAACACGCACCCGCATGTCTCCCCCAGCCTTGCCACAACACCTGCCTACAGCTCTTGTACAGTTTTTTCTTGGATGCATTTTGTTTTCATGCTGTGGCATGAACAAGGAATAAATTAAATTCAGCCCTGTCTCATTCATTTTCCTCTCTTTCTGCCTCTGAGGAAAAAACGTCCCTGAGATGCAGATCTATAAGGAGAAGTCTGTGTGCCTCTCTGCAGTGCCAACTCACAGGAAGCTGGTGGTCAGGTCATTTGATGGCCCTGACTTGGACCCTGCTGCTCACATTTCTTGGCAGCTAACTATAGGAAATCAATCTCAATTCCATTTCTCCTCAAAGCACCTTGTGGGTCCCTGCAGGAGGGCTCCGTTCCCTGCTGTGACTGATTTTATAGCATAGTGGGAGCATGGTAGATAGGAGCCATGAGCTGAGTCCATAAGTCCTGTGCTACACAACAGCCAGGTATCACCCCATATCAAAAGGTGAAACTCAGCTCCCACTTACACCACCAGACACAGTCTGAGGACCTCTCCCAAGCTACCACTGTCACATCAGGTTCCCACAGCTCTTTCAGAAGGTGCTGGTGTGCTTAGAGCTTGGGCAGTGTTACTAGGGTGGGCACAGGCCTGGCCTCAGCCAGGCCAGGCGGCAACTAGAAACTCTTCAGCCACAAATATGCAACAGCTCCAGCTAACAGGGCCCACAGGAGCCAGCAGGAGTTGACTTCTTGGAGCCTCAAGTTCCCATACTGCATGGTGCAAGCGTCCTTTTCTGCCTTGTGCTGTGGTGAGTTTTAACAAGCACGTAGCAAAGGCAGACAGTCAGGGATGGCCCATATCATGAGGGTGACAGTCACCTGAGTCTACCAACTAATAGGGTTGGTAACAACCAAGTCACACTTGTTACTGGTGTGCTCTATGCATATGGCCTACAAAATGCTCTAAGAAGTGCTTCAGGTAAAATGTCTCCTTTAGAGAGCTGGCAGGGACGCCTACCCATATCCTTTTAGACCCACCCTCCTCTTTGTAAACCTTTCAAGGTCACCCTGCTGACTTTAGCTCTCTTTCTCTTGAGGTCCCCTACCCCTCCTAAAAGCACCTCAACATCACCATCCTCAAGCCCAAGTGCCCTAATCTGAGTATGATCCTGCTAATACAACCAGTCATCTGATGTACGTATGTGAGGATACACCCGAAATGAGATTTCCCCACCTCTGGCAAGGCAGTTCCAGTTCTCCCAGGACTGGTCAGGGTTTCACATCTCATCCTCCCCCATATCCAGGAAGTGACAGGCACCTGCACGTGGTAATTCACCTTCCCACCCCTGCTTCCCTCTCTCCCCATCCCCATCATCGCTACCTGCACGCCTGCCTGTGGCCGATCTCAGGTCCCTCCGGAGGCACAGGCCCTGCTTTTAGCTCTGCACAGGAGGTGGGAGCCAGGCACAGTCCATGCTGCTTGCAGAGCCCACAGCCAGCCCAGCTGGGGTTGCTCCAGCCCGGAGAAAGACACCTAATGCCTGAGTACACACTTCCCTCTTATGGCCGTGCCCGATACAGCAACCGCTCAGGCCTGCAGCATCTTCACTGGAGATATGATTTTCCTGTGAATATTGACATTTCCCATAGCCGCCTCTTACACTTGTCAGGCACAGACATCTCTCCCCTGCACTTTGGGCAAGCACGGAGCCAGCCTTGCCGCCCTGTTTGGCTAATGCTGCTCAACACACACCCTGTGCGCAGCGTGAGCGGGAAAGACAACTCGAGCGCTCAATATGTGTCCTGCCTGCAGCATCGCACTGTCTCTCCGGTGGACGCCCAAGCACCCACTCCTGGTCCTGGGGCAGATTTCCCCTGTGGTAGGGCACAGCCTCTAACATCTTTCCTTTCCTCAAGTTAAGCATGGCTTTTACTTACTATGATCTTGAAGGGAAAGTTTTTAACTACCTAGTTATGGGTAGGTTAGGGTTCTGTTCAATTTCTCCCTCACCCCATGCCACTGTATGGCAAAGCCTCTCTCTCTTCTATCCAAATAATAATACCCTTGCAAAAAGGAGAGGCAGCAGCCTTCTGTTTTCCTGTACTGACCTTTTTCTCTGGACTGAGCTTCAGGTAGCTGGTTCTTCTGTGCTCCCATCACCCGTAATACCAGACTGGCAATTCAAGAGCAATTCGCTGCACAGAAGGGGTAGTTTCCCCTTACATCTAATCTATGTCCACCTTCCCCCAGACACCTAGTCAGTTCAGTTCATCGACCAGAAGGAAAACTAGTCAATTTTCCATGGGATAATCATCTGTTGGATCAGTGAGTTGAACTGACTCACTTTGCAGGTAGAAAACTGAGCATTAAAAAAAAAGCTCCTTTAGCCATGTCTTTTGTCAACTTGTCTATCTCCCTTCATCCAGTTTTTCTGAAGAGGAGAGGCAGCAGAATGAGAACTCGCAAAACTGCCTGGAATCTGAAAGGGGACAAACTGCTCCTTCCTTCCTTCTCCGAGCTAAGGTTTGGTCACTGCTCAGGTGCTAGTGTACTGTCCTCCCCGTCTCTCTTCTCTGCAGTATGCTGCCTTCTCACATGCCACCTTTGCAATTGCATCAGTAAGGGATGAAACAAAAATTATCAACAAAGACACATTTTCAAGGGAACACTGGTTTTAGTTCTATTCTTCACACAGGACCAGGAGAATAAGGAGGAACCTGTCCAGTCTCCTGCAGTACCAACAACGTTGTCAGAAGCAGCAGAAGCATTTGTAGTCCTTCTTGAAGTCCTCCACAGCAGCCTGATTGTGTTCTGCCAGGCTCAGTCCCCTTTACCAGGGTTTCCCAGAGCACTCCGCAGCCGTTGATAAAGTGAGACCACATCTGCTCTGAACCTCTTCGCCAGGCTACTGATGGGAGGAGGGTTTGGGGTCACTTCCATAGTGCCAAAAGCCATAGGCCCAGATCCTCAAAAGTATTTAAGCACCTAAAAAGAAGTTAGGAATTAAAATATCATGGGGCTTTGGCTCCTAATGAGAATGCAGTTATATTGGTATTCAATGTTTTTGCTGATGCAGCTGATAGTGCTTGGAAAAGTTCTGCTCAAAAAAGAGCCCTATTCTGCTGACATAAGCTGCCTCCACACAAGGAGGGCTTCACTGGTACAACTCTGCTGCTACAGCGATATCACAGGCATTTACATGTAAATTAGGGCTTTGTTTATACCGCACAGATGCAGCCTTTCACTTCATCCCGGATGGGGAGGGGAGAGAGAGGGTAATGGTCTCTCTGCTCTCATTTTATGGACTAAGAAAGCAAGGCACAAATGAAATGAACTAATTGGCTCAATATCACCCAACATGGGTGGCAGAAAAGGCAGAGACTCTGGTCATAGGTTACAGCCACCGGACTTTCTTCACTGCTAGAGGCAGGGTGACAAGATCCCCATAAAATAGGATCCCCATCACATCAACTACGCAAGGTCAAATCTCCAATGTGTCTGAGATGGAGGGGCTAGTAATGAATGCACTAGGGAGCCCTGAACCTAAGGAACTGAGGCGTATTTAGATGCATCGAGCGCTGTCAGAAAGTAACTGAACCTGAGACCTAAAGAAAGTTTCTACTACTACGCTGCTTAACCACTTGCCAACCTGAGCGGCAATACGCACCAGCGTCAATGAATGTCCATGGAGGATGGACCTGAGAGCTGAAGCAGTATGGGCGACTAACGACATATCACAGAAGCTACCGAGATTACCTTGCTTCCAACCACTGCTGCCCAAGTGAAAATGCACTGAATGCACCTCCATTCTGCCAATACTCCTGTATATTGACCACAGATTCCGCCAGGACATATTTTCATTTATAAAAGCCGACATAAGCCAAAAATGATAAAATAATTGATCCTATCATCTCATTCATTCCTTCGCAAACCTGCCTCTGCTGCTCTACTAAATTATATATTTGACATGGTTATAAGTGGAATTGCATGGTGGGACCAAACTCATCATTTTTGCTAGTAAAGTTTTACCCTCAGATCAGCTTCTCTCAGTGGCAAACACAAGGGTTCCTGGAGTTACAGCTTTTGTTGGTCCCACAGTGCCAGTAAGTGACCTGAGAACACACATCACCGCACAGTTCCACTGTGATGGCATAAAGAAAGATCCAAAACTTGGGCTCCAGAAAAAGCAGGTGTTGCCATGGGTTGGATGAAACGTAATGAAAGTGGGTGGATATTACTGCTGGCCTTAAGCTATAAGATACAGTCTAGCTCCATTGTAGAAAAACAGCATTCCAAAACACTGCACAAGTTACTGCCCAAAAGAGAAGCAAACATCCAGAAATTTGAACTGGGGGGGATGGAGGCGGACAGGGACATGACTTACTGAGTACTGTTTTGCACAGGAGTCTTGGGGATAGGGAATATGAGAAAAAGCAGATAAAGCATAGAGAAGAAGGCTCCAAACAAAGCTAGGATGATCTTGGTACTCAGCCCTGACTGAAACCTAGAGAAAAACAGCTCTGTGGTACTGTCTGAAAGAAGGCTGGAGCCATGAGCAAGGAAAGTGTCCTGCTGCCTGATTCCCTCACACCATTGGAAACATAACCTTATACATGTTTTGTAACTTTAAAAAAAAAAAAGTGTAAATACAGTTATTTACTTCGCTCCTAACTGAAGGATTAAGGTTTTGGCTAGCTGTATGTATCAAAAGGAATAACAGCTACAGGGGGTTAAGTCAGTCTGTCATTAATCCCCTCTGCCACACTGGATTGCTTCCCATGCCCTGATGTGCTGGCCAACACCCTGATCATACACATGTCATCCCACCCCCTCTTACATCTGTTTTCTGGCTCATCAGACCCATATAATATACATCTTTCAGTCCCTGATATATCCTCTGAGGCCTCTCACATCTCTGATCGCAAACCTCCCATCCTGACTCCTTTCCCATTTCATCACAAAAACGTTACGCAAGCCTGGCTGGTTTCTCCAGGCAAACACACTGAACAGCAAACAGTTCCTCACATTTACAAATTCTGGTCAGTGCCCAGAGACAGGTTCAGTCAAGGCTCCATTGAAAAAAAGAAAAAAAAAAAAAAAGAGGGGGGAAATAGTCTGAACAGTCTTTTTAGCATTGTATAGCTTTAGAGGATATTTCCGGAATGATATTATTCTCTGAGCCAGTGAAACCGAAGCTGTGGTGAGCCTAGAACTGTATCATTCACAGCAGAAGGTGTTAAGGACAGGGAAGGTCTCTCCTGGAGCAGAAACACAACTCTCAGCCAGCTTAGCTAAATTTA
Source organism: Larus michahellis (assembly GCF_964199755.1). Taxonomy (NCBI): domain Eukaryota; kingdom Metazoa; phylum Chordata; class Aves; order Charadriiformes; family Laridae; genus Larus; species Larus michahellis. The sequence goes on along the minus strand of NC_133899.1, from coordinate 66,913,214 downwards.
AACCAACCAACTCCATTGTTTAGGCAGAGGTACCTGCCTCTCCTTGCCTCCACCAGAAGGAAGCAATCTGCTGTAGGCATTCACAGTTTACCTACTTATCAAGATATGCTGAGGAGAGATGATGGTCATTCCTATACCAGGCTAGCCAACCTTCCAAGCATCGACCCTTCTTATGAGCTACGCCAAGGCCTCTCCAGCTTCCCATGAAGTTTAGCTAGGTGCTTGACAAATTCTCCTAGGGCACTCTCATAGCTATCGGCTTTCTTCAAGGGCTATTTGATTAGCTATAAGGTCCCCAACGAGCCTTCCACACTTCTGTTATTTCTTCTCCTATGCTTCAGACAGGCATTCTGCCATTCAGACCCAAACTAAAAACCAGAGTTCAGAGCTCCCCTGGAATCATTTCCCAGCACAGTCCCTGCTATTACAGGTTGCTATAACTGTGAAAGAAAAACAGGAAACAGAAATAATACTCACCTCACAGCCTTGCATCGGTCTGCCCAAACTGCAGCCTTTTCAATTACACTTTTAGCACTCATTCCGTGCTTACTTCAGTCTGCACCTGGAGACGGAAGATGAAGAAGAGGAAAGGCAGCTGGAGAATGTAGACTGTTCCCTCTCAAAGCAGCCTGACTGCTATTAACTGCCTTGAATGCAATGGCTGAGAAACTGCTTATTTTGTCTTTGTATTGCAAACGTAAAAGTCAAAGGCTTAGGCTTATTTCTGACTGCAGCCACCTTAAGACCTTCCATCATGACTCTGCGTAGCTGCTATCATTCACATACGCGATTTTGTCTCAGTTATCAACTCTCTCCTTTCTCAAAGGAAATTCTTCCCATCAGTCACATCTCCGTGACAAGTTCTGATTATCTCTTACCACTTCAGAAGGCCCTCAGTCTCTCTGTTTGGGATGCTGAAGCAGAACATTTTTCTGCTACGCTTCTCTGTCCCAGTGGTTACCCAATTGTTCCTTCCTGAATTTGCCATTCTGCTGTTGCCAAACTTCACAACTTCACTCTGTGATCCCCAAACCTACAGACAGCTGGAAACAGTACCCACTGACTCATGTCGGTGATGTAAGTGCTCTCTGTTAATACAAGCTTGCTGCACAGCAATCCCTGCCCGTTGGACCTGTTACTTATGGTCCGCTCTTCCTTTTGACTCATTAAATTTTTTGATATGGTCCTTTGCTTCATTCAGTTGGCTGAGCAAGGCTCTTTGCTCTGCCAGCTCACAGGAATAGCATTCCTGAGACCTAAAAGGAAACTTAGAACTGGAATTTGCTGTTCTGGGTTTATTTGTCTCCTCAGTTTTGCAACTGCGTATTCCAGACGCGCAAGCTGCAGCCACCTCTGCACAGGCACCTCATGTGTGGTGACCTCATGACCATATCAGAGCCGCCCACAGGTGTGACTCCAGGAGCTCTGTGGGATGTGCTTGGTGCTGCCTATGGCAGCAGCTGTGCCCTGGAATGGCACCTCCGTGCTGGGACTTGTCTCCACGGACATCCTGGACCCCAGAGTGAGCGTGGCCTTCCCTGACCCCTGCACTGTGCCAGGAAGGGACAGATGCCCCTCGGACACCAGGTTACGCTGGCCCCACACTAAAGGCAGGGTAGGTCCTGGCAACGCAATGAGGTTCCATGTGCAGGGGAGCACTACAGCCGCTGTGTGAGACTGCCCGGTCCTGCAAGAGTTAACCAGTGGGTCCCTTAATGTTTTTTCTTCCTGTGTTTCCTAAACCAAAACTGAAACCATTGCATTGTAAGGGTTTGTGCTAGTTGGGTTTAAGGACAGATGAAGTAACCAGTCTGCAGGTACCTAGCTGAGGAAGGGGTTTGGGCTCTAATTGAACAGATAACACGACGGTGAGATCCAATGCCTGGCATGTGAAGCAGTTTATCCTCTCCAGAAGTAAGGCATTAGCAGATGAAACTCCTCCTTGCGCAGGTGGGCGGGGAGTGGAGGGTGCTGCCCCACACATGCCCGGTCATCGTAGACTGGTGGACCACCTGCACCCCACGGCACAAACTGGTCAGTACAACTCAATCCATTCTGTTCAAAGGGAGAGGAGGCAGGAAGAAAATGCCAACAGCCGACTATGGCAACGGGGGAAAAAATTCCTACAAAAGAAGTTCTACAGTATGTGGTCCCCTGGTACTCTTCTCTCTCTCTTGCTCACTCATTTTCTTTTTTCATTATAATATTTGTACATTTCCTCATAGATCACTTCAACTCTGCAAAGCCCTCCCCTCCTTATCCAGAAAAAGCTCAGCAGCAAGAGGGGTCCCTGTGCCTCTTCCCCACCAGTGCTCCTGACTGCACCTTCACTGAAGCCAGTCCACTTGCACAAGCGCCCAAATGCCGAACAGGGGTGTTTGCTCATTTGATCACTAGGTCCTTCCCAGCAACACCAGTCTCCCCCATGCTCCCGTCCTGCAACATGAGAGAGGGGACATGGCCCATCCCATCTTAGCTGACAGCTCTGTCTCACTGCATACCGAAACCAGGTGAAGAAAGAATGCTTCTCAGGCAAGTCCGTACCTGCTTTAGTGGCAGTCATGATATGGGAGCGGCTACAGAGAGCAAGAAAAGGAACAAGGTCTCACACAGCTCTAACCCCACATGGTCCCACACCCAGCCTGCGCTTGTTACCCCTGAGCCTGTGTTTGTACCCCTCATTACAAAAAGCCCTCTTCTCCAAAGGTGACCCAGAGATTTGAAGCGTACTGGACACATACTACACATACTGGCCACAGCCTACAAATAGGCTGAAACCAGGCTGTGAAGCTCTCCCAAGTCTTCTTGAGGGAAAAAAAAATGCCTGTCTTTCACAGAAGCTAATTCAGTTTTGTTAGGAACTACATGTTCATATTGAATTTGCACTGAGATCCATGAGAAAGGCTCCAAGATGTGACTATAATACAAAAAAATAACTATCCATAGTAGTAGCAAATCCCCCCCAAAATGATGAGACCATTCTCTCAAATTCATTTGCTTAAACCTGTTAACTTTCCGTTGCGTTAACTGAGATTTCTTCTGATTGATTGTTTCAAGTTACATTCTAAGAAACACCATGGCCCTTCCCTCTCAATTACACTGGAGAAATCAAAGGTCATACTCTTCCGCCTCTTCAGTAGGTGATTAACCATGTTAGGCTCTTTCCTTTCTAACAATTAACACCCTGCAACTCGGAAACCTCTGGATGCCTTCCCCTTCCCACTCCCTCACCAAGACGTATACACGTTGTATAATAGACAGCGCACAACTACATGTGCTTTGTGGTTTGCAGAGCACCTTTCCCCTGGTGTTGTCCGTGGGATGTTCGGTCACCCAAATTTAGTAACGTTGGCAATACCTACCCCTGAACTAAACACAGCGTTTAGTTTACCCGGTCTTTGAATGAAGTATGTGTTTCCAAACCCTGTCAGAAAATACTCAAATTCATAGCCAAATACATGATGATTTTTAAACGCTGCCACAGGCAAAGTTAACAGACTGGCAACTACAACTGTAAGAGATACTAGCTCAGCAAGACAGCCGAGCATACGCCTATCTGTAAGCCCAAATTTAAATCCTATTGACTTAAGCTCTGCCTGCAGCTTGTCTGCAGGGTTTCCTATCAGGTCCTTCACTACCCAGGTGGACTTGAGCCAAGGTAACACCTTTCCCAGGTCGATCCTAGGCAGGAATGGGCATGACAGTAATTAAGTCTGGCCTCCTAAGCAAAACAGTCCGAGAGTTTCACCCAGGGGTTCCCCTGTCAGACCTGCCACGGGTTCCTTTATCCTTCACACAGCCCATGGCGACAGGGCCCGAGGCCTGCGCGCCCTGGGGCGACCCCGCCGGGTCTTGGAGGAATCGCTTCGCTCATCAGCTCCCCCGATTCGGAGCAGCGAGGGCAGGCGAGGGGCTCCCCGGCCGTGTCACCCGACCTCGGCCCTCTCCCCGCCCCAGCGACCGGGGTGCGCCGCGGGACGGAAGCGGCACCAGCCGGCGCAACCCGCGGCGCTGCCCCCTTCGCCTTAAGGAAAGGGCTTAGGGACGCGCACGGTCCCTCCCGGAGGGACGGGCGGCCTCTCACGGCCAGCACCGGCACCCCCAGCCCCGGCCTGCCCGCCCTCGGCCCCCGGCACGGGACCGCCCCCGCCGCCGCCTCACACCCAGCCCCGCGAGCTCGCCCGGCGCCCGCCCATTGGCTGCCACCTCAGTCACCGCCCTGCTCCACCCTCCCGTCATTGGAAGGAACCCCGCTGTTCGCTCCTGCCCCTCCCTCCACCTCGCGCTGCGATTGGCTAGCTCGTCTCCTTCTCTTCGTTCCCGGTTCCATCTCTGCCAAGTGATTGGACAGCTTTCACCTTCTGGCTCCACCTCCCTCCGAACTGTATTCTTTGCGATTGGACAACCCCCTTCCCTCGCCTCTCTCCCCTCCCATTTGATTGGAATATGGGGCTCTCATTGGTCCCCGTCCCCCGGGCCCCGCCCCCTCCTCCTGGCCTCTGCCGCCGGCCTCGCACGCGCGCCGAGGCGTCGTTGCGGAGGTCGTCCCCGAGCGTGACGTCTCTGCCGGTGATTGGAGGAAGCGGCGGGTCGCGCTTCCGGTGCGGCGCGACGCGGCCGGGTGGGGGCGGCGGAGCGGGCGCAGCGCAGGGAGCGGCGCCGGAGAGGCACCGGCGGGATGGAGCGGCCCGAGCGGGCTGCGGCGGCGCTGGGTGCCCAGCCCCGCGCCAACGGCTGCAGCGGCGCTGCCCACGGCGCCCTCCGCAACGGCTACGTGCGTGGCCTGCCCGCGCCCGACACCCAGGTGTGCGCGGCGGGCGCCCTCCGCCGCCCGGGCGGGGCCGGGGGTGGCGGGGGGCTCCGCGGGCGGGCAGGGTGTGTGAGGCTGTCGTCGGTGCTCTCTTCCAGGCGAGCGCCGCCGCCTCGTCCCTGAGGGCGAGCCTCCCGCCCCGGGTGGGCTGGGGAGCCGGGGGAGCCTGCAGCCGCCCCACGGGCCGTCGCCTGCGGGCTCAGGGGAGCCGCCGTCTCCCGGAGTGTGGCTGTTGGGGAGTTAGGCAAAACTTGGCCGGTCGGCGGGGGTCGGGTTTGTGTCCCCCCGGCCCTCGGCGGGGGAAGGAGGGCAGCGCCGCGGTGCCAGGCCTGCCTCGGAGCGCTGCGCCGGAGCAGGGGGGGGGGGGGGGGGGGATGTCCTTTGCCAGGCTGGAAACTTTATGTGAAACGGCTGGACCCCAAGTCATTGCTGTAGCCTTACTGCAAGGCTTCGGTTGGCAGCAGAGCTTTACACTTCAACCTCACTATGTTATAGTATGTCTGTGCTTTAGAAGAAAATATTTTAGCAGTTCTTTACTGCTGTTCTGTTGTTACAGGTGTGATGCATGGGGCTATGGGTACAAGTAGCCTTGAGTAGGGACTTCCCTCTACAGAAGAGTTAAAGGTTGATGTAGCTCTTCCCATCTTGCTGTATTAACACCCTGTGGTGCGTGTGTGTATTTCTGCTTTCACACTTCCAGTTGTGTCTCTGCAAAACACTAAACTTTTGTGTTATTGAGTGAGGTACCTAATGGTTCTCATGAAGGCAATCCCAGCGGTACGGAATACGTCATGTTTCCTTGGACGTCTAAAGCTGCTCAAGGAAATCCTTCCTCCTTTGCCATCCTTCCTGTTGCTCCTTGGTTTCACTCCTGTGCTGCCCCTTCTGTTTTTCCAGCATAGGCTTGTGCAGTCACTGTGTGAACCAGATTGTGAACTGATGCAGGATAGAACTAAACTTTTTAGTTGTTGTTGCTCAGTTAACTTTAAGCCAGGACTCTTACTGTATTTCTTTCACTGGGTGGACGCTCACAGTCTTGCCCTGGCGCTTGGGAGGGGATAGCACAGTGCTGGGAGCGAACAAATGGAGGAGGAGAGTACAATACATTTGTTTGGCAGCAGTGTCAGCTTGTACTGTTTCAGGGAGCTATGGCATTGGTAGTCTTGCCTTGCAAATACCAAGCACTGCTGACTGTAAAACTGTAGGTGTAAATCTTTGCACTAAGACCAAGCGTAGTGGTGGTGAGTGTTCTTCTGTGACTGTTTTTCCCCCCCCTCTGTTTTTACAAGAAGAAGGTCTGAATACAGTTCTGCTTCAGAAGAACAGAGAAGTGGAGTAAGGAAGCATTTTCCTCAATGATTTTGTTCAGCTGTGTATCTGGAAAACATGGGGGATGCAGCATGTGAATGGAAAAACCATCAACGTCGAACGGAGGAAGCTTAAAAACCTTGCTGGTTTATGAGACATTCTATTCAGTTAGTATCTTGCATGTGATACCATGCTCAAATATGTCTTGGAAGCCTGAGGCGTTTGACATAACTATTTCTAAAGGGAGCAAGGCTCATTGCAGAAGTGGCCATGAGAAATGTTAGCAAAACGCCCAAGTGTAGCATAGCTGTCAGAGGATATAAGAAGAGTATAAGAAAGTTTCATATCTTTCTGGCAGCTGCTTGCTGGTCAAGCAGAGATTTATGATTAGGAACTTTGCGTTCTTTTCTCTATAATTTTATGTGGGACAGATTGCTAACTTTCAAAATGAGAGTCTAAATGTTAGAACGTGACTGGAAGAAGTGACTGTTCAGGGGTACAAGCCACATACAGCTTTCTCAAATAGCATCAATGGTGGATGCTTAGAGCTGCTAAAGATATGGTTGCTGATGTATCACAGATTTGGCTACTTGATTGGCCTTTTGGCTTTTGAGTTTTGGCTGTTGGGCCTTTACACAGGAGAAGGGATACATCTTAAGGCTTACCGTGTGTTGAATGTATTTGTGTGTGTATATATCTATACTATGTACGTACCACGTACAACGCTTGAGAATCTGCAAGTGAAGAGATCTGTGGAATGCAAAGTAATCAAGAACCAAAAAGGTTCTTACAAGGCTTACTCGCGAGAGTGGAATTCTTACTTACTAGAAAAAAACAGAAAAGTAAGGATGGGAGGGAGGGAAAAGGTGCTTTTGGGAGAAAGCCTATGTCGAGGACTTTGAGAGAAGAGGCAAGAAGAGATCTAGATAAAATGAATAATACTGATGGGAAGAAGAGCGGGAAGGAAAGCCTTTGGTATAAAGAAGTGTTGCAGTCGCTGGCAACTTATGTGGAAAGGCCTTGAGCTTCTGAGAGGGGAGCTTCGACACAGGGTAGTACATCACTCTGTCTTCCTGTAGGGCTTGATAGTGCAGGAAAGCTTTACCCATTTTTAACGATATGAAAAAAGGAGTCTGCCCCTACCTAGGACATCTCTGCCGTGGTTGCACAAGTAAGTTTTTGAGGGTTTTGGTTTGTTTGGTTTTGTTGTGTTTTTGTTCTTTTTAACTCTAAAAAAAAAAAAAAGTTTAGATTCAAGGGTATTATCCTTATGACATAGATTTCAGGCTTTCCTTACAACTCTCTCCACAGAGAGAGACTGGTGTTTAACATAGTGTGGGCTCTTTGCTGTTATTCCAGCATCAGCAGAAGTGGGTGAAATTGTTCACCTTAATTTTTAAATGGGTTGTATTACTTTGTGTCCTGCTGGGATCTGAACTGCTAATACTTCCCCTTGGTAAGAGGAGAGGGGAGTTTGCTGCCTACTAAGACTGTGCAGTAACTGACTTTGGCTACCTCGGAGATTACTCTCCTAGACACCGATGATATTTCATTAATCGTTTGAAGTTAGGGTTTCAGTTTATTAAAAAAACATTCTGTTGAAATACTAAGATAAATAACAGCTCTTTATTTGGCTTTGCTGGGAAGTCCTGTGTTCAAATGACTTCAATTCTGCTAACAGTTAATCTGTTTAGAGATTAGAATTCTATGAATGCAACAATCTTGCTATAGGCACCTTAATTAAAAGACGTTGAAGAACCATCTAGCAATTAAAAATCGTGGGATATTGGAGGAAAGTAAGTAGCTTATTTCTAATGGTGTACAGTTAAGGGAATGCATGGTTAGGAAGAATCTATGTAATCTATGGATGGGTTCAAAACTGATTTAATGCTTCGCTGTAATACTGCACTATGTAAGATGAAAGCCTGACATCTCAAAGGGGATTGTCATGATGTGAGGAACTGAACACAGCCAGGAGAAAGAAAGCAAATCTAAATAAAAGAACAGTGAACTTGCCTCTTCAAGTTGTGCATGATTCTGCTTTTTATGTCCTTCTGGTCTGTTGGAGAGAGTGTTAAGTGAGTTCAGTAGAAAAAAGGTATTTAGGATCTATCAAGATGCTTGTGGGAATAATACAGAGTGCAGGGAAAACTGCCTCTTCTTTCTGCAATGCAGTTTTAAACTGGAATTTATTTATCCATTGGAGTGTTTTGCTCTGAAGCAAAACGCTAATGGTTTTCTAATACTGCATCTGAAAAAAATTTTCTTGCTTAAAATAAGGAGATTGGGATATATTTAATGGGACAAGGTGCCCTTATTTTCCATGATAAGTTATTGGAATCTACCTATTATTGTGAACACATTTTTGGTAATGTGGTTTTTTGGACTCTTTAATTGAGCTTCTCACCTTAGAATGGTTCTGTTAGGCTTCTAGAAATTGAAGAAGAAATAATCTGAAACCAAAAAAATAATGGTAATATGGGTTTTAGATACAAAGTTCTTAATTGTTATGCATGCTATCTCCAAGTCACTTAGAAGCTGGAATGATATAAACAAATTTTAATTTCCCTGATGTTTCTAGAAGGCCTTCAAGTGCCATACTAGGGCAATCTCCAGATAGCGTATTCATACATCGTTTTGTAAACAAGTTCTCATACTGCTTCCTCAGGAAGACAAGGAATAGTTTGGTTGAAGAGAGTGGGAGAACTGTGGGGTTTGCATTCCTTTAAAATTGTCACAAGTCCTGAATTCTTACAGCTATTAAAATGGACAGCGAGATTATCTTTTTTTTTTCCCCCTCTGAAAGCTTTGGTCTGTACATGTTAAAAACAGCTTGTGTGGTCCTGTGATTTGTGTTTTTTTTTTTTTTTTTTTTAGAGAGAGCAGTCATACTGCTTGTAGGCTTATTTCTTGAGATGCCTCAGAGTGCAGGGGAATGATGTCTTCACCTTAATTTTATAGGTATTTTTGCTGGATTTCAGGTTAGTGTAATTTCCCTGGGAGAGCATGCTTATGAAGGTGACTGCAACAAATACTGCAAGTTTTTCTTGTTACAGTGAGTTAGTGGTGGCAGCGTTGTGAATAAACCCTTGTTTCAGATGAAGGTTAGGATACGATGAAGATGTGTAAAAGGGAATTTGAGTACAGAATTGTGGTGGCTTTTTCACATCAGCGCACAAATTTAAAATGCAAGTGTTTCTGATAAAGAGGAAAAAAAAAAATGATCTTAGAACTAAATTTCATTAACCTATTCACTAGGAAGTGATTGTTCCCCCTTACTGAGTGTTTGTGAGACTGCGTCTTCAGTACTGTATCCAGTTTTGAGCTCCCCAGAAAGATGCTGACAGCGCCATGTGAATTTGTGAATCCAGTGGAGGGCCCCCAAGAAGCAGAAGAGGCTGGACCATGAGAGCTGGGTTTGCTCAGCCTCAGAGGAGAAGGCTCAGCAAGCTGGCTGGAAGATGGAGCCAGACTCTTGGAAGTGTCAATAGGATGAGAGGCAACAGATATAATTTGGAAGAATGGGAAATTTTGATTACGTATATGGAAAGTAATTTTTCCATGAGGGTAGTAAAATACTGGAAGAAGTTGCCCAGAGAGGTTGTGAGATCTCCATCCTTGGAGATGTTCAAGACTAGATTGGACATAGCCCTTGGCAAACTGCTGTGATTAGACATGCTTTGTGCTGGGGGTTGGACACGATGACCACTGGAAGTCCCTTCCAACCTTGTTTATTCCATGGTTACAGAGATAAAGTCATGGATTGCAGGAGGGTTTGCCCAGGCTTAGACATTAGCATTTAATCCTTGAACCCCTCTAAAAATGTGTGCCTTAGGGCTTGTAGCATGCTCTCTGAGGAAACATCAGACCTGAGGAAAGAAATATTACTTTCTGCCTCTTGCTTGGCTTTTTGATTGACTAATGTAAAACTGAAATGAATAGAAAATTGGCTGGCCTAGAAAAGACTGTGATCTCCTTCAGATGTTTTAATTGACAAAACTCAATTTCTGAAAAAAGTGTACTTTTGCATGAGGTTACTTTTCTAATACCAAATTTAATTATAAAAGACTATAAACCTTTGTGGAAGGAATAGCTACCCAACATGTTATCTGGCTAAATGAATATTTGAGGCCATCGTATTAAATTAGTAGATGCAGCACTTGTACTTGTTGAGAATTTGTGTATCTGTACTGGTACGAAAACAAACTCCTGTGGTAGCTGTTGATGTGACTGGCTTCTCTTAGATTTGAATATGTGCTACTGAGAAGTCAGTTTGGATAAAGTGTTAAAATCTTTCAATTGCATTTGGACTGCCATTTCAGATTTAGATGGTGATAAACCTTAAATGCTATAATAAATTTTTATAGATAAGTGCAAGTTTATTTTTTGTTATTGTAACTAATTGAGCAATGTGTCATGTTATATTTTCCTGTCTTAATCGTACAGCAGAAATGTTGTTTTCCTGAATGTCATACTTTCAATTTATTGGAGAAAAAGCTTTATCTTAATTATCTGTTGACTTCAGTTTCTCTGGGAGGAACATAAAACATCAGCCCAGCTTCAATGAGGTTTCCAATTTTTTTTTTTGCCTTCATTAAGGAATCACTCCTAGAAAAAAAAACCCTTTCTTAATTGAAAAGTATAGTCAAGATGAATACTTACAGTTGAGAAAGAAGGAGCTATACATTTAGGAAGTAATGGGGTTTAATGTCTGTAAAAAAATAAGTGAGAGTGAATTCTAAAGTACATCAGGAATGCTTTCAGAGGTATCTGAGAGCCTAGAGATGGCTTGGTAGTGAACTGCTACAGACCTGTGCAGTCTTTGGAGATCTTTATTGTAAAATACATTTAGTAATTAAGTGTGCAGTTAAGGGGTTCTCTGTCAAAATGCTAAATCTACTTAAAATCTACTGAAGATACTAGATAAAGTAACATATTAAGTTTAATGTAAACCATCAGGAAAAAAGTGTCTTCTCAGTAGGATTCAAATTGTCATCCATGTATAGCAAGCAAAAACCACCAAACTTATTGGCGTCATTCACTTGCTAAAAAAAACCCCAAAACAAACCAAAACCCCAAATAACACTTAAAGGTTATGAAGGTTTATACTGTTTGTGTAAATGCGGCAAGTGCATCTTACCAGAGGAATGCCAGATTTGTTGGGAGTAACTAGTTTCAACTCAAAATATTTTATAATACCTGCTGACAAGAACAAATACTTAATTAGGAATACACTCAAATGTTTATAAAAGCTTGTTTTGTAAAGCAAGTTTCCCTCCTGTGATACTTTTTTTTTTTTGAAAGCTTAAAATGTGATTCAAATCAGTTCATTCTGATTTCTGTTAGTAAGCACTTGGTCTTTTTACCCATACAACAGTCTGAGATCTGAAGTCTAATAACAAAGCAGTGCAAGGAAAAGGGCTGGAGGTGACAGTAAAATTACCAGAGAATACGGCTTGGATCAGCTGCCTGTGTGGAATTCTCACTTAGTGCTGTAGTTTCCGTAGTGCTGACTCCCTTCATCCTTTATAATAAACGTGACGGCTTTTGAGAGTGGAGGCACATCTTGGAAGAGAGTTGCATCCCATATCTCTCGGTTTTATTCCATGTAGTTGGTAGGAATCTGACAAAAAAGCAAGCAATTCATGGAAGTGGCCTTGCATGTTGTTTCTTAAAAAAAAAAAAAATAAATAAATTACAAAGCTGCTAGTAAAATTTCTGTACTATGTGTGGTATGTGGCAATGAGAAGCTACTAAATTTTAATAAGAATTTAGCGGAGTTGTGTTCCAGCATAAGTAATCCTTTTAAGGTGTTTACATAAAGTCTGCCAGGTTCATCTGACTCTGTTCTTCCTGGCAGCGTGAAATGAAACAGCCTCTTTAATACAGAGCGTTAGGGTTTTCCTGGGGTAGGAGCGTAACCAGTTGTTGTGTACTTCGCTCTTACTATGTGTGCTGCATCTTGTCCTTGTAGCATCTTCTCTCCTGCCTTGCAAGGTGTGTACCCGGATTCCTGTGATAAGTCCTGGGGGTTGTCCACAGTAGTGTCTGCAAATGTGTTTGAGCACGCCTTTTGTCTTCTTATAAGACTTCTTCTTCCCTAATGGTTTTGAAAGTTAAGCGTGGTACCGTTGGAGAGTTTGGCTTCTTCTGCACTCCTTTGCATCTACCGATTTCTACCATGCTGACTTTGTTTAGGGTGAGTTCTTATCCAAGTTGTCTGCTGACACAGATATAGCGAATATACTAAAACCCCTTTTTCCTATTGGTTTTGAGAAATAAATTTGTAATGAATAGAATGTAAAGTTCAGAATAATGCCAGTCTCATATGTGCCCTGTTTCGGGTGCTGACAGTGAAAGCATAATTAACACTAAAATATGTATCTGCTGGTTTCACTTTACCTTCTTTGTAAATCCGTGACAGGGCGAGCTATGGTGGTCCTTTTCTGAAGATCCTACTGTCCAAATTTAGAAAAGGGAAAATGGTGAAGGGTACTAGTAAAAGCAATTTTACTGCTAACTGCTGTTTATGAATAGCAATTTTTTTTGGTGCTCTGATAAAGGAGTTACCTTCACATCTAGTAGGGTAGTGGAGATTGTAATCAATAAAGCACGCAATTGGATGTATTCTAGTGTGAATTTATGCCCAATGGGTGGCTTAAATGGGAACTATTTCTCTGTAGATTACACTATTCTGTCCCTAATGCAGGATGACCAGTAATCATACTAAGGTAACTGCAAAAGGGGTATTTTGTGAGTTGTTTTCCATATATGTTGTTAAAGAATTTGAATAACTTGGGATAGGCAGAAACACCTTTTCTGTCTGTGGAGCTGGTGTCTTGTTGGTACTTGATGGTACTTGACCTTAAGGCATTGCAAGATCTGGTGTTTGCTGGAGGCCAACATGGTCTTTAAAGCATAACTGTGGAATGGATGGGTAAAAGCATCAGGTTGTGTGTGCTTATGCTGCACGTGTGTACATCCACAATCCCATCCTCTGCCTGTACTAGGCATGCCATCATGCTGCTCATAATGATTCTAATTTGCTGGATGAATTAAATCTGAAGTCAGTTTTGTAATGTAACATCTTGTAAACTGGAACTGTTTGTTACCAGGTTGGGGAGATGATTATAGTCAGATGCCCTGATGCATTCTGCATAGACCAGTGCAGAACCAATCTTTCTGGCTGTAGCTGTGTGATGCTACTCAGTAACTGTTACGATACTGGTTTATGTGATTTGTTTCCCCAGCAGCCTGGCCCGACACAGGCACTACCTGTGGCTAATTGAGAATGCCATCTCTTGGTTGCCTTCTGTAACCATTTGGGTGGTGCTCTCTGATTTTTCTCCTGCAGTTGAGTTTCTTAATGTGATGGTGCTCTTCTGTGTACACGCAGTCCGGGTAGTACAGAAAAGAGAGATGTAGGTGACCATACATTGGCTTTTTTGAACCACACGTTTTGGTGAACTCTGACTTTTCTTTGTAGTCTCCACTTAGATATGCAGTATATTCTAGTTCAAAGGTCGTGGCTCACTTTTTTTATGGCTTCAACAAGTCTTATGATAGCAGTCTTAATCTTGCATGCTTTTTTTCCCTCCCCCAGAAAAGGAAATTAATCACTAAGCACACCCACCTTCTTTGTTGGTCTCTGGAACTGAACTTGCTGCTCTTCGGCAGCGGGCTTGGAGTTTGCAGCATGTGAGCCTTCATTGGAAGGCTAACGTGCAGATTCATAAGGCATTCTTGAAAAAAATGAGTAGGCTTGTGTCTAAAATGTGGCTATGAATGTCTCTTCTATAGGCAATTCTAGAGTGTATTTATAGTCATAGTATGCTTCATGAAAAGTCTGTGGAATTGCATTCAAAATATTTCTTTTAATGTTTAATTCAGATAGGATGGCATAGAAGTTTTTCAGGTTATGTGGTAGCTGAAATGAGAGTATAAGGATGTATAAGCACACTGGTAGAAGAACACTGGGAGATGAAATTGATTTGAGTATGTGTTGGATCAATACAGGTATTTCCAAAAGGGCCTTTCTCAGTGAAATGTTGCTTTTGACCAGGTGGAATAACTTGTTTAGTTTTAGCATTTGTTACAAGCAGAGACACCTCTCAAGACCTGGAAAAAATTGGTATGCTTTTATTCTGATTAAAATTGTCTATAGATTTGGGTTTGTTGGTTGGGGTTTTTTTCAGTAGCTATTTTTTAGTATTAAGTAACCTCAGATCTGTACTTCTAGGATGTAGCCTTTCATCTCTTCCAGGTGAACTTCCAGTTACCTGGGAAAGACATTAAAAGCTTTGATGTGATCTCTGTTAGATGCTTGATAATTTGCAAAATAGTCACTACCAGTTTTCTGTCTGCTTACCCAGAAATCAGCTACTACTAGACAGTGACAGGTATGTCATGTCCCTGCTCCTGAATAGCTGGTCTTCGCAGCCTGGTCTGTCAGCATGAGGACACAAAATTCAACTTTAATTCATCAGACTGTGAAATTGTAGTAATTGGAGCTCTAGTGCATGATCTTTCTCAGATCTGGATGCAATAAAATTCTATGGATTCATGAATTGGAGCCATAGTGATACAGTTAAGCAATCTTGAGAGTAATAGAGAAGAGAAAGCTTTCATGACTTTTCCTCTGCAGCGTTGGCTCAGCGAGTCTGTTGCTTGTGCTGGTGCCCCTCCTCTCTCCCCAACAGCTGCTGGCTCTTGTTTGCTGAGATCTATCAAATGAGTTTGTGGAGCAATGCCGTAAAGATTATTGTGGTCTAATAAATAACCTTCTGCAAGCCATTATATTTCCAGCCTGGATCAGATTGGTGTTGGAAGGATGCCATGCTGAAAGTCAGATTGGCCTTAGTTGTGCAGGCCAGAGGGCGATGCAGATGGTTCGGAGTGGGGGTGAGTGGGGCAGGGGCAGTTCCTTTGGCTGACACTGTTCCTGAAGAAAACAGTATATGAACCTGTCGCCTTTGCTAAAGATTTAAATTGCCATCATCTGAGCTGCAGTGTGGTAAGCAATGGTTCTTGCACCTGTTCTAAAGCACGGTAATTTTCTGACTTAAGCTGCCACTGTATGCAGTATGTTTTTAAAACCACTTCAGTATTAAAGCCTCAAAGTGCTGCAAGCTAGTTACCTGCAGCTGGGGTAAGCGCTGCTGCTGAAGTCCCTTCTGTGTCTTTGATGTTTTGTTTCCGCACTTGCACCAATTCTGAAGTCCCTACAACTATGGTGACCAAATCGCGTAATTGTTCTGGTTGAAACTTTGTTTTGCTCTGCGGCTATCTGGATGTCTGTGTGAGCAAAAGAGGAGAGGTAGAAATGAGTATCAGGAGGAAGGTGGTGGTGCAGTTTATACCCAGTAACTGCATAGCTATAGCATAACTGTGTCCTAAGAGCAGACCCATGCTTCTGAAAAATTACATTCAAGATATTAATACCAGGCTTGAAATACAGACTTGTTCCAGCATCTGAGATGAGCAGGTGTCACTGTCCAAATAATGCAGTGTCTGGGGAGCCCAGCAAGTATGTGTGCTTCTACTGATCCATCAGTTGTTACAGAGATCAGCACAGCTCTGGCTTCCTTTCCCATATGATAGTATGAGTGCCATAGGTGAATAACTGGTTTTATTCTGTCTGCTGGCCCCCACCCCTCATTAATTATTTGCCGTTGTCCTTTTTTCATGTATTTAGGATCAACTTTTTTTCTAGGTGTTGATATTTCTTTGCTTAGAATATTCTAAAAATAAATTTCTCATTATATCTGGTTACAAATTGCAATTTGAATACAGTCTGGAGAAATTCGAGCAACATCATAGATAAATCCTTGTCCTAGCCCTCTTTTCAGTGCGGTGGTGTTATTAAAAAAGGCATTTATTCAAATGTATTGTCTTGGTTTCCTTCTTGTCTTCTAGCTGCCTTCGTGCACGTGTGGCAACATCCTTCATAATATATTTGGATACTAGAGAGTTACAGAACTGTATGCCAATCTTAATCTATTAGGTTGCCTAAGAGGTTGTAATCTTCCTAAATGTAGGAGTACTGGCAAAAATAAATCTATTCTGCAAGAAGTAAGACTTGTCACCTCTGATGCTACAGAAAGGGGATTTGTGTCTTGGAGAGTATTCTTTCACACATAGCTATTCCATTATAGGGTACCTATTCTGTAATTTTTAGGAATATAGATAGCAATTTGCATCTAATGGCTGGGATTCTATGTTTTGAGATCTGATCTTTAACGTATGTCTTTGAACAAGTAGTCTAGTTAAAACCATGATGTTCCACACACCCGCCCCTCCCCCAGTGTTATCTTGAGCCCTTGCCTCCTAGCTATGAAGTTTTTCTGTAACAGTCACAAATACTATGTAGTATTTCAGTAATCATACTTGAAATGGACGTGCACATGTATTATATAACTAGTCAAGCTCTTATCTTCAGGAGATGGTATGTAAGCAGCAAGGGGACTTTCAGTGTGGATTTTATGCAGAAAGCCTTGCTTTGTTCTGTGTGCTGACATATATGCAATGTTGAGGCTGTGTATACAATGACTTTTTTGTCTGTAGTGTCATGTCCACCTCATGGATGAGTACAGTGTTTACATCAGCATCTTTAGGCTAACGGCTGTGGAGACACATAAATTATGCTTGTTTTGTTACAGTAATGCAGGCTTCCAAAGTTCAGTCTGTTTTGATATTTTCCAGTTACTTTTTGAGTTATTATAATCCTGAGAATACATTGTTCAGTTTAATAAAACTATTCTATTTTATTTTTCCATGTAGTGAGCCTAGGAAGACTCACTGTGCTGTTATGTGTGCCTACCTCGTTCTTGGTGAAGGGGGAAGGCAGTTTTTTCATTTTGGTTGGTCTGGGTGTAAGCAATGCTCTCTATGTAGCTTCACAAGCTAAAGAACTTTAATGAGATGTTAGAATAAACTGCACTAAATGGGTAACTGTGACTTTGGTTATATTGACAACTTACTTAGCAACCTCATATATGGAGACTGACAGTATTTGTTGGTAGTGGCTGAACCTAGCTGGAAGTACTTTGAGCTGGGCAGGGGGGCTGCAGAGTTCGTAGCTGATCAGAGGACCAGGGACTACTCTGAAATGCGTATCTTGAATTAATATCTCACAACTGCCTCTATTTAAATTTTTATTATAGATAAATCACATTGTGCACAATGGAGGATTATACAAAAGGCCTTTCAATGAAGATTTTGAAGAAACACCGATGCTGGTTGCTGTGCTGACCTACGTAGGCTATGGTGTTCTCACTCTCTTTGGATATCTGCGAGATTTCATGCGGCAGTGGAAGATTGAGAAGTGTCAAAATGCAACAGAAAGAGAAGAACAAAAGGTAACCACTGGGAAATGATTGTCAGTGGGAAATGATGTGGCTGAGGCTATAGCTTGAGCATTTCTTTGGGGATCGGTGCTGTTCAAGGTTTTCTGCTGTTTTCCTTGTCTTCTGAATGCCCCAAATATTATGCTAGTACTCCTGTGTCGTTAAACAAAATAATATTTCTTTTAGCTGTTTGTTGTTTGTTTTTTTTTTCTGTTTTGGTGGAGCAGTTCCCTCATCTGGTTCACTGCAAAGCTGCATCAACAGTTATATCAACATGCTAAGAGATGCCCCAGCTGCAGAAACAAGGGTTTGTGGGAGAGAGACTGCATATGCCAGCATCAGCAGCTAAAGAAATAGAATCATAGAATCATAGAATCATAGGGTTGGAAGGGACCTCTGGAGATCATCTAGTCCAACCCCCCTGCCAGAGCAGGGTCACCTAGAGCAGGTTACACAGGAACATGTCCAGGCGGGTTTTGAATGTCTCCAGAGTTGGAGACTCCACCACCTCTCTGGGCAGCCTGTTCCAGTGCTCTGTCACCCTCAGGGTAAAGAAGTTCCTCCTCATGTTTAGGTGGAACTTCCTATGTTCAAGTTTGTGCCCATTGCCTCTTGTCCTGTCCCCGGGCACCACTGAAAAGAGCCTGGCCCCATCCTCCTGACACCCACCCTTTAAGTATTTATAAGCGTTGATAAGGTCACCCCTCAGCCGTCTTTTTTCCAGACTGAAGAGACCCAAATCCCTCAGCCTTTCCTCATAAGAGAGGTGTTCCAGTCCCCCAATCATCTTTGTAGCCCTCTGCTGCACCCTCTCCAGCAGTTCCCTGTCCCTCTTGAACCGGGGAGCCCAGAACTGGACACAGTACTCCAGGTGCGGCCTCACCAAGGCAGAGTAGAGGGGTAGGATGACCTCCCTCGACCTGCTGGCCACACTCTTCTTGATGCAGCCCAGGATGCCATTGGCCTTCTTGGCCACAAGGGCACATTGCTGACTCATGGTCAGCCTGTTGTCCACCAGGACTCCCAGGTCTCTTTCAGCTGAGCTGCTCTCCAGCAGGTCTGCCCCTAACCTGTACTGGTGCATGGGGTTGTTCCTTCCCAGGTGCAGCACCCTACTCATATACTTATACTTATACCTATACCTACCAAATACTTATCAAATGATCTGGTGTGAGTTTGACAGCAGTGGGAGGCTTTCTGATGCTGCTCTGGTGGCTGTGTTTTGACTTGGAAGCTATTAATTCTCTTTAGTTGTGCGGTTCCAAATAAAAGCTTGTGGATGAGAACCAGAGCACAAGCTGGATGACTTTAAATTCATCTGGAGTCCAGAACACTAGCAGGTTAGCTGGTGAGTAATCTGAGGTACTGAATCCTGACTCACTGATAGCAATTAAAAAGAATTAATTCATAATAAAACCTATTCACAAAAGCTTCTGTTACCAGGTGAAAAGTTTTGCCTGCTTCAGCAATTGGTCTGGAATAGGTAATCCTAATTTTGAGTAGCTCTGAAATATTTTTAGAGGACTTTATTCCCCACAGAAATTAATTACTGTTAAGAAAGCTACTGTTTAAACTTGCAGCTCACAAGCTATTTCCTGCTAACTCTTAGTGTGAGCCCTCTTAGCATAGCGTGAATACCAGTGAGCTTTGCTCCAAAGGTGGAGTAAGTTGGCTTACTCTGGCTCCCCAAAGCAGGTGAGGAAAATAGAACCCTGGTCAGCAAATCTGGCTTATAAAATGTTAAGGGAATTTGTTTTTCAGTTGCTGTTTTCTGGTTCTCTGTGCAGCCACGCAAGCAGGTGGCTGGCAGAAAATAGGAGGGGCAGGAAGGACATCTCGCTAATGCAAACAAATAATGAAGAGTGGGAGAGAGGAATAAAAAAAAGGAATGCTTCTTTGGAGGCTTTTTTTGGAGGGAACACTGGGGTAAAGTGTGTGTCATTTTACAGTAGATTAGCTAAAATGCAGTGAACTAACCAATACCTAAAATTACTTCACAGTAGCTTCTTTGTGTGAGTGTTGTGAGGTAGAATTAAACTGATTCATAGTAAGGCACTTAATTCCAAAGCAGAAACATCCTCATAGGAGTTTAATGAGGAATAGGTATTTCATATTAGTTAAAAGTACAGGAGTTTAAATTTACACTATTTCCAAAACTGACTTCTGGAATCTGGAAATAAAAATCTTGGATCCCTTTTAACAGTTACAATATCCCAGCAAGGATTGCTGGCTAAATCTCAACTTGAAATTTGATGTGTTCATTTGTGTCATTTGAGCTACTCTGGTTTATGTCACCTGAGAACGTGACACCCTTGTATTTCAGAAGTTGATACAGAAGAGAACAGTTGCAGAAATCTACCAGGTCATTAGAATTAAGGTTTAAATGTTGGTCTGTACTCAATGGTACTTGAGGATTATAAAGAGGTAACTGAAGTGTTGGTGCAGTTACTCTGTACTATGTAGTTGTTATTTCTGTTGCGCAGGTTTTATGAAACGCTTGTTCTGTTACCAGTATGTAAGGTGCAAAACTGCTTACAGTAGTCCTTTTCTGTGAGAGCAGCCATGACTCTTACATGAGAATGTACAAAAGGAAGACCTCGGGCAGTGAGTCTTAATTCGGGAATACATTATTGATACTAGGCTCTCTGTAAAGATTGCCACAGCAGATGTTGAAGCACAGAGTTTGCTAGCTGATTATCTTAGTTCTAAAAAATTTAACCTTTAGGGTTTTTTTATAAATTAACTTAACGTTGCATCTTACCCTGAAAGACCTTTGCTTAACAATTATACCTGCTGGACAGATGACTTGAAACCCTTTGAGTCTGTGTGTTGGTCGTGGCTTGCAGGGAAGAGGTGTGTGTTTTCTGGTTTTGTTTTGTACGTGTCTGTGGATGGAGCTAGTAAGAAGTGCCAGTGAATATTGCGTAAGAATGAAAAATAGGAAATCCTGTTTAAAAATACGTTGGTGTTGAAGAAATCTCAGCCTAGCGTACTTCCCCAAATCATGTTTCTAGTGCTTAGGTTCGAATAGCTGTTTCCGATACCAGGCAAAAAAGGCATCACGTGAGGTCTAGAACATACAGTACTTACCCTCACACTCTGCTGCTTTAAGCTTTGTTTGCCTGCAAATGAATTGATGAGAGCATGTCACAGCGTATCTAGTGTGGGAGCCAGGTTTTATTTTGGTGTGCAGGGGGGGACGGTGGTGCTCAATGGTTTGTTTTGAAACAGTTTCTCAGGATTTTCAAATATATTAATCTCTCAAGCTGCTGGCTGACAGCCCCATCATCTTTTGTTAAGGGAATGCAGATATTAGTGCGCAGAAAAGGCTTGAAACTCGTGCTTTTTTTTTTATTAATACATGCAAATCACAGGAATCCTGGGGTTACCCTGGGGTAGTCTCTGGCAGACTTGTGACCTCTGTGTTGAAAGTAATGTTTATATTACTTAAATTCTGAAGAGGCAGCTTGATGATTCTGATTTTCTTAAGTATCAAGCAAAAGGGTTAGCTTTAGCTTTTTGAAATAGTTCATAATTGCTTAGATGAAAAGCTGGAAGAAAGGCAGTGTGGGGGGGGGGGTAGCTGTGTAGCTGAACATGGTGTGATGACCTGCTCTGTGAGCAAAACAAAATTATGGAGTGTGAGGAAGTATTTCATAAAGGGCTGAATGAAATTGACCTGAAAGTTGTGGAATTGAAGCATGTGGATTTTCTGTGGTGTGTTTCTGAAGGTGATCACAGTTAAAAGCATAACATAAACTCGGGTCCAAAATGTAGTATTAAAAATAAACACCAAAAAAGCCACCTTTCAGGTTTTTTTTTTTTTTTTTATTTTGGAGGGCAATTTATTGACAAATCCTTCCTTAAATTGTTGCTTAGTATTGTAATCTTAGTCTGTGCATCAGAACTAGAATCCAAAAGTGACCAAACTAATATAAATAGCAGGCTTTCCCACAAGTCTATATTGGGACTGTCTCTGAGGGTGGGGAAATTCCTTGGTATTTATTAGAGCCTTGCATTGAAATTAATGATTCCAGGAAAACCTAATGCTCACAGTTGGAACACAAAAGGGTGAAAAGGGACAGGCTTTGCTAGTACTGATTTCCAGGAAATAGGCTGATGGGTTTTGGCTTTGTTTAAAATATATCCAAATGGGCTTTTCCTGGAAACCAGTCTTGTGTAGCACATCCTCTCTGAAGCGTTATCAGTCTGTTTTAGGCAAGTGGCAAGATTAACAATTCTTGATTACTCTGTAATCAATTTATGCATACCCAATTTAATGTAATGTCCGCTTACATAATGTATTTAAATCTGCAAAATGTAGGATTTTATAGGCAGGATGAAAATCACTTCTTCCTTTCTTCTGGTCTGATTTGCCTGTTGATTACCTTGTACATTTTGTGGATGGGAGCAACTGTGCAAATGGGTACGATAACTCTCTAACATACCTCTTCATGCTCAATACCTTGCCCAGTTAGAACACTTTTCTAGCATCTGGGGTTTTCAAACACTTGTTCACAGGAATCCAGCTGTAGGAGTATCTCAGGGGCAGTAAACTGGAGTCTTTTGCTCAATGTTGTCTTAGCATCTGTATTAGCTTATCAGCTTGATGGTATAAAGGCTACCCACAGTTATTGCTCCACTTTTTCTTGACTCACATAGCAGTGAGATGGAACTTGTCTTTCTGCTTCCTTTTAGAAGCCTGAAATTTGCTGCAATTGTCTACTTGATTTCCATTCAGAGTCAGTTTTGTATTATCAGGGAATGCGTTATGTGAATTGCAGATAAGCCCAGCTGGTGCTTATGGCACCATTTGTTAGCTTAGGTGCAATGCTGTGAAAACTTGGCTCTAAAAGCAGCATAATCGCTGCATTTGCATGTCACCGTGCCCCAAGCTAATGGTTACAAAGCTCTCATTATGACCTTCACTTGTTGTAGTATTAATTTACAGTATGATGAAATCTTGGATTCCCAAATCACCTATGCTAAGGTGCTGCACCCCAAGGGAGAATTTTATTCTTCCTTTGTTTCAGTCTTCCTTGAAATTGCTATGTCTTCCAGGCTTCTGGGAGACCACTAGTACCTAGCTTTCTTCGTCAGGCATCGCCTTACTAATAGGGGATGTGTTCTAGGCTTAAATTGACAGAAATGAAGCTGGTTACGATTTCTTAGCTCCATGTTGATATGAATTCAAATGAAGGAATATGCTGCTTTTGCTCTCTCCTTTGTATAACCTTTGCGGCTGTTTGACTGTGCTTACGCTGAAGATTGCTCAAAGAATCAGTTCACTCCTAGAATATTTTTCCTCCAAATGAAGCTGTTACATCTCGGGCTGGTATTCTTAGGGTCTGTTACGGCTAGAAAGAGTGTTGGATCTGAAATGGGATGAGAACTTGATGAAAAAATAACAATAAGGTCTGAAGGCCATTTAAAGGTGACAGTGATTGCTTTCAGCAGTAGGACACTGTTGCAGCGCAGCACTGTGGCTGCGTGTGTCAAAAACTAGAAATAGTAAGGATTGATAGATTTCGTCCCCCTTCCCTCCCCAAATGTTGTTTTTTTTCTCTTGGTTCAAAAATTGAAAAATATAATTTCCATGGGGAATTCAAGTGGTCTTTTTGGTGTACTGTCTTTTCCACTCTCCATTTGAAATGTTACACTGTAGAAAGATCGGTGTGGGTGTGCGTGTAGGAGGCCACACCAAACAAACAAAAAACCAACCCCTAAACCAACAAGACAAACCATCTGGTCCTGTATGCTGGCTCCAAAAGAGGACTATCAAACTCCAAAAGTCAGTACCAGTTTCTAAAGGTACCATATCCCTACCATTTCTCTTTGTGTTCTCAAGATGCATGGGTAATTAGAACCTCTTGGTGGGGTTAGGATTACTGAGGAAATAGACAATCCACTTTTGATTTATGTCAGTTACGCTTCCTCCCTGTCCCGTTTCAAGGAAGCTTCTCATAAGAGCTAGCTGAGGGTGGTTTATTGCTGGGGGGGATGGACAACAAAGAGCCTGGCATTAAGCTGATGCCTCTCTTAGAAGCCTTTGCTATAATCTTACAGCTTGGTACCCCCAAAATCTAAGACTAGCGTTCTGTATTAGACCTTAATTCCATTACCCATAATTTGTTCCTTGAATTCTTGTTAACTTTTAAGACAGCTTTTTTCCTTATCATAATTCATTAGGTTCAGAGAACTTCTCTACTTCACAGTTAAATCACTTTAAACTTAGTTATACTGTTGACTTGTAATATCATGCTTGTGTTATAACTCTTGGTGGTGTCAATGTGTTGTGGGTGATTGTCTTTATCTCACTAGCTCAGCTTGTTACTCCTCCTGCTTTGTCAGCTTGGGCTTCAAAATAAAACATGCTTTATCTGATCAGTTATCCGAGGTGAGACTGGACTGTATCAGCCCAGGCATACCTGCTTGAGTTGGTGTAATGACTCATTTCCAGCCTCCGCTCCTAGCCAAGAACCTTGGCTAAAGTTTCAGTTGTTTCCTGGGTCACAGTGTACTTGAATGACTACTGCCGAGCTGAATTCTCATGCAAAGATGGTTAAGAGGAGTTGAAAATGCTTAAAAGGATCTTAGTAGATTATAATTAGACATAACAAGTGCAAGCTCCTCAAGTATTGATCTTCTAATGTGCCTGAATTTCTTTTTGATCTTCCCACTTCCCTACCCCTCTACAAATGATGTAGCAAAGGGATTCAGATACTTGTAGATAATTACTTCGAATTTGTTTCATGAATCGGGATCTTCTCAGTATATTGCTACAAGTACTCTCATGCATATCACCACTTTGTAGCTGTGTAACTTTTCATAGATGGAGGAAGCTCTTGAATGTATTTGTCAATACCAAGATGCTTTTCTCCATTGTAAAAGCAGACAGTTTGTTAGCGATTCAGCCTGGAAACCCATTTTCTGCCAGGAGCAACATGAGACACTGAAGTCGGGGAAGGACAGAGCTGAATGCTACTTCAGAAAACTAATGATTCTCTAGAGGATTACAGCTTTGTATTAGCTGACCCACTACCCCTGTTAACCTCTCTTGACAAAAGGCCTTCAGAAAAGACCTAGCACGTATGAAATAATGCAGAACTATACTTAAATAGAGGAACATGTAAGAAATAATTGCCCTTCCATGCATCTTAGCTCATAGAAATCTTGTTTCTGCTGAGAAAGGACATACTTGTGATTCTCTGGAGGAGTGATCACTGGCTAAATTTGGGTTGTTTTTCCATAGTTCAAATGATGAAAATTAATATCTTTGTGACTTTTTGTCATGTCATTATGCACAGGCAAATCAGAAGAGGGATTAGTTGCAACTATGTCTGCTTAGAAGTTGGCACTTTTGGGCTCCATCTTGCCTGTGCAGCTTCCGGTAGGAGGATGCAAATGGGTGGACCTAGGTGGTTCCTTTACTCCAAACTGAAAGGACAAAGTTGTTAAATCATTAAAATAGGAAGGTAAAGAAAAAAGTACTCTTCCTGCAGTTGAACATTATAAGTAAAAGCTTGTCAGTGTCCATTTGTTTGAGTTGTCATTAAAAAGCTGGCATAAAAGCTCTCAGTTTTGATTCAGTGGTGCAAATGTCAGGCACTGTAATATTTGGTCAGACAGATATTCTGTCTTGCTTATCCTGTCGCCAAAAATAAAATGCCCCTCACCATGTTTTTATTTCTCTTATGAAAAACAGGAAGAAATGCTATGCTAGCTCTTACCTTTGTCATAAATTCTACTTTTTCCTTTTGTAGGTTGTTAAAAAGGCGCTTTTTTTTTTCTTGACAGTAGCAAATGAATTATGCATTTTTATCACTACTGAATGTCAAACTTCCTTTTAATTGAATAGTAATAAGGAAATCTCATGACTTTGGAGCAAAAAGTAGGCAAAAAAAATAATGTTCTTGAGTGCTCAGATGTCCTTGCTGTCACAGTTAGTTTGACGTTCTTCTGTGTTATCCATTCAAGACAGTCACTTACTTTTCCTGAAAAATGTTGGAAGGGAAGCTAGAATTCAGGAAATGCTCATGCAAAGAAATCCTGTGGGACTTAAGTGCTGATAAACTGTGCAGAAGAGAGGTGCCATAATGTAGCTTACTAGCTTGGATTCAGAACAAAAAAATTGTGGAAAACTTTAACAGAAACCTCTATAATAATGATAGTGCTGCTATACTAAATGCATTTCTTATGTACAGAATAAAATACGGCAAAGTACCTTAGTGTTCACATTCTTTGTGTACTCAGTAGAGCAATGCATACTGCTTGGTGCCAGAAAGCAACTGCATGTTCCCTTGCTCTGCTTAACTCTGAAGGTTGAATACAAATCTCTTGCAAAGATTATATGCCCATGCGTTTCATGAAGGAGGTCACTGTATGTTTCAAGAGAGGTGCTCTCCTCAACTACCCAGCAAGAGCCAGAAGGAGAGCCAAGGTATTTCAAGTCCCATTGGAGTTCAAACAAGACCTCATTTTGTCGTTAGGAGCTCCCAATTCAGATTGTGTTGCTTTCAGCACTCCTGCTCCTATCGGTTAGAATTCTTTGAGGCTTTCTAACTTGAAGTGTGACCTAATGCCATGATTGTTTTTTCTGGTTGTAGTTGATGGCTTTTAGATTAAGCTACTTAAGTTATATACAAATAAGCACCTACTGATGAGGAAATCTTGGGGGCATAGTAGATTTGCAGGTTGAAAAAGTTTGGAAATCGCATCTAGCAGGTCGATTTTTGTGCTAGCAGATGAATCTCGTCAGTTTTGCTGCTGTCACACCTTCAAATAATTTTGCACTGGCACGGATTTTCATGGTTTAAAAATACTTTGCATGGAATTGGTTTCAGGGCTTGTGATGAACAAATCTTAACTTTTTCTTGAGTTTTCTTGATTTTTTTTTTTATTTCTAAATTGCACTGGAATGACAGAAACAACTAATTCCTCTTATTCCTAGCTTGCTGTAATACATGTTTTCCTTTTACTTTGAGTGCTTTTGATGTGTTTCAGGATTTTGTCCCATTGTACCAGGATTTTGAAAATTTCTACAACAGAAACCTCTACATGCGCATCCGGGACAGCTGGAACCGTCCAATCTGCAGTGTGCCAGGGGCCAAAGTGGACATGATGGAGAGAGTTTCCCATGACTATAACTGGACGTTTACGTGAGTCACAATTGAAGAAAAGACTTCCAAAAACTATCTTTAAGTAGAGGGTCTATGAGAGCAAGTTGCAGGCTGTGAGGTTAAAGGAGCAGTGAATTGTGTTTGTTCTGAGCTTTCCAGTGGCTAGAAGCAATGAATTTTGCTCTTTTGAAACACATCTGGCCAGTGAGGTCATTATTTGTGTATCAGTGTATTTGACTACTTACTAAGGCTCTTGACAATGTTAAGATTGCATGGGCATACACCTATAATAAAATTAATACTTTTGTGTGTGATGACTAGAACCTGGAGCAGATACTTTGGATTGCACTGCTACTTGTGACTTTGTGTTGATTTAGAATCAGTCCTGACACTTGAAGTAAACATCACTGCCTGAAACTGAATTTAACAAGATTGTTTTGAGTCAGAACTGCAGTAGTCTGTAGAAACAAAATCAGAAATGCAAGGACAAGGATTTTTACAAATTGGAAATGACGTATCCCAAGTTTGATGTGAAGAGGTTTGCAGCACAGTACTTGGTGAAACTAGTCATGTCTCTCCTTGGCTTTCAAGGGCAAAATAATTAAAAGCTTTTTTCAACTGAACTTCTTCCTTAATCTCTGTCATGTATTGTTAGCACAGCAGTGCCAGATGTGTTTCCTTTCTGTGGCTAGAGGATATCCTGCTTGAGGGGCTGCCGAGTTAATTGATCTAGAGATCTTATTTTGTAATTGAAAAGTTATATGTTTCTGGGATGGAGGGGGGACATGCAAGAGAATAAACAAACAGTTTGAGAAGCCTCAAGCAGTGTTAGATATGACAGCAAATGTGCATTTTAATGTAAACTGTTGTGGGAACTAGTTGGAGACCACAAGATAGGGAAAGCCTATTTTTCAGTGATCGTTTCAGTTTCATGAGAGGAGTACTGAAATAATTCAATGGTTGGTTCTATTGATTTTTAACATTTCAGCGTAAATTCTAGGAAACTGAAATGAGCATCTTCTGGTGCAGTTAATATTTTTTTTAATTGTGGCTGTCCTAACTTGTGGTGTTTTTAAAACACAGGTACACGGGGAGAGTGATAAAGGACATTATTAATATGGGTTCCTACAACTACCTTGGATTTGCACAGAAGGCTGGGACTTGTCAAGAAGCAGCAGCTAAAGTTTTGTCCCAGTATGGAGCTGGGGTGTGCAGCACTAGGCAGGAGATGGGTAAGTTTGAGCAAGATAGGATGTTCCCCGAATGTATGTTTCAAAGGCTGTAATCTCATTGCAGGTCTCAAACATTACCTGTTACAGCTTTTGAACCTTAGACTAATCAATAAAGAAGCTTTTACTTTAGTGAAGACAAATTGACTTGCTGGGTTTAGTTTACATGGCACAGCAGTTGGCTCACTTATGTTTTCTCATGTTATTTTTTTCTTTCAGTGTTCCCTTGGGGGCCTTATATAAAGAGCAGCTTGCTTGGTAGAAATTCTTCTTGTAGAATATAGCAATAGTGAAAGCTTCTCCTCACTCCAAATTTCTCATTTGTTTTATGTGCAGGAAACTTGGACAAACATGAGGAGCTGGAAAAGCTAGTTGCCAGGTTCCTAGGTGTGGAATCTGCAATGGCATATGGAATGGGGTTTGCAACCAACTCTATGAACATTCCTGCTTTAGTTGGCAAGGTATGGCTTAAGTCACTGGCAAAAGCTCATCTAACACAGATTCTGGTGGTTGGGTTTTTTAAAATCTACTCGTTTGGTTTTGGTTTTCGTCAGTGGCAACTCCTGCAGGTATTCTCTATGTAAACTGTAGGTCACAGTACGTGTCTCTAACCTTGGCAAAAATCTTTTGGGGAAATGGCATCCATGGGACCAGTAGCAGTCTCGCCCTCTTTCTAGGAGAGAGCCTAGGATGTTAAGGCTTGCTTCCTCAGGCTACACAGTAGTGTATGAAATGGCTGATTGACAAGCCGATTGGCTGAAGGTATTTTGATGCTCTTGAGACACTAAGTGATTGTGTCAGTGAGACACAATAAGCTGAACTGCATGTTGGTACACGCAGAATTTATTATCTTTGGGTGACAGCTGAAAAATCCTTCCTTTGAAGGAACGAAATCTTAGTAGAAAAACTATTTGAGAGAAACAAGGGCAAATGTAAAGACTGACGATGTCTACTATATGCCCCATAAAGCAGTACGCAATGCAGCCTGAGTGTCCTGCTTCTCAAACTATGTTTATTTTACTTATTGGAAAATGAAAAGGAAGAGCACTCTTTGTTTACATCAGCTGGTGCAAAATAGATATTCTCTTAGCTCCTGCTTAGAGTAAAATAGTGTAAGTACTGGAACTGTTTCCTCTTTTTTTGAAAATGATTCACTGTTAGCCTAATTCTACTAGCCTAATGGAATTCTTTGTCCCCGTGTAGTGAATTATTTTCCCTTTATTCCGTTTGTGTTTTCCCACTTCCTGAGATCACTTTAAATTCTTCTACTTGTGATATCTACGGTGTATAAAATTGCTGCCTTGTTCTTCCCAGCAACTGTTCCTCCTGGTGAATCTGTTCTTGACTAGCTGTACTGTCTTCCTGTGTGTTGTTTTATTTGTAACAAAGAAGCAGCACTATCTACATAACGCCTCTTTTCTTTTGATCTGTTAAAGTTTTAAATATCGGACGTCTTCCCTAAGGAAAGATGGTTTTGAGTCTGATGCCAGAGAGAAGTTCAGTACTTCAAATCCCCTCTTCCTGGAGTCAAATACCTCTGCAGTGCTATGATTTTGAACAACATATGTTACTGATGGTGTATCTTTTACTTGCATTTTTCTGCTCTTTGTCATCCCACATCTCCCTGATTTTTTTTGTCTTCAGCAGAAACGTGATTCACGATTTCTCTGAGACCTTTTGGATTTGGAACACACATGGTCAGACATATATAAGTAGACTTCTGTCTGTTCCAAGTCAGTACAAATTGCCCATTACTGCAGAGTTACTCAATCTTCTTTGTGTGGATCCCGGTGTATATTTTCAATAGCTTGTGAGAATACCCTTGAGACACCTTACTCAGCTCCTTAGTTTTCACATTTGAATTTTAATAGTTTTACAACCATTGAGGGAATCTGAACAGTAAATTCCAAGGCATGTAACATACCTGTTTTCATGCACATAACTTGCACATTTACTAAACAAACTCTCTTCATAAATGGATACAGCAGTCTGTACTATGTTAATGAGCATATTTAGTTTTTGTGCACTTTATTTAAAGTAGTAAGAAGCTTCTGCCTCGTAACACTAGAAGTGCCCTTATACTCAGGTGCTAATACTCCAAATAGAAAATGCTCTCTTCTGAAGAAAAGAGTTCTTGTCAAACAAACCATTTCACAGTTCAGAATGTTCACTAAATGCTTTTTTTGGCTGCCTGAAGTTGCTTCTCTCTGCACTTTTGATTTCTTCATTGTCTGCAAATAAGGACTCGCATAAATCCTGAATTCTGGCACCACCCAGTACACATTTGGCTGTGTGCACAGCGTGTTTGGCAATGCTTTGACAGAGTCCTTAGTAAAGTTGGGAGATTCCCATGCTTAATTAAACTCTTGGGCTCTCTTTTTCCTTTTTTTTTTTTCTTTTTAACTTCTGTTTGTGTCTCTCTGCACGTTCTTACATTTTCAGGTGTAAAGCTTCTTGGAACACAAATTTTTGGAGGTTTGGCAAATATAATCAGTAATGGCATATGCATTTGGCCAGAAGGAGTCACTGATATGATTTGAAGCTAATCATTATTTACATCTTATCTGGGCACTTACATTGCAACGTAATTAACTTAAAACACAAACCACTGCAATGAAGTTACTCACGTATACGTAGTACTGGACCACCAGTTCTGGTTTTGTTTTGTGGAATCCTTAGGCACTTGGTTTATGTTGCTACTGAATCCTCTTTTAATAGCAACAAATATGACTTGACTATCCTGGGATCTGACTCTATCCCGTAATCTGATCAGCATTGGTCAGGAAAAGGAGTTCAAAAGCTTCATCAGCGTTACCTAGTTGATCTTTATTTACTATACCTTGTTAAGAGCAACTTCTACTAGTTGGTGTACACTGAAAGTTGTATTTCAGCACTGCTAAAGCATCACTAAAAACAGGTCTTTCTGTACCCGTCAGTTTTCAGCAGGAGAGACCCGCCGTTGACAGCCAAGTTGTTGGCTGCCTAGTACGGTCACTGCCAAGCATGCTGAGTCTAGACCACAGAAAATGTGAGATTTGAGGATTACATAGTCAGAAGTTGTTAGACCATTTGAGGATAAGCTAGACTCTAAAACTTGCCAGTTTTGGACTAAGCGTCATTAATGTAGTTACTGTAGCTAGCTAATAACAGCATTCTGTACCGCTTTTAGTGCAGAGCTTTTCATCATAGCTCTGGGCTGACAGAGGCTAGATAATGGAGTTATAGTAACAGTGCTTGAAGGATCTTTTTTTGGTTGTAAGAAAACAAATTAATTTCCATGTATAGTTAGTTTGTGAAATGAAGTGGTCAGGACTAAATTACGCCGTTTATGTATGCAGCACTTTGTGGTAAAATGTGGCATTCGCTTCAGTTTCCATGTCTGCCTTGTAGGATGTGCTGGTAAGTCTAATCTTCACTGGCGTATGTTTTTCTTGATACCAGTAGTGTGATCTCCAGTTAGTGTTAGTCTTCTCCTGGATAAATGCAACTGAAGTCTTATCATTGTAGTAGCAGCACTCAGTTTTAGATATGATCATCACTGAATGCTGTACTGTACCAGTGGCTTCTTTGATCCTTTGCCATCTCTCTAGTGGCAGACAATACTGGATTCTTTTTAAATTAATTTATTTTGTCTAACTGAATGTCCCCTTCTGTTACAGGGGCGTGAAAAGAGGTTGCTCATTGATTTGTTACATCATCTTTCCCTACCAAAAGATTGTACTTGTTTTTAGGGAGAAGCTCCTTCAAGACTATTAATATTTTCTTCCTCTTCTTTTAATCTATCACTTTTCCTACTTCCTACCATTTAAGAAGGATACTAGTACTGGATTATTATGTTCAGGTTTTGACACAGTAGTGTTTCACAGCAATGCCCTCTGACGTAGTGTACATACTCCTTGTCTGGTGTAGTAGTTCCAAAGAGCAAATGTCAGTTGGAGATTTCCATGCTGTTTATGCCAGAGTCTCTGAGATATGCAGTGTGAATCCTTCTAACAGCAGTTTGAACATGTGACATTTAGTGCAGTTTCTGGGGAAAAACAGGCCTGAGCTTTTCCAGGGTGTAGAATATTTCGTGGTACATTGCAATTCTAGTGCAAAACTTCCTTTATAGTGGAGAAAATACTCTTGTCTGTGACACTTCCTTGTGTAGCTGTAGGCAATGCTTTTAACAACTCCTTCTAGTAACTCTCACTGCGGAGAAGAAATGTTCTTGACTCTTCCCTCCACCATGTTTAATAGAGAAACATAGAATGAGTGTGTGTTTAGTGTCAAATCTTCAGCATCTTTACATGCTTTCTGGATTTTTAACTGAAAGTCACTTCTAGAGTTGCAGCAGATTTGCACAGTGATTGGGAGTCGGCCAAGGTTATTTAGAAATACTGCTCTCGCAAACTAATCCCCCAATATGCATTCCTGTAGTCCACAGTGATAACACTGTGGCTGAATGTTCGGCATATCAGCTATTGACCTGTAATCATTGCTGCTCTCAAAACAGATGTTATCCTGTTTTGGTATTTGTCCAAGGGTATATCTT
This sequence comes from Larus michahellis, assembly GCF_964199755.1. Lineage (NCBI taxonomy): Eukaryota > Metazoa > Chordata > Aves > Charadriiformes > Laridae > Larus > Larus michahellis. The sequence goes on along the minus strand of NC_133899.1, from coordinate 66,880,869 downwards.
CCCTTTTTTCAAAAAGCAAACAAATTCAATGTAATGTTTAATGACTTCTCAAGTTCACTCTGCAGTTTTGTTTTCCACTTCCCGTCTCTTGCATGTTACCTCCATCTACAAAGTACTTAATAGTGTTTCATTAAAGAAAATTAGTCCCTTTGGTACCACTGAGCACACATGGGTTTAATCAGTGGTTACCTCCTAATGTAAGAAATAGTGCAACTTTGTGATAAGGTCATTAATCTCGGGCTTTGGTGGCCTGTTTCCTAGCACTACTGTAGACTTGCTGAGTGAACTGTGACAAGCTGCTCTGCTCTGTTTTACCTGGCTGCATAGGAGGATGAGGACTAATCATCAATACGAGATATTGAGACAGATTCAGCTGCAGGACTTCTGGGAAAAGTGAAACCTACGTGGTTCTTTCAGTTAACAGCAGTTGTGTATTTTTATTTGCCATACTGAGGCTGCAAGTTGTTTGTTAGCAAGCATTGCCTGGACTAGCTGCATTTATGTTGGAAATACATATTTATTTATTTATTCTTAAATGATTTCTGAACTGAAAGGTGTTATATGCTTGGCTGCGAAACGTAACCTTTTCGATATCTTCTTCTTTCCCCTTCTAATTCAGGGCTGTCTGATTTTGAGTGATGAACTGAATCATGCATCGCTAGTGCTTGGAGCAAGACTGTCAGGAGCAACTATTCGAATTTTTAAGCACAACAGTAAGTATCAGATGGTGGACTCTGCCTTTCTGCAGATGCTATAGGTCAGATACAATCTCTTATATCTTCTAATAGTTGGAAATCCAATTTCATGGAAAGAAATCAATTGCTGGTTACCTGAAAGGTCAGAAGACTGCTGCTACTGAGAATGTAATCATCCTGAATTGGATATTTTTTGATATGTTCAGTCTCAACTGATAACATTTTTATCCTGAAGCTGTTCTGGCTTACATCTTCTGCATCTGAAGAGGACGTGCTGCCCTTTGGCAAGTCTAGGGGCATGAGTGTTTTAACATGGCTTCTTGTTACTTGGATAGCTCAGCAGAGTTAGACTATTCTAACAGTCCGTGTCGCATAGTAACGCAGTCTTGTAGTGGTCTAGGTTACAATTTGGAGGGTAAGAAAGTTTAATGTTAGGACCAGATGCTGACATGATCTTACAGTAACAAAAGCTTATGAATGCCGATGTCCTAGCTAAACTAGACAGCTGTGCATTGGTACAATGTAGTACAAAAGGAATTTTGGGGATGGGAAGCATAGTTTAATTTTACTGAGTTACTTGCTTTAAGTATTTGTTTCACTTTGCTAGTTTGAGCTTCCTCCAAAGGAGGTATTTAGAACCTATATTTAGAGGTATTTTCAGATTAAGACTCTGAAGGGTTTCCTTCTCTTATTCTCAGTGAAAGAGGTACCTGGTTGTCCTTGATCAGTAAAGCCACTATCTTCATTCTTCAGCCACTCCTAATACTCTTTATAGTATCAGTCTGAGATCACGATGACTCTTTTGCTCTCTTTGAAGTGTGCGGTGGTGGCAGCAAAGCTTGGGTGGCTGCAATTATTTTCCTTTTTTTGTCCCACTTAATAGTGGATCCTCTGCTGTGCTTATTGTTTCTTTTGTGTTCTCTCTTGTTCTCATAATTTTCATTACAGAAGTATAGAGCGTACTGTAACATTAGTGATATCTTTTTTTGTTGGTTTTTTTTTTCCATAAATCTTAATTGCTGGGCAAGATCACAAAAGTTTTGCATTCAACTTTTGCATTTATATAGACATAACTTCTGGACATTGCATCCAGTTACAGAATTTCAGAGAGGACTGGTGACAAACATAGTTCTGGGTATGAGGAGAAGGACTTAAAAGCTCTGGTGTGATGAGGAAGAGTAGATGATCTGTGGGTATGGGGTACAAACTAGCAATGGTGAGACTGGGGGATATTCTAGAAACCTTATAGTTGGTGGGGATCTGTGAAAGAGAATGGAGTGGTAGATTAGAATCAGAAGGCAAAATGTAAGCAATGATCTTGGCCTGTCAAGATGATGATCAACTCAGTTATGTACGTGTTCTCAGTCCAGCTCTTGTTATACCCTATGCTGCCTCAGTTAACTTCATTTTCCTAGACTTCATTAATGGCTTTGTTCATATTCTTTTTAGAAATAATGGGGGGGGAGGGGAAGGAAAATCCCTCTTAAAATCCTTGTTCAATGTTTTCATTTTTTTTTTTACCTAATTCTGCAGTTTGTCCTTTTTATTAAGGTCAGACCTAGTTCCCAGTCTTTCCCTCTTTCTTGAGAGATCAGAGCAGGAGTTTATATTCCATTGTTCTCCCTAACCGCATTAAACTTTCCTTTCTTCCTTGAAAGATTCGTTAGAGGCAGGGACTCAACTGCTGATGTCATCTTTGTCTTTTTCTAAACATTAGCTATCTTCTAACAGTCTATTAACTGACCTATTTTGCTGCATAATTTCTAGTCTGGTTCTAGTTCACAAGCTCCTCTCACAGCTACAACTGTCCTAGTCTCTACCAATCCTCTTTTCATGATTGCTCGTGCTCTTTTTCATGCCCTAGTGTTTATATCTGTCTCTTGCTCAGCACTTTAGCTTTTATGATTTGACTACTCCCATCTCCAATCCCTTCCTCAGGTTTTTTTTTTCAGGACTGATTTCATGTGTATTTATTTGCTCACATTAGTCAGGTCTCCTAGGATCATGTCAAATGCTCGTAGCCAAAGCTAGTAAGGTTTCAGAATACATTACTACTAACACTTCATCTGTCTAGTTTCTGGTATGCTGAGCACTGTCCTTTTTCCTATACTGGTGATTCTTTTTTTCTTCCTTTTCTGTTTTTTGGTTTAGTAGCTTCCTGTTCCACATCTCCAGTCCCTTCAATTTAAAACACAGTAAGAAAAAAGTACACTTGTTCCCCTTCTTGTCCTGCACTCTGGTCTATCTTCTACTTACCTTTCGTTGATTATTCTTGAGCTTGCTGCTGCTGTTTTTTAGTTATTTCTATCCACAAGGACACACTTACTACCTAACTTGCTTTCTCTTTTCCTCACGATGAGATACCTTCCTCCTTTTTTTTTTCCTTCCTTATTTGCTATGTGTGCCTAATGCTCTAACTTGTGCTTTTAGCTTAGGATGGTGAAATTCTTCCTCAAACAGTCACTCATTCCCTTTAGTCTCATCTGTGGGCCCACAGCTAAATGAAGCCCATGCTTATGGACTTATGTATGGTCTGTCTTCCACACAGGAGCAATTTGTGCATTTCTGGAGTATTGCTGTCTTTAGTCATGTCAAAGCTCAAGCTAGTAGCTGTTTTGGTACCATTTAACAGTAATTTCTGGTGCAGATATGCAAAGCCTGGAGAAGCTGCTCAAAGATGCTATTGTGCATGGGCAACCTCGTACACGGAGGCCCTGGAAAAAAATTCTTATCTTGGTGGAAGGAATATACAGGTACAAACTATTCTTTGTATTCCTAAGACCCTCCACATGAGATCTAGCTGCTTAGTTATTTGGGTTCCTTTGCCAAATCAAACTATGAATATTGTGACTTCATAGTTATTTCATTTATCTCATCTACGAATTAAATTGAGCTGTGTATGTCTCGCATCCTGGACTTTCTGTTGCTAGTACTGTAGCTCCACCCGGTGTTATCACAGTGCTTCCCACATCCTGATTAGACTGTAGAAATTAATTAATCTAAACTGATTTTTTACATCGGAGCTGAGGTCTTAAATTGCTTGTCCATTCCATTCTTTCTGTGCTCACTAGATGATGCTAGTGCGATAGAATCGCACAAATTGAATGTTTTTGCTGAGAGTGAATAGGAGCATGTAGTAGGCTTAGCTGTGTTAAGCGTTTAAATCCTAGTGACTTTCAGCACAAAATGGGATGTTTCGGAGTGCTACTAATGAGTGCCTAGTCAGTTCTTAAACTTTAAAACAACAGGTAAGTAGGTGTCAGATCAGAATACTGACACTAGGGTGGAAGTAAAAATGAGAATTCATTTATAAAATCGTCACTGAACACATTCCGTTGCCTTAATTTACCTTTGCTGCTACTATTTAGCCTGTATGTCAGCATCCCAGAGATGTTAAACAGGTAGAAAGTGGAGATCTGGGCCCCAGTTGCAAGGGGGAGTTATTTCTCTGCAGAAACACAATGTGTCTAGCAATTTTTATGTTCTCATAATTACTGAGAGAGTGAAGAAAAGAAACTTAGTGACTTTAGGCTCTATAAGGAGGCCCCGACCATTAAATCAACTTACACTGAATTTCTGTTTCTCAACAGTATGGAGGGATCCATAGTCCGTTTGCCTGAAGTGATTGCCCTTAAGAAGAAGTACAAATCCTATCTATACCTTGATGAGGCTCATAGTATAGGTGCCCTGGGTCCCACTGGCCGGGGTGTAGTGGAGTATTTTGGCCTCAATCCTGAAGATGTGGATGTTATGATGGGAACATTCACCAAGAGCTTTGGAGCTGCTGGAGGATACATTGGGGGCAAGAAGGTAAAAAGCTGGGAATCTCATGGCTGTTTCAGGCTGGTGGTGGTATCCTTCATTAAGCATTTCAAAGCTGATCTATTGCTCGAGTACCTTGATTGTCCATTTGTTTCATAATTTTACGTACTGTCTACTACAGTGGAAGTCTGTGCAATGCAAAAGAACCTAGTCTTGTGAAATACCTCATCATTTTATAGTTTTCACACGGTCAGCAGTGATCTCAGCTTGCAGAATGTATGGTAGTGGTGTAATATCGTTTTAGGAAGTGCTAGGAGCCAGGAAGCAGGGATTTCTTAATGTTACTTTTAATGAGACTTGTAGGAAAAATGCCAAAAGCTGAAGTTTTTCACCCTGGTTGGAGGAAAATCCCCTTCTTACGTTGGTCTGGTAGAGTTGATTCCCTTGGGACTCAAACAGTTTGCTTTCTAAAAAGACGCTTTTTTCTTTTTTTTTTTTTGGGTGGGGGTTGGCTACTGACCGTCTTCTATTGGAAAGTACTGCTAGAATGTGTTGCCCTTGCCAGACCCCCCCTTTTGGGAGGGATGGTGTAGGCAATTGCATGTGTCCGCTTTCTCATATCCTCAAACATATCTGACAGATCAGGCTTCTAAGCTTAATTTGAGAGTAAAATTCTACCATTTTCCTACCAGGACAGTAATTCTTTAGATACTAGTAGTGACGATTACTCGAGCTTATCCATGCAGAGGTGGGTTTGTGGATGTTCGTCTTTAGGAGTTTACTACGCTTGACCTAAAATTACTCAGACATCTTCCCCAGAAGAAAAGCACCATATTAATCTTTTTCCAAAAGTAGTGAGTCAGTGGGATTAACTCCCTTGGCATCAGGTAAAGCAGCTAAGAGTCCTTCGCAACTGTGTTTTACATACTGTTTGAGGGATTGCTTCAGAGGTAAGAGGCCTTAAATCTTCTTACCTAGTTTATTTCAAAGTCCCTTTACAACTTCCTTTCATTTAACTCTGACTCCAGGCAGACACCAACATAACATTGAGCATTTCCACATATTTCTATGATATGTTCCTGACTTGTGCTATTTACAGGGCCATCATTATTAATTTTATGGTAGCAGAAGACAGAATCTGTCCTGGCATTCGTGCTGATCGTTATACTATTTTGCTGGAGTGGTCTGGGTGTTCTGGAGTGGTTTTGTTACAGTTAACAACAAACAGCCTAGATCTATGGTGTGTCTGTCCTTTGTTCGTGTATGACCTGCTTTTGCCCTCTAACAAATGTAGCAGGTGTATTTATCTGGGAAATGCAGGAGGGGTAGGCTGAGGTTCTTGCACTCTTAAATTACACCTGCTGCTTTATTTATATTGTGCTGATAAATGGGAGAAAATATTTTATGAGCTATTTCCCTGTTTGGTGACTTTTGTGGGGAAACAATTATATTGAGCATGATACGTAAGCACCTATGGTTCCTGCTCCCCACTATTTCATTTGTTTTATACTCCTACTGTTACAATAAACACTCTTGAAACATGGCCTGTGCACAGCTTGTGTAATGCAAATGCGTTGTTGCAATCCAGTGCTGATGGTGTTAGCTAAACAAGTCTGTCATAGGCATTTGTCTCTGATCAACACATGTTCTTGCCCTGTGACATAATTATGGGTTGTCATGTCCCCGCCGTTCGCTCTTCAACTGCTTATTACTTGTACTGTAAAATCAATCCTTGAGCTACCTGTTCTCTTCCATGATGTTCTGAAAGAGGTTTCTTGTGGTGGCCAGTTTTACTCTGAAATTAAGACAATACAATAAAGCATTTTTCCAAATGCTGGGAATGCCATGTCTGATGCCTCTTGTGTTTTGCTAGGAACTGATTGATTACCTCAGGACATACTCTCACAGTGCTGTGTATGCAACATCACTGTCACCTCCTGTTGTGGAGCAAATCATCACCTCCATGAAGTGCATTATGGGTGAAGATGGTACAACTGTTGGTGAGTATTTCTAACAGTAAGCATGTGGAAGGGGGAAGCCAAAGAGAGCCTCTTTGTCACTGACAGATAGCTCGTTCAGTGGACACATCCATAATTACCTGTTCGTTCATGTAGACTTGAAATTTCTGGAGCAATAAACCAATTTACTATCCTACTTGGCCGATCAGCCTAATAACAGTATAAGCAATTTCCAGCTAGAGGTAAGTCATCTTAGTCTTATCTAAGAGATAGTATTGTATTGTCTTGTATTGATTTTTTTTTTTGTTCTGTGAGTAGCTTTTCTAGCTGCCTCCTTTCTCTTCCCCATTGTCTGTCCTTTGTAATTTGCCGACTTTTTAGATTGTTTTCAGAGCATTTTGCTGTGTATTTTTTACAGTCTTGTCAGTCTTGTGAACTGGTTACTGCAGGGGCAATGCTTTTGATTTTCATCTCTAGTAAATTTGATGTTTGCACCTCAGTTAAATATGTGAATGTTTCTGAAATCCCTTTTTACTTGGGGAGCTAGAGGCAGTTTTCAAGATCAGTAGACTTAACGCACCAGGAGAAGAAATTCAGCATATTTGTCTTTATTGTCTTAGTTTTCCTTTTTCATTATGAAAGTAAGAAAGGGGAAATCTGTATTAGTCTCGATGCGTTCAAAGTCAAAAATACCAATTCTTGTCTCATTTGCTTAGCAGGTAGCATCTTCCTTTGGTTATAGCATGAATTAAATAGCTTGCACTTGTGATGGGTAAGCTGCCTTGAAACTGAAACGGTACAGCACTTTGCATGTAGGATACTTTTCCCTCTCCACAGCTAATTAAAAAAATTGTGAGCAGCTCACACCGGATGACAGTGTAATTTGAGGATCTGTCAGTGGCGTTCAGTTCAGAGGCTCTTAGAATTCAAACTGCAGAATATGTTCAGTTACGGGAGTTTCAGGCCTCTGGCCACGAGGTGGTGGTGTATACTGAAGAACTGTATTTGCTCTAGAACATGGCTCATCTGACCGACTAACCTGACAGTTAACTCCAACAGTGAAAAAGCTCGCTGCAGAAATTACTTCAGAATTTTTCTCTTATAACAGGTTTCATTCAGCTTGTTTACATTATCTGAGAACAGAGTTAGTGCCAGCAGTTGGTTTTGGTGGTTGCTTAATAGAGAGGTCACCACTGAGGCAAGTACAGCCAGGCAGCAGCCTGTATCTGTGCTAGCACTGGCTGCTTCCGCGTGGTCCATGTGAGATACCTGTACTAGCCAAGAGTTGTCCCCAGTGCTGCTCTCAGGAACAGATACTAACCAAGATTCAAACTACACAAAAAGCTGTGCAAAAGGGCCGGGTCTTGCCATCGTCTTAAAAGTGACTGAGCTCTTTCTTAGCTGATGATTTGCCAACAGTCTGTGGTCTGCTCAGGCGCTGCTTGTTTTGGGTTTCTTCCAGTATCTGTTTTGCTTAATGAAGTGGGAAGCAAGGAATGTGTAACTGATTTCTGTTTGCAGTATTCAAGCTAAGGCATTTTTGCCCCTTTCTGAGGCTACAGTGCGATATTTGTTCAAGCCAGGAGAATGGACGCAACTTCCACTCCAGGCTGTTCTCCTGCCATTATGCCAGCAACATCCCTCAGAGCTGAAAGGTGAACCAAATCAGGAACCAATTTGGCAAAAAAAATAATCTCAAAGTCAAAAGGCTGCTTGTTGTTGTTGTGTTGCTTAAAACTCGTGTCAGGCTACATCCTGCTAATTTGGCGCTAAGGAGTACCAGAATTCCTAGCTGCTCTTTCTATTGAGAAAATAAGTGATTTTGCTGTTTGAAAGCTGTGTCATTTCAAAGAAGCCTCTGTACATTTGATTTCTATACAAACTGTAGTGCTTTTCGGAAGTGCTAGATATAACAGCAGGATAGCCAAAGTCCTCTCTGCTCACGCTCAGATTTCTCAGCTACAGGTCTTGTGAAATTGTTACTGGCTTTCTAAGCATCTAAGTTAGCCTTCAGCTAGGATAAGCACCTCATAGGAGGATCCCTGCACGGAAGTGCTTCGCAGTTCATTTTCTGCACAGTCTTGTTTCCCAGTCATGCATTTTTTTAATTGCCTTAAGGCTTTAGAGATAATATTACTTTGTAGGCATTTTCGGTGGATGAAGTTGGCAAATGTTCAATTGGATGAACTGAGCAGCTGCTTAGTGATAGCATGACAAAGTTGGTTTTGTTTTTGTTGGTTTTTTTTTTTCCCCTTGTTTAAGGGATTTGGCTGAAAAACTTCCCTTTGGAGTCTGTGAAATTATGGGTGGGGCTCTGGAGGACCACAGCCTGCAGTTGGTTTGACCAAGAGTAAATGTGGTGTAGAGTGGTGCTGGTAAGAGTTGTTAACTGTGGAAGACAAGTAGAGAAACAGTGTTAAGCTGCGTGTTTCAAAAATTCCACTGCTTTTAAATTAATCAAGCTGAACTAATGGATGAAGGAAAACTTGGGATAGGGGAATGGTTTTACAAGGGTACAGGAGTTGGAGCTGGAATCAGAACAGTAGCCAGCTAGCTCCCAACACCATTTTTTGGGCCACTGCTAAATCTTTTAATGGCTCCAAGAATGCTTTCTTGAAAAGAGGCTTTGCGGCCTCTTTGTCTGCCTGCTTCGGTTCACCACACACTATTGGTAAAAGCTGCTGTCCTCCGTGACATCAAACCTATGTGGAAATTATGATGTCAGATTGAGATGGTCTGTAGCTGAGGAATAAGTAGTAGGACGCAATTACTTTTTGAGGATGAAAGGGTTTTTTTGTGTATTATTTTGCAAGAATAAGTTAATTCTCTCCTCTTAAGCTTCAGGTTATTTCTAAATCTAATGAAACATCTGGAAGCTCTAAACTTACAATATAAGGCGTTGTAGTTACTAAAACTTTACATAACTAAAAAAAGTAAATATCTCCTTTCAGATCTTTCCAGCAAGCTGCCAGTGACTAAATAGGATATTAGTAGGAGGCAGCACAGACAAAATACAGATGCTATGAAAAGCTGAATGGCTGCTTATGGAGAGCATAAGATGGTTGGCAATGCAAATATGCTGCCTGAATTGGGACAGTAGTTTCTTGTGTCATGATTTCTGTTGAAACTAATCTGTTAATTCTCTGTACTGTTGATGCATGTAAGTGACTAGCAAGCTTCAATCTTTCTGAAAACAGTTAGGGGAATATAATTATACATGAATACAAGTGTATTACTTGCTCCTTCATCCCGACTGCAAAACACACTCCAACAGCTAAAGCAGAGCCTTGTTATGAGTTCTTGGTAGTGGTGCTTCTAGTACTGCTTCTGAAACTCCTTACATTATTAGCTCAGTGCTGTATGTCTGTTCTAGTTTACTTTGCATTACTTGGCTTGCATGTAATTGGCTAGAGGACCATCATGTGGTCTTAAACAAACACATAGTTGATTTGTGATCACTTTGAGAATTTCTTCAAAGGAAGGGTTGTCCTCAAGAGTGGTGAACACTTTGAGCACGTAGAATGTCTTCAGAAAACTCCAATGACAATGTATATGGGTATCTCAGATATCATCACGTTTGGCTTTGATATATAGTAGTGCAAGGTGAGTAAGAGGGATGAAGAAGGCTTCTTTCCACAAAAGCAGATTTTTGGAGCTCGTCTTCCAATTCAGAGTCACTGTGGTTGAAATTGTTAACGAGCAAGTGTCACAGATGCTTGTCAGCAGTTCAGTGGGCGCTGCTCTTTCTCTCTGTTCAGCCACACACAAAGATGAATGAACTTCAGATAGTTTTGTAGATAAAGGAGCTTTTTTTAAACAATAATAATGAAAAGACACAATAAGCAGACTTTTTGGGGTCATAGTATACACAAAGATGACAAATTGATTCTTGGAATGGAGTTCTAGAAACTTCTAGCGTAGAGCCACTTGATTCTTGCTGTTCCTGTGGTGTTTGTGTTATTTAAATTGACTGTAGGGAAAATGAGACAGCTTGGCGCTTTTCCTGGTAAACGTGATATTGTTGGGATTTACAATATTAAGTACTTAGCCTGTCTCAGTGAATCTTTCAGTGTCAATGGTTCAGTTTGAGTTGAAAGCTGGATTTTTCACCATTACATTCTCACTAGGACCGGGAATCCAGTTGGCTCCTTTCTGCCATTTACATAAAAGCCAGTGATATATCCTGTGCAACTGGAGTTCTTTTAGCACTGTTGGTGTTCAGGACCCAGCCTGTTTGTTTGCCCTGATAACATCGCTGGGGGCAAGTGGAAGAAATTCATAAAGAAAACTACTGAGATGTGGGCAAATCAAAACATGCGTTGTGAAACCAGTCTAGGAACTGGTTAACCTCCTTCAGAGATGAAACTTAGTTTGCTCTCCTGTGTATTAAAAACTGAAGGTGAGCCTTAACTCCAGGACTGTTTTAAGTTTGAACTAAAGCTGGCAGTGTTTAATGGCTTGTAAAAGAGGTGAACTTCATGGACATTAACTCAGTAATAGTAATGATACGTGTTGACATTCATAACAAGTTTCTTGTCTTCCATCTCAGTTTCAGGAGGCACATCGCCCACACCCAATCACAGCACCATACATAGCATGTGTAGAATAAGTTGTGGATAGATCTTGCCCAAGATGGCACTTAAATTTTGAATGTACATTGTCTTGAGCACTGTATAGAAATCAAGGATTATTGTCCTACATAGCTCTGATGTTGCAAGCAACGGAGGTAGCAGTTGCATTCCAGCGGCTAAACTATTGGAAATTAATAACTAAATAACCAGCCTTTGAAGGCTAGTCAGCTGCGTATGGTTTGATTGGTATTTGTCTCATCTGAGCACCTTAGTTGTGATGAGCTAGTAATTGACTACATCTAGTCAGAAGAAACCTTAAAAAAAAAAAAAAAGGATTTATTGTCTTGCCATTGCTGTGTGCAACAAACTTGAGTGAGTTAAATCAGAAAAGGTAGTTAAACCAATTATAGCCAAAGGGAATAAGAATGTACAGCGGTGTTGGCAGAGAACTGAACCTAACAGAGCTGTTGAGAAGACAGGGCCATTGCTATGCTGTTAATATGCACAGGGAGAAGCATGCTGGAAACAAAAATAGGCCTGGTCTGCTTAAATTCTAGGGGAAAAAAGACTACAATTAGTATTTAAATCTTCATGCAATTAATCAGGCCCTCAAGTGAAGATATGACCTCAGTAGTTCAATCGGCTTGCTTAATCAGTGGTTTTCTTCAGGTTGGACAATTTGTAAAATTCCCTTTTTCTTTCCAAAGATAAGCCCAAAGTACATGCAAGTATAAAGTGTAAGCAGTTAAGTTACACCACTTGGAATTGAATTTTAAGTCACTTAACGGTGTCTTTATAAATGACGTTTGTACCTTGCCGTTGTTAGCAGTGGATCCACAAATGGAGGCCGGGGCTGCTGTTGTAGTCAAATGGGAAATAAATACTTGTGCAGGCTGAGGTTGAAAACGTTCAATTAGCATTAAAATCGGTTCATTTGAATTTTCTCCAATAATGCACTTGTTAATGAGGTGTTAAATTATCACCTTGGGAACCCAGGGACCAGTCAAAACTAATTTGAGCAAAGTGAAAACTTTTTGTTGCTGCCCTTGAGAATCTCAAGCTGAGCTGGGAAACTGTTGGAAAAACAAATACTCTGGGGGTCATAAAGAGAGTTTCCTGCTTCTCTCCAGGGGACTGACAGTTTTAAACATCACTCTGTATTTGTGCTTCCAGCTGGGGATCTTTTAAATCCAGCTTGTTGCTGCACCCCTACCTCCCTCCCACAGAGCATGGCAAGCCTCCAGAAAAATTGCTTTAACCTGGGCTGGGCAGGAGAAATCTTCCAGTCTTTGGTGCTTTGAAGAATGTTTACAGACATTAGCAGAGCTGTACCCGTTGTGTTGTGCCTTGGAATGCAAGAATCTTTCAGTGCCTCTTCCTTTTGGACTTTAATCAACACTGTGGTGTTTGTACAAGAGCTTATAAACCTTTATAACTGTACACCCACTTTGTTCTCATAATATTCTGGTTCTTGCTATTTCTGTTCAGGTGTGAGCTGTCATTTGTATCTTCATAGCCTAAGCACTGATCTGTCACAGCAGAAATACAACTAGGAATGTGGCTTTGTTGAAGTAATTCCATTTTTCTTTGTTTCTTATGCTAAATTTGATTTAAAACCTGTGGCTCGATTTTTACTCTCAATAGCACTTCAGGTGCCACACTTCAGAATGCTGGTGTGCTGCTCATACAGGGAAAGGAGAAAATACTGGGTAGCAGTTCACTAGCAAGTATTATTAGCATTACTGTAAGTCAGTATGAATGTTAAGGTAAAGCATTTGAACAGGAGTAATCACAAATGAGGTGATGACTCTTTGAGTTAGTGTGAAACTGAGTTCTTGGTTCCTGGTGTGATACATGATTTACTAGAGCAGAGGTTTTTTTTGAAAATACTTGAATGACCCCCATAAGCACCACTACCTATCATCAGCCCTGGCAACTGCAGCAGTTTTCTACATAGAAAAAATAATACTGGTATTACAATAGTCTCTGCAGCGTACAGAATCATGGCAAAATTTCATTCTATGAAGTGCTTGTAATGTAAATGCTTCTAGCTTCTTTGGAAGCAGGCAACAGTCTGTAACTGAAGCCCTTTCTGTAGACTATGTGCAGGTGTATCGAGCTATGTGAGGCTCACAGACCAGTTGAACTACTGTTCCTTGCTGACTTTACTGATGTAAAATGTCGTTGGTGACAGGTCAACTCATGCCATTTCACGTTAGTGCAGTTGATCTACCACAAATTCCCAAATGTGGACAATCTTGACAATCTACAATGTCTGCTTTGGTCCTACTAGTGTGCAGATGTTTGCTAATGTCCCAGAATTAATAAACTTCCTTAGATAGTACAGACTTAATCTTTGAAGGAAGAAGCTGTCTGAAAAACCTGCATACCAGTTAACGTGTTTTGAGAGCATATGGCCAGTGGAGAGATTTGAGACAACTTTAAATGAGATTGTGCAAGTTCTGTTGCAGTCTAGCTTCAAGAGTGGGGTTTAGCTTAAGACAAATTGGCTTGTCAAGAACAGGATAAATCAACCTGTAGAGCTTCTTTATGCCATGGGTAAGCTTCTGTTAATGCTCGGGTTATTGCCAAGTTGTTGTTGCACAGTGGAAAAGTTGTGGTTACAAGGCTGTCTGTGTGGGGGGAAAAATGATTACAGAGTATGCATGCTTCTCATGTTCCTGTTGGCTATCAGCTCCTAAGATTTCTTAACTGTTTGTCTATGGGCACTGGGATTTCAAAAAAAAAAAAAAAAAAAGGCAAGCCAGTGAAATACTTAAGAAGCTTCTTAAGACTTTCAAGCTTGCCTTCCTACTGGTTGGCTGAATATTGTATTGTATAACTTGTCAAACTCAGGCCCTAAATGAGCAAAGGAGAACTCATTTGCCCTGCAACTGGCATCTCCAAAACTAAGTCCTCCGTGCAAACAGATCTGGCACTCTTACAGAATAACTGTCTGTACCAAGAGCCGGAAGCAGAATGTTTAGTACCTCCAATCTGTACTGAAAATAGCTTGTCTTTCTAGAGTTATTGCTACATTCCTGACAAGTAACTTTTTGTTCAGGACATGGCATTGTAGAGACAATTGTGGGTTTTATGTGCACAGCTTTGATCTTTCCAGGATCCTTGGAAAATAGAGCCATGCAGGAAAAACAAGTCTATAAAAGTCACAGCAGAGACAAGTCCTCCAGGGTTTGGCCCTTTTCAGGCACAAAGCCTACTCTTCCACCTCACTGCAATTCCAGGTGGCAGGCTACCAGGATCTGCTTGCCAAATACAACTTACTAACATGGGAAAGCTCAACACCCTTCCTGTTGAAATTATTGCGGAGTTCTAGGGTAAATCTGGGAGCACACTAGAGAAGGACAAGTATGGCTGCTATAACAGATGTACAGGCAGATGTGGGCAGCTCTGACATGGTGGAAAATTTGCAGGCCATAGCTTTTGAGATGAACTTCTTAGCTATAAGCATCTTTGATGTCAAAGGAGAAACTTGAGATGTTGTACAGGACTTCTTATGGAAATGGATCAAGATCTTCATAAGAAGATGTACGAAGACTGTGGTCTGTGAAAGATTCAGGTGTTACCTTCTCAGTGACTTCATACACAAGTTTCCTATTTAAAAAAGCAACCAAACAAACCCAAACCAATTCCTCCAGAGTGGAAAGTCTTAATTTTAGGACACGTTAGTGAAGATCACATACACAGTTGCAGCATCCCATCTCTCCCTTGTGTTAGGTAGGTGAAATCTCTAGCAATGTTGGGAGGTATGTCAGAGTCACGTTGAGGGACAAAATGACCTTTGGAAACTACTGTGTTCCATTCTATAAGGTCCCCTTAAGTACCACTGAGGAAAAGTAGGTATTTAGGACTATTCTGCTCCCTCTCCTTATCCCTTAAGGGATCCTCCTACCAACAGACTGTTAGTAGAAGGAAGTCTGTCTGCCAGGGTGTGCGTTTGGTTTTTTTTTCTGGATTTTCAGAGTAAGTGCTAACACAAAGGTGAAATACTTCTCATAGTACCTTACAGTATCAGTTACTGGTCAAAGCTTACTTCTGTGTAGGATCTTACTATCTCAAGCTTGTGGAGCCTGTTTCATAGTGCTCCTGGCATTGTTTCTTGATGAAGCTGACTTCTGTTCAGTTTGGCCAGAAGATGGTACTCCAGTGTTTATGGTTGCTGTCTCCCAAAGAAGTCTCCTGAAGAGTAGGATAGTCAAACACATCCTCCCCTTCAGCCTTGCTCACTGTCCAGGTGAGAGAATGGGTGCCCTAGCTCTGTTTGTCTCTTTTTAGCCTAAGCTGATTACTGGCTATTTCTAACCAAAGGTGGACACTTTATAGCTGGCTGGTGTATCTCTTCCACTGAATATCAAGCCTTGCTGTGCTAGAACTTGAGCATTAGTCTAACTGCTTCGGGGTCAATGCTGTTAGAAACTTCTAAGGTGTTGACATGGAGTGTGACCAAATAACTAAAACTGAATAGTGTTTCTTGCCCTTCTACACTTCCCATCTGATTTTATAGTTACGAGCAGCACTTCAGTGGCTGATGCAGCTCTAGGGAACGAGGGAGAAGGTTGTTGCTAGTCATCTGCAGTTAATCTGCACTGTTTCTTACGGCTACCTCTGCCTGTGATTTCTGTGACATACGAATTCCTCTATTTGGCTGAACTGGCTTTGAGTCTCAGAAGAATAGATCAAGGCCTGTGGATGTTGTATAACCTGGTGCTTCTATACTCGTTTGATGTGAAATTGGAAAAGCAATGCAGTAAAAAAAAAAAACATTTTTATGACCAGCTAATGAGAGATCCACGGGGAAGCTAGTATCTCAAAGACCAGTTAGAGTTACTGAATAACTGCTCCAAAATTGAGTACTTGGATGTCTTCTAGCCTGTCAATTTCAGTGCATGCTCCTAAAAGATGTGCCTAATGGCAGGATAAATATACTGACAGACTAAATGTTATTACTGTTGATAAATAATAACCTTTCCAGTTATAACAGAATAACACGAACTCTACTCCACTGCGAATATTCTCCTGAAGAATATTCTTGTATTTGAGAATTTAAGATTGGAAAAATTGCTTTGCTTTTTTTTCTGGACACAGCAGAGCTTAATTCTTCTTTTCCAAGTTTAATTTTGTGAGGTGTTTCCTAGAGTTGTCAAAGGCAGCTCTTGCACAGCTAAAAATGTCTTGGATCCTCTCTGATTTATAAAGATTTCCACTCATATGTAGCTAGAGATGTTTCCACAGATAGGATTATTATGAAGAAGTTGTTTTTAAGTCAAAAGCGCATCAGGATTGTGTGTCTAGTGCTGTTAAATCTGGGAAATAAAACAGTCCTTGGTGGCTGCTTGGTACAGGGAATGTTACTATGTACCTTCGCTCCTGCACTATAACACAGAGCAGAAAGTCTTGGAGTAATTCACTCGTTCATTTTGCATTGTCACTGCATCTCTTCTTGTTTTTTCATTTTCTCAAGTACTACAAAGTCTTTGCTCAACAGAACCACCCAAGATGCCCCTAGTATCAGCACAGGTCATACTTCTTACAGAGGAAAAAAAGTATGTTTGAAAGATGGGAGATACTGAAATTATTTGCAAAAGGGACAGTTTGGGTTGATTTGTAACTGGGTAGATAGATAGATAGATGAGCCACTTAAGTTACCTCTGTAAGTCCTTCCTAGTGTAAAGTTTTCCTTACCAAATGGCGAAGTTAATGTGTTGAATGGTGACAACAGATAAAGCAGCATTTGCAGTTTCTGTCATGCAAGTCTCGAAAAAGTCAGAAACTGATGAACAACTGATTTCTGTCCCAGCATCAACAGAGGCGCTCTAAGGAATGGGACTAAGAGGGGAAGCAGATCAGCAGCTGCCGAGAGGCAGGAGATTAGAGGGGAGAAGTGTATAGATAAAAAAATCGTTTTTTTATATGTAAATCAACATACAGAGGAAACTGAAGACCTTGCAAATCATAATCAATCTTAATTCTGCTTAAATATAAATCCTCCAGTGCATTTCCAGACAAATTTCAGACTATTACAGTGGATAACTGAATTATTTATTAAAAAAAAAGAAAAGAAAACAAACACAAAAAAACCCAACCAGAAACACATGAACAAAAAAACCCAAGCTGCAAATAAAGACTAGTGTTTTCAAAGTTTAGAAATTGGTTTTGAATGCCTTTGCAAGCACTATACTTCAGTGTAATTAAAGCCTTAAGCATTAGTTATTAGTTATCCTTGCCTTAGTGACGAGTTTTTTATGTAACAGGTTTTCTGTAATTCAGGCGTGGAAAACTGGTTAAAGATGATAAATACTACACCTGTAGTGGTACTATTGTAAGTTTGGGTATGTACATTCCCTGTGGAAAACTTTACTTTTTTGTACCTTTGCTAACTTGGACTGAAGTAGTAATAATTTTCATGGTCCTGAGGTTATTGGAACATCTGGAGTTAATATTTAGTGATTTTTTTTTTTAATTCAAATCACCAGAGTGGGGTTTTTCCAGAGTGCTGCATCTAGTATGAAAAATACATTAATTTAGATATAGGTGAAAATTGCAGCTGTCAGTTTAAAATGAAACAAAAACCAACAAACCACCAACTTGAAAACTAGTTACTTTACATACCTGTGACACAGGTATGGCTGTCACACTCTTCATTCTTCCTATCCCTGAGCTTTTGCTATGTATGCAGTCATTTTTACTGGTTTTACCTGCTTCCTTCACCATGTTTTGAGAGAAAGTAGCTCAATTTGGAGTAGAGGAAGGCTACACGGCCATTTTTTTGTTATGGGATTTTCTCCATCAGGAAGAATGTAGTAGCCTGTTGATTTTGGAGATTGTGCCCTAATATCTTGGTTGAGTCCATGGATTTTGTTACATAGTTAACTTAGAAATTTTAGTATCAAGGGAAGCCTTTGAAAGGTGCTATGTAGACAAAAATCTTCCCCTACAAGTGTTTGTCTTGTCTTCAGGATTAATTCTTTTGACAATTCATCATGAAGTGAAGGATTTGTATAACAGTGTCTTCACGTAAACTCTTTAGACACCTGGGGAAATTACACTGTGTTCTGGGAAGTGTGTGTGTGTAGGATCCAGGGGTTTTGATAGATCTGGTTTTATGGTATTTATTGGAGTGGTGGGAGAAACTACTGCTGCTCAGGCACAGCCTTAGATCCGTGTGGTGGTATACATAAGATTGCTTAAGTTTGGGGTTTGATGTATTCAGTGATGTCGAAGGGTTGTTTGAAGGCTCGTATGGGGGACTTTGGGAAGACTTTTCATAGCAAGATTTTTCCTAATGCAGGTTGTAAATGTTCAGTGACTTCCCTTCAGATTTCAGGGTAGTCTGACATGTAGCCATGAGGGCTGTACAATCCATACACATTTGTTTTTCTATAGTAGTAATGTCTTGTGGAGCGTTTCAAGTGCCTTTTTCTTTAAAGTGTTGTCTGTGTAGATCAGACCTATTAAACTTGAGCATTGTGCTTTTTCTTGGAAAAGCTGGTGTGTGATATAGCTGCTTTTTTTTGTATTCCAGGAAAAGAAATATGGCTTACTAAGCTATTTCTGGTGACCTATATGTGCATAGAACATCTATGCCATATAATGTAGGTGAACTCCAGCCTAACAGCAGCAGCATGGCAGAACTTGTGCTAATGCTATGTACCAGTACAATAGATACTATTGGTTATTTGTTTTATCTCCTTTGAGGTGGACAGCTTCAGAAGACATTTTATGCTACCGCTGTAAATTAACTTTGGAGATGGAAGGAGTTCTCACAGTGCTGGCATTTTTGTTCTTCTCAAGCTAAAGCTGAATTCATGTTTTATACTGAACATATCTTTCCTTTTTGGCTATAGCTGTCTTAAAATGTGGAAGTGGGCTGTACTTATGGCAGATGTTCAGCCGGAGGTGATAATCTATCTGGTTCTGTGAAGTATTTTATATCTGTGTGATATTTTACCACTAGTAAAGGAAGTTAGTAATGGCAGCTGAAACAAGGTGACTACTAAGTTATTTGTAACACATCCTGGTTGAAGCATATGAAGAGCCCGTATCCTTGATCAGCTTCTCTTGCACTACAAAGACAAAGAGCATTTCTCTACCCTTTTGTGTTGCTGTTTAAAATCCCAAAGAACAGTTAGCTTTGATACTGGCTTCTACTGTAGAAAAACAGTCTGCACAAAACAGATGGAAAGTATAGTTCACACTCTTTGTTGCTATGTTGTAAAGCTACTGAACTGTCTCCATGGAAGTAGATTATAAACATCCTCTACATAATATGCTTTGTCAAAGCTTGCACATTCCTTGGCTTGTAAAGAAATGTGCTGTTTGTATGTGTTCCTGATGTTTTTGCTCTCTGTGGCTTCAATCTGCCAACCTATTTGTGTTGTACAAAGGTTTGAGTCTGTTTCCTTCTGTATCTTCTTCACTGATGCTTTCTCTTATTCTTGAGATTTTTAAGAGCAAAGGTGTGCTTTTTGAGTTCCAAAGTCCAAGGCATCATAATAAAAAGAAAAGTTTTAAAATGCTTGCTTTTCTCTAAATTTTTTTTAACTTGGCAAGTTAAGTTTTGTTGAAACTGTTTAAAGTTTTTTTTCATATTTTTGACTTCTTCACAGTGGAAGCACCATAACTAGTTCAGAAGAATAGTCTGACCAGCACTCGTTTCTTTTCCCTTTCTTCTCAGCAAGGCACAACAGTAGCTGTCAAACAGGATATGTACAGCTGTCTTTGCAATGATTGAGTGTTATCATCATGACTGTGCATTTGTGATAATACACAATTTATATGAGCTAATGTGTAAGTAGTCTTAATACCAATCCTACAAATCCTCCCAGTAATTAAAATGCAGAATTAAATAATAATGTACCCAGGCAACACAAACTTAATTTCTTTGTTCTGGAGGGATAGCCCTAATCCCATTCTTTAAAACTATTGATTCATCTGAACCAATGCTTTTTACATTCAACTTCAAAATAAAGATGACTGTAAGTCATAATTATTAGGATGCAAGGAATTTCAACCATGCGACATCAATGTAACCAGATACATAGAATCATAGAATCGTTTTGGTTGGAAGAGACCTTTAAGATCATCAAGTCCAGCGGTTAACCGAACAAGGTTACAGGTACCGAGGTACCACTAAACCATGACCCTCAGCTCTACATCTACCCAGCTTTTAAATACTTTCAGGGATGGTGATTCAACCACTTTCCTGGGCAGCCTGTTCCAATGCTTGACACACCTTTTTTGGTGAAGAAATTTTTCCTAATATCCAATCTAAACCTTCCCTGGTGCAACTTGAGGCCACTTCCTCTTTTTCTACTGCCTGTTACTTGGGGGAAGAGACCAACACTCACCTTGAGACAAGCCCTGTTCAGGCAGTTGTAGAGAACAGTGAAGTCTCCCCTCAGCCTCCTTTTCTCCATCCTAAACAACCCCAGTTCCCTCAGCTGCTCTTCATAGGACTTGTGCTCTAGACACTTCACCAGCTTCATTGCCTTTCCCTGGACACCCTCTAGCACCTCAAAGTCTTTCTTGTAGTGAGGGGCCCAAAACTGAACACAGTATTTGAGGTGCGGCCTCACCAGTGCCAAGTACAGTGGGACAACCACTTTCCTAGTCCTACTGGCCACACTATTCCTGATACCAGCCAGGATGCTGTTGGCTTTCTTGGCCATCTGGGCATGCTGCTGGCTCACATTCAGCTGGCTGTTGACCAACATCCCCAGGTCCTTTTCCACCAGGCATCTCTCCAGCCACTCTTCCCCAAACCTGTAGCACTGCATGGGGTTGTTGTGACCCAGGTGCAGGACATGGCACTTGGTCTTGGCTCATTGATTCTGCCTGTCCAGGTCCCTCTGTAGACCCTTTCTACCCTCAAGCAGATCAACACTTCTGCCCAACTCGATGTTGTCTGCAAACTTACTGAAGGTGCACTCAATTCCCTCATCCATAACATTGATAATGGTATTAAACAGAACAGGCCCCAATATTGAGCCCTGGGTAACACCACTTGTGACCAGTGAACAAGGTATAAACAAACATGAACAGCTAAACATAAAACCTAAATAATCATAAAAAAGTATTGCTCCTGTGACTTATATTTCAGAAATTGCTTTCTGGATTGCCTTGGGGTGTGGGGAAAATTACGTGTTGCAAGCAATACTGCTGTTCCTCAGCAGATCCTTCAGCTGGTGTCAGAGTGAAGTTGGGCTGGTAGTGTGCTTTTGTTCTCACAGGACAGCTACTTGGTCCTGTCTGTATAGCTAGTCTATTTAACTATGATACTCTAGACAGAACTTAAGTTGCTTTCAGTAGAAATTCAGCCTCTGTAAAAGTTCTGTGTGGAAAAATACTGTGGTGGCGTTGTGAGGTTGGAGTTAGCGCGCGCTTCTGGATCCCTTCATGAGCCCAGTCTCTCACTGTAGCATTGTTATATAAGACCTGGAGATAAGTGTAATGTGACTGTGGAGTTGTTGTTCCTAAGCAATCCTTTGCATATGAAATAACTTTGTGTTCAGTCAATCTAACAGATTTTTGGGTATGTAGGCACAGGCTCTCACTTTCTCACTATTTTTTTAAGGGTAAAACAGGGTTCATGGATAACTTTCTATCAGCTCTACCAGACCAGGCATTATCTTGAATTCAACTTCAAGTGGCTTGTGTGTTTCTGACAGCCATTCACAGGAGGCAATGTCCTGGTTTGCGTTTGTTTGTTGTTTTTTGCTTTGCATTGGACAGGATCCATTTTCCACCAAAGACATCAAATCCTCCTGCTTCTGTCTAGGTGGATTTCCTATGAAGTCACACTGAACACAAATGGAGAACGTAGGATCTTTTGTTCTTCATTGTGCAAACTTTAGAGACAGTTTCTATTTCTGCAGTGTCTGACTTGGATGTGGTACACCATTGTAGTTAATACTGGAAAAAAAAAATTGAAAGTGTATTACCAGCTAAATGTAATTCTAGTAGTTATTAAGGAATCTGATGGTACCAGCAACCAGCAGTCTTTTTTAAGACTTTCCTGAGTCTTAAAAAAGCAGGTTTCTGTAATATACATTTTGGGTATGCAGAGAAATGGCAAGAGACTATATTACTTTCCCATCTCTTGAAGATGAGTTCTTGGAATAAATTACAAGTTGTTGGCGTTATGTCTGAGGATGTGGTTCTCTTTTACATGGTTAACTCAAATAGATTATTTATGCAGTATGGATCTACTATTTGGTGATTTTTCTATCTTTAAAATATGGGGACTGCTGACAATAAACAAAGTGAGGAATTCATTTTAGTTTGTATGCTGTCTTACATAAAATAAAAGCCTATGTAAATGGGAATTGTGGTTAGCTTTCTAAGTAGAAAAGCTATATAGATTTTCAGGTTGGGTGTGTGTGGGTTTTTTTTTTACCATGCTAACTTATTAGTAATTCAGACTTTTGCAAAGCAATACTTGCGTTGTGACAGTTTTTGTACATTAGGCTTAAATAAAACACTGGTACGCAAAGTCTGTTTCACAGCTGTCCTTGAACATTGTCTATAACCAGAAGTTTTTTGGCAGCCCAGGTGTTTCCAGGTTTTGAGAGAAGAATCAGTCTGGCAGAACTTCTTGCAGAGGTGGGCCTAAGGGGAGCTATGTCCTGCTGAATAATCCTTCCCTCTTCTCTATGTACTGCTTGTCCAGACTTGAAAGACCGCTTGAGGTCAGCAAATCATTTCCCTTAATTATCACACAGGGAGTCTGAGATGCTAATGGCTCCGTATCCCTGTTGTGTGTCGCTTTCTTATCTTATACAGAGGGAAAGGGCAGCTTTTAAAATCAGAGGGGGGGAAAAAGCACTGTAGCTTAAGTGTTAAACCTTGTGAAGGTTACTGCTACAAACCCAGTCGGTCTTAAGATCTCTTTTAAAGGCTGACAAATGTAAACACGTGCATTTTGCTGAATTGCTCACAGCCAGATTAGGCTGTTGGTATCCCTTTAGCTGTGAACTCCTGAGGACTGCATGGTGCCTTATAGAACAAAGAAATGGTCTGATGAAAAAGCTCTAGGTTCAGAGGGCCAATAATCTCTTCAGCAACCTGAGAGCGAACGTGTGGGAGGGGGGTACTGTTATGGGCAATGCATCAACTGATGGACTGCACAGAAGGGCACAAAAATGCACACACTTCAGTGACAAATAAGTGGCATGTCTCAAATGCCAGACGTGCACAGGAATTATCCTGGTATTAAGACAGCTGAAATGTTTCCATATTAAATTACAAATAATCCTGTCTTTTGGATGTACCAGAGTGTTGCGTGTTGTTCCTATTGTGGAGCAATACTTTAAACAAGACAGATTTGAAAGAATACATCGACTATTTCCAAGGATGAGCTATTGGCTGTATTTTTATCACAATGCTGAAAATACCTAGTATTTTCTTTAAATGCTAGTTAGTGTTCCCATGATGTTGCGTACCAGTAGAGCCTTTAAAAAAATCTGTATTCCCCAAAACTGTACTGAAGTTCACCTTACAAAGCTCAGCAAAATTGACTGTTGGTGCCTTGTGTGGCTTTTGTAGTTTGGCAGGGGGGGGGTCCCCCCTTGTTTCATTTGATTACACCTCAATGCAGATACCAGTCCATCTCCATGGGAAGAGGGACTAAAGGGTTTCAATTAATAAAATAGGTTAATTCAGTTGATGGCTTTAGAAAATTCAGATTAATTAGGAAACTAAAATGCAAACTAGAAGGGTCATGGTAAAACTACAGCAAAACTGTTCAGACATACTTGTCTTTAGAGTTGTATTACGTGATTTGATATGGTGTTAATTAGTAACTGGTATCACTTCTGAAGTCACTTACTGGAGGAGGAGGTTGATCAAGAGGAAGGTTCTGAACATGCTGCCGTCTAGTTCTGCCCTGGTGTAAGTGCTGACTGAATTAGCAGCTGATCATCTGTGCTGTGGTGTAGCCTATGTTCTTTGGCTCCATTTTTCCAAGTACTGTGTGTGAGTTAATATTGGTAGTTCTGAATGTATTTTCTTCGCATAAGGACAAATGACTTCAGTTGCCTTTAGCTTGATTGTTTGAATTCACTGGTGTCTGACAATGCAATATGTACCCAGTTTTCACTACTTTCTCATTAAAGTAGCTTTAATAACAGTGGGAACACTAATGCTTTGTAGATGGTGGAGATCTCAAAAAAGATGACTTGTATACTTTGTGTGTAATACAGCAAAGTTGGTGAGAACAATATTGTACAAAACAAGAACGTCAGAAATGATTCATTATCAAGATGAAACTAACCGGCAAGTGTTGAGAAACAAAGGCCTCTACCTTGTAAAGGACATTGAACTTTCTCTTGTGTGCACCTTTGTATACTCAGCATGAGATGCCACATACCTGTGTCTGTGGGCTTTGCAAAAGCCTGCAAAATCTCCATTGAAGGCAACCGCATAGGTGCAAGAAATGATGAAACTCAGAAGAGTTTTAAGCGTTAGTAAAAATAGAGCTGTATCTCTGTCTCTGTGGAAGTTTGTTGCTTGTGGTCTCCCTTGTGTTATGTCCCCACTGCATGTACTCATTAAGAAAGAACAACAAAGAGTGATTTTCCAGTGATGTTTATGAAGTTCTGGTGGGGATGAACCACAATATCCTAAGGTAAGAGCCACCCTTGCTTGTTCATACAGAGGAGGCAACTTGTTCTTTCCCTGTGAACCTTTTTGTTCATGCACATAATGTGCTGCTTATGAAAACTGAGAGATCTTGGGATCTTTCACCCTTTTTTTTTTTTATTAGTTGTGGTCTTCTGGGTGGTAAACCATCAGCTACTGGTTCCAGCTCCTGGAGGTGATGAGCATAAACGTATGTCAGTTGAGATGTGTGCAAAATCTTAACTGCTGTTCAATTGTTGTGGGTTGTTTGGTTTTCTCTTCTTCTATAATGCTTTGCCTGAATATCTTTTTCTTCTAAGTCTGTAAATCACGTGTAAAATACAATAGAATCTGAGTAGCATCCTTTAGGCAACTTCTGCACGAAGAAAATAGTGGGTCAATCAAGAGTAAACTGGGCTAAGCCATCCTTTAATAATATTTGTTACAATCCTGGAACTAAAACTACATGAACATTTCCATTTGTTATTACATGTAATTCCTGGAAATGATCACGCTTGGGCTTGCAGCTCACCTTTAATTTCCCAGGCTTGATATTTATTCTAGCTTTTCAAGACGAACAAAATGTTCTGCTGTTGTGAATAGAGGATGTGTTTCTTAACCACTTCATTAAATATACTGTTGAAAGAAGGGGAAGCTGAAAGTCAAAATTTGGCTTGGAAGCAGACTCAGAAAATGCTTTGAGTGTTCAAATAATTACTGCTTTTCATTTGGCAGAGTTTGAAGCTGTAGGGGAAATTTAGTATGTAGTGAAATTTATCCAGTCTCTTGCATTGCTCAAAATGAAGGTACCATTTGGTTGTACTGTAACTTGTTTAATTACACTGCAAGGTCCAGTTCTCTGAATTAACCCAGTACAACTGGGATCTTTCCAGGTGTCAGAGGAATGCCAGCCTAGTGGTATTTCAATCTGGAAGAGACTGCTTTCATTTCTTTTCTAGCTTCATTTACTAACTAACCTTTAATTCTTTGTGCTTCACAACCCTTACCTATTAGGTTTCCTCCCAGAATAAATGTTGCTGCTCCTGCTTTTTAGATACAAGAATGCAGAGCCAGAAGCATACAGAGCAGTGAAGATTTGCCATAGTTTAGTTAAAAGACCGAGGACATAGGTGGCATTTTAAATGCAGTACAGCTTCTTTCCCTGTAAGACTTGTGATGGAAAACATCTATGCAAAAAGCTTTTAAAGAAGATTCAAAATGCCTCTTTATTTTTTCTAATTGTATATCATCAACGTCCTCGTGCTATGTTTTTAACAAATGGTCTCCTTTATTTCTATGATTCTAATGAATCCTGGAGCTGCACAGTGGGAGTCTGACAGACTGGAAGTTGCATTAAACAGTGTTGGGTTTTTATTGAAAACATTGTCCTTGGTTCAAAGGGAAGGTAATTATTCTGCCCTGGAATGATAGCAGCCCCTCCTTTATTGACAGCGCACCATCTGGTTGTGATAAATTACATGGCCCTGGCAAGGCTTTAGCTTTTTGGTAGGAATGGGTGACCTAAAGGCTTCACGTCTAGCTTGGTAGAAAATCAGAAGCATATATTGTTTATGGAAATGACATACTTCCCTGTCATTGGTCACAAAGCGTTTGCTTCTTTACATGTCCGTTAGATGTACCTCTAAAGGAAAATTTCAGAAAGGAGGACAGTGCATGGGATTTTTCAGGAGCTAATTCTTGCAGCGAGTTCAATTCCACTAATCTGTTGAGGGAGAGCTTGAAAAAGTGACAATAAAATCTTGAGTATTTTGGGTATTGGCACCATTTATTGTACTTTACCACCCAAGGACTGTTCCTGTAGTTCTCACCTAGTAATAAGAACAGCGCAGATTATTAAAGGATTTTTCTCAAGGAATTATTGTACTTAAACTTGTTGGTTGCTGTAGCTGCAGGGAGGTAAGTTCCTCTTCTGAAAACTTGCCAAGGAGTCAGTTTGCATCTATAAGTAAAAGTTCAGAGTGGTGTTAAGTAGTTTGCTAACTAATTGGTCCTCCTGGCAACTACTACTTTTTCTTGCTGTCCCAGCCAAAGTATTACTACTTTTTCTAACCTGCCTAATTATGTGATACGTTCAGGCTCAGTTCTGTGTTCTGACAAAAAAAAAAAATCTGAGGGGAGAGGCAGCTTTGGTTCTCATAATATACAAATTATAACTCCACTCTAAGACAGGTTTAAATGCTTGTGAGTAGAACATACTGTGGTGTCTGATTTGCTGAGTATGTTGGCTGGCCTCCGCTTCCAGATTTTCTTTTATTTCACAACACAATTTTAAATTATCTTGCCACACATTACTGCTTTTGCTTTAGAAATTTCCTCAATCTATTGGTTTTATTTGCTTTAAAAAAAATAATCACAGCCACACCACAATGAAGCTTATTCTTGCCAAGTTCTTTTGATACCTTTTGTGAGGCTAACTGCTGCAGAGGGAAGTGTGATCAACTAACTCTGCAAAGCGTTTTAGTCTGTCTTACTGGGGCAGAGGTAGCAGTAATACCACTCATTACTAGTTCTTGCTTTCCTACCACTTCTATTTTTAGAGCTGGAGTCCTTGCAGTTATATTTGCACAGTGTGGCATGAATAACGTTTATCTTAGATTTAGATGTAAAGGGAAAACACTTTGAACCTGGCTTTGCTATGCTTGTTATTTCTGTGCCTAGGCAGTTTGGACGTTCATGTGTGGATTGGCCACAGGTTAAAATAACTCCGAAGCCATGTTGAGATGTTACTAAAATCCAGTCAAGTATTTTATGTATAATGAGCAAAGTGCCCTGGCAAGTTTGACTCACTCTTTGGCTGCCAGAGTACACAAGAAGCGGATGTGTATTATTCTGGGGTTTGGCAGCTCGAGCCTTCACCTTTTGCGGGCAAAATACCTCAGCAGCTTCAAGCCATTTAGGCTAGATGCCTTGTATCTTATTATGTGCAGCATGTTGGTGAGCAGAAGTTGCAAAGTCCTCATTATTATTAGTCTCTCAAACTAATAGACTTGAAATTTCATCCTCCAGGCAGCTAAAAGTACACAAGGTAGGACTGAATTAATGTGGGTAATTTTAGCTGTTTTCTGCATCTAGTAAATGATAACTTTTTGATAATTTTAGGATTTATCAGAGGGAAGGAGTTCCTGAAAACTGAAACTGTGAGGGTGGTCAAACACTGGAACAGGCTGTCGATAGAGGTTATAGAGTCTCCATCTGTGGAGACAATCCAAACCCAACTGGACATAGTTCTGGGCAACCTGCTTGAGCAGGTGGATTGGACCGGCTGATTTCAAGACATCTATCTCTTCAATGTAAAGGACATCTTGAAAAGTGAAAGTGGTGCCTCCCACAGCAGTAACACCCTATTTTCAGCATCTTGGGACACTTTATATTTTTACACAGAGAATAATAAAGCTGTAGAGCTTCTTTTACATTCCACAAATGCCTTTTCCGGTGCTGCTGTAGGACCATAGGGAAAGGTGCAGAGTGGATGTTTCCAGAGTCTTTGTCTGTGCGAGATGCATCCTACAATGTCCTCATTGCATTGACACTTCTTAATGTTATCAATTCCTGCTGCTTCATAGCTGATTTATGTCTGTTTGCTTGTGCACATTTCCAGCCTGTGGTCAGGGAAGCTGACTTGTCCTCTGACGACATTCTTTCTGATGGTTTTTGACAAGCCAATACAACATGGCAGTAGCCATCCTACTAGACCTGGCCTGCGAAGGGTAATTCTAGTGCCTCATTTCTTGAACAGACCATAGATATATTAGGTACTCCCAGATCTGGTTGTGCAGAACTCAGGAACTGTTCATCAAAGCATTGGGAACCTCTGTCTGGAGTTGAATGTCTGGAACATCTCTGTTACACTTATAAAGGATGTGCTAATTGGTAAGCAGGCAAGATTCAAGGGGACTTTCTTACCTTGCCAAGTAGGCTGTTTTGTGCCATGTACAAGCTGTTACATGTCCCTAGCTCAGCAGTTCTGGAGTAGCTGTTTGGTAACTGTCTTTCAAATCTATCCATTGGATAGAGGCTTCATCTGCCTTGGCCACTTATGTCTTCAAGATGCCATTCTCTACATTCAGTCACCCTGTAGCCCTGAAGTACCAAAGCAGTCCAACAAAGGTCTCTCCCCTAGTAAAAAAAGCTGCTTCTCTAAGGCAAGTTCCAGTTTTCACTCCTACTGTACTTACATGCCTCATCATGTCAACAGTTAGTTTCTCCTCCCTTCTATGAGGATTACTTTTCTGGTGATCTTCCTACAGAAGAATGACTGACAGCTTTTAGTAGTAGTTTCTTTCTTCTTGGTGATGTTTGACTTTCACCCAGGTCATGGTATTATCTTCTTGCATTTTTGATTTAAGCTTTGTACTTCAGAGCTGAAACTTTACTTCCCGTTATGGAGAGAAATCAAGTCTTGTCCAAGACTTCAGTTTGTCAGTGGCTGCAGTCCCTCATGGACTACTGGGATTAGTTACAGAAGATTCTTCTCTAGTAGTGGATGCATATTCTGTTAAAATATTCTAACATAGCCTGAGCTAACTTTAAAAATGTCTTTCAGGCATCTGCAGGTCAGTCATCTCATGTTTTGGTCAAAGATTCATCAAAAATTCTGCCACTGGTACGGTATCTGGTAGTGATGCTACATTTGATAAAGTGGCCCTTTATTCATGTTATTTTTAAAAATTTCAACACACTGTTGGCTAATTGTAATGACAGAGAATGCTTGAAATCTTCTATCCTGTGGATTTGTAGATGTACCCTTCTTAAGGAATGTAAATACTTGATGTGTTATTCTCACGCGTAGTAACCTCCCTCTCAGTCCTTAGTAGGTTACTGAATTCTGTGGTTGAGCAACTGTAAAGGACATGCGTAAGGCTGAATGTTAGCCTTGTTCCAGTCACCTTGGGGAAGATGCAAATTGCTACACAATTGTGCCAACTACATAGGCAGAAAGTTGATTACTGATGATGTATGTGCACCCAGAAGATTAAATGTACATGCGGACAAAATAATTAAAGAATTGAGTTATTAAGAAGACATTTTCCTTCTTGTAACCTTAATAAGTTTCAGCATGCAAAACCTTTTCAGCCACTCTTGCTCTGGGCGGAACTCTGACATATTAGATACTTCCCACTGCCGCCTCCATGGGTGGGAGCTGTAGGGTAATTTGGATATGCTTTAAACCACGGAGATACCTTGTTCAACTATATGCAGAAATTGAGTAAGTGGGAGTGGTAGATAGCCCTTAAGTTCTGAATTGCCTGGCTGGTATGTATGTGAATCCTGTGGTCGCTCAGTAGAGATTTTTGGCTGGAGGTGTACGCCAGCGCGTCACCTTTCTACTCCCAGAGCTCTGCTGTTAACCATTGCTGCTTTGTGTTCACTGTTTGTTTGCACAAAAATGGCACTGAGTCTAGGCAAAATGGTAACATTTGTAATCTCGCTTTAATGACCAAGGATTAATAACTTCTAATTTTCAGCATTTATAAACATCTCTAATGGAATTTACTTATTTTATATATTTGTAACTATTACTAAATGGTTGGTTTACGCTGGTTTTAGGAGCCAACATTGGCCAGATTTGAGGCAGGATGGTCCGTTAACCCACCTTTTTTTTTTTTCTGTGGCATCAGCAGCATTTGTACTAGTTTAGTCTATATCTCTTTAAAGCTTGAGTTTTCAGGATCTTATAAAAGGGATTTTGCTGTCTCCTGTAGTTTGATAAACATTGGCTCAATTTAAATCAATTGGTTTTAATACTGCTTTTACTAACTCCTTAAAATGTTTATTCATGCTGGTCTCCTTTACACATGTATCTTATTTCAAAGTCCCTCTGCTAACATGATGAAGCCTGCTGTTTGAGACAAGAGATGACTAATCAAATAATTATAATACTGTCATGGCTGTGCATGGGTGAGCAGCCATTTTAGCTGATTTTATTACCTTGTCGTTTTGTGACATCTCTGTGTCATCGTATTGCAGAAAACTGTTGACATGATCTAAGACTGTTGTGTGCACTGCTGCACAGAGATTGTGTCAGTTATAGAGAATTTAAATGATACACAGATCAGGGCAGTATAAAAAAATCAGACTTGTATTAATACAAATACTATTTTATTGGCTACAACAAGGTTGGGCAATACTACCACTGATGTTTGGAGTTCATGTGCAGTCTGATCCGTCAAGGCTTTTTTGTGGTTACCAACGTAGAGTTTCTATTGATAGAATAATAAAGTGTGGACTGTGTGTTATTTTCAATAATAAGATCTGGGAAAGTGCCTCCATTGCGCTGAAAGGGTGCGTACTTAAAGGGGACTATAAGAAAGATGGGGACAAACCTTTTAGCAAGGCCTGTTACAATAGGACAAGGGGTAATGGTTTTAAACTAAAAGAGGGTGGATTCAGACTAGATATAAGGAACAAATTTTTTACGATGAGGGTGGTAAAACACTTGAATCGGTTGCCCGGGGAGGTGGTAGATGCCCCATCCTTGGAATCATTTGAGATCAGGTTGGATGGGGCTCTGAGCAACCTGATCTAGTTGAAGATGTCCGTGCTTGTTGCAGGGGGGTTGGACTAGGTGACCTTTAAAGGTCCCTTCCAACCCAAACTATTCTATGATTACACCCTTGACCAAAGTTCTTTTAAAACCTCTTTAAGTCAGTGTACTTTAAATGGTAGTTCTTTAACAGATCGTATCTTTCCAGTCACATCAAGAGACATGATCTCTTCATGGTGAGAGTGGCGTCTCTTTATGATGAAGTTCATGGTGCGAGCAGGCTGCCTTGGAGTTCTTCAACTGCAGCTGGTAGTTGCAAACAAAATCAGAAAGTGCAAATATAAAAATACTTCTCTGGGCTTTGGAATATGCCAAAGGCTTCAATCTCACCAGTATATATAAACTCAATGAGTACACAATACATGCACCCAGCTGTTTTTTGGCATGCCTTTAGACTCCACTGGAACTGTTTAGCTTGATAGCAAATGCAATGACAGATACTTAGTATTAGCATAAATTTTATTTCTCAGAGACCTTTCAGTGCCAAAAACATCAGCCATAATTTTTCTTTTCTCCTTTTTCCGTTTTTGAATCTCCTTGCCTTTAGCATTGCCAATTTTTAAAATAAAATTTAACTGTTTTCCTCTCTCTTTTAAAGCACTGAGCATTTTTACCGTCACCTCTGCAGTGGCTCATATGCGGTACCCTTGTAATCCAGGCAAATCCCCTGCATGCAGTCTTGTTAAAAAACCATAGGCATGGGGTTAACTCAGAATGGTCATGAGCCAAGCCCTTCACCACTTCTCCTAAAATAAATCGTTGCTAATGCTGCTGCCATATGGCCGACGAACATGAGCTCTCAGCGGTCTTTTGATTTCCTTGTTCATGCTTTCAAGTGTGCTGGCTCTTACACGGGCTTCTCCCACGTTATTTGTAGTTTATCTCCCGAGCGGTGAACTTGGGAAGCACGCGAGTGTGTCAGAAGAATAAATAACTTGACTCAGCTGTCCAGTTAGCGCTTCCTTAGCGTCTCCTGGATGAATTGAGCATGGCTCTACCGTGGTGAGGTACAGGCATTTTTCTGGGGGAATGCATCCTGACAGCAGGTCGCTGCTCCACAGAGGCAGACCGCAGCCACCCTCTGCGGTACCCGAAGGCGGCTGCGGTCTCCCTCTGTGCAGCAGTGGCCCCTAGTGGAAGATGCTCCGTCCTTCTGGTGACCCCAGACTCTAGACCTAAAGACTCATCCCGTAATGACTCTTCCTGTTTCCAAGCTTGTTTTAAACCTGGATCCCCCCCAGCAGTGCTGTGGGAAACCCCAGTGAGTCGCGCCTCTCTTCTGACTGGTTTGACAAATACTAGAGTTTGAGCTATCAAACAGTAATACAATAGCACTGAGTTAAGGAATTATTCTAATTACTTTTTTAACTTTCTCGTTGTTTTGGCAGGTTCTGTTGGCATTTGCCTGTATGAGCTGGTGCTTTATGATGTAAAACTGGGGAATATAGTATTCTGACCCATACATTTTAATGTGTCTCTGTGCAATCTCGGGTTACGTTGTATAATTGTATATAATACTTTTCTGAAGACCAGTAATGAAAATCTGCAGGCGGCATCTGAAGGGAAGGATGTAAAATTCTTTCTGCAAATATTGGCAGCAGTGCAGTGCTCACACCTGCAAACTCAGAGGAAGCAGATTGGTACATGTGGAGCCACCTTGTCCCTGGAACTTAAACAATTGAGATAGGAAAAGTATTCTGAAAGATAAGTAATCTCTATGTACATGATGTACAGTAAAATTTTCTCTATTAGCTTTTAGAGTATGATCTCTCAGAAGAAACCAGTGAAAACTTTGCTTTCAAACTCCTTCTTGGTTTTGAGCTGTTGTAATCTTTTTTTTTTTTCTTTGAGGCTGAAAGAATAGGTTGCTATAGAAGGTGACCTTTGCCTTATTGCATAGGTGAGTGCTGCCTTTGGCAGGGTTGTGCATATGAATCAGTCTTGATCCCCCTTTCTGCCCTGTTATGAGTCGTCTTTCTGACAGATGATGTTACAAGCCTCTTAAAATCAGCTCTGGCAGATATTACCATCCCATGTCCTTAAACATCTATTACAGGATTTTTAACAACATCGTGCTCTCCCTGTCTCTCTCAGTGCAACTTTTCCTTAAAAGGTAAAAGTGTTGACATTCAATCAATGTTGAATTGGAATTTTGTGCAGTGTTCTGGTGTTCTTTTAGTTTAAAACCTCACTCTACTTTCCCTAGTTTTCAGTTTACTTACTGTAGCCCTTAAGTAGGTACCACTTTGTTTCGAATCTGACTCTTGCTTCCAGTGAGATATTCTTAAGCGTGGTTGTCCTTTCTGCTACTTGGCAAATCCAAAATTTTTTTTCTTTTTTCGTTGTGCAAATACTGTTAGAAGTCATGCTTAACTTGTGCTTTTCAGGAGAAGCCTTAAAGAGGGAATTTTCTGTATCTTATATGAAAAACATGTTCATGGCAGTCAAAGAGTAGTAGTGCTTTTATGCCTTCTCAAAAAAGCAATTGGCTGGTGTGCATTTTCTTAATAATGAGGTATTTACAAGTATAGTGTCCAGAAAACGACTTATGTTAGCATTGCAAAAGATCTTCATAAGCTCTCAGGAGGCAACTTAGCTTCTGAAAGCTTAGTGGAGAATCTGTTAAATCAGCAGAAGAATATTGAGTTCCTGGTTGAGATTTGAAAAATCCTTGTTTCCAAAACAGAGTATGCTGAATTATGTCTTCCACTGAAACAGCCAACCAAAAGACAGAAATGTAGGAATAATAAACAGAATGGAAGTATAAGCCTTTGCAAAAACAAGGGGGTTTTAATGTGGAAAAATTTACAAGCTTGAATGTATTATAGCATCGTTCTGACTTGAAGAAACAAACTTCTAGAGAATGATATATGTAACCAAGTTTTCATCACCAGTTTACTTTGATTTAAACACTTCCAACTGTCCAAAAATATGGGTGCTTTGCAGTAGAAATTATCACTTATTTGCTTCTGTTTGGCCCATTGATAACAAGGTATATGGAGAAAGAGCTCTATTCATGATAACAAGGTATATGGAGAAAGAGCTCTATTCGTGCTAGTGAAATAGCGCTTTATCTTTCATTGTCATTGATGCTGGTGCTCTCAGAAAAGCAACCATGAAATGTTGCAGCGTGGTCCATATCCTTTCCGTGTAGGGTGAATTTAGACACCTTATCATCTGTTTGGGGAGCAGGACATGATGGCATTACTTTGTTCTCTGTGCCTTCAT
The DNA here is from genome assembly GCF_964199755.1 of Larus michahellis. Classification (NCBI taxonomy): domain Eukaryota; kingdom Metazoa; phylum Chordata; class Aves; order Charadriiformes; family Laridae; genus Larus; species Larus michahellis. The sequence goes on along the minus strand of NC_133899.1, from coordinate 66,846,452 downwards.
AATAGGTTGTGATTTCTTTCTTGCTGAGTGTTTTTTCTTGTTTTCAGTGATGGTTGGCTTTTAATTGCATACATGTCTGGTAAAAATGTTAGTAAGCTTGCGTGGTCAAGGTATTCCATAAAATTGGGTTGTAGGTTGGTGGTGTCACTTGGGAATGATGGTGGGTGCTACAGAGCACACCCTTTCCATAAGCTCTTTTTATTCCATGCAAGAATATGGAGGTTCAGTTATTAATTAAGTGACTAGCAACTGTCAGTAAACATTACTGCTTACGTCATAAAATGCCTTTGAACATTGGTTCCTGAAAAAGTAGTTTGAGATCTGCTGCTTTGATGTCCTTTCACGCATAGGCTTGCATGTAGATATGTTACAGCATGAACTGTTATTGAGAGACTGAGTAATTGGGGCAATAAATATGTATCACAAGTGGAATGATTCTGCATGTGCTGAATAGCAAGCTATTCTTATCAAGAGTTTTCTGTTATTCTAAATTTTTCATTTAATCATTAAAAGCAAAGATGTTAGCCTTCAACTGGTGTGCAGTATAAAGGCATGAAATTTCTCAGTTTAGCCTAGTTGTACATGTTGGCAACAATAAAAAAATAAGTTAAACTAAGACTGCTAGATTAAAACTGATGTGTTGAACAGCTACAAGATTAGTTAATGAAAGAATATATAGTAACTTCATCGTAGCCATCTAGTGTGAACTGGTATTTGTTGACCAACAAGAGCTGTATTGCAACTTGTGCATACAGTTTACAGCTTCACTGCTGAGGAACGATTTTTAAAGATGTGTCTTACATTGCTTTGAAGTCTTTATAAGAACTAATTAAAAATATAAACATATAGCTTCCTTTGTATTGCATCAAGCATCTTTGGTTTAGATCCCTAGTGTGACAAGCAGATAAAATCCTGCTTGTATTTTTTTGCCCATCTAAAGTTGGTTTGCCCCTTGAGTTCAGTGTTAGTCGGTAGTCTGTTTGTGTACAATGCAACATGCCTTTTATTTCTCAAGAAGCCTTGCTGATGAAGTGTTGCATTGTTTAGAAAGACAGATTTGTGATTGCTCTCCAATTACTGCCTAGAGATCACAAGAGGGGGCGAAAAACAAATACATCCTGGTTGAACTAAACTTTCTTTTGAGTCCAATACCATCTATGATAGTTTATTCATCAGTCTTAATAGATGACAGGAATGTTACTCTGCCACAAAGATCTAATATTTGTAACTGCCGGAAATGCTTTGTTCTTTGTAGAGATTTTTTTTTTTAACATGGAATAGAGAAGTTACACAGACCTCAGCTCTAAGAAGCGTCTGACTTTCTATTTTATTTTTTCAAAGACTAAGTTCATCCTGGCCTTGCAAAAATTTTTAATTCCTGAACAATTGTTGTGTGTTTATTAAACTGCCTTTTGCAAATGAGGGTTGTCTGAGAATCCTTGCAGTATTTGGACTGTTAGTTTAAGCATGAATTTCTATGATGTAAAGAGCAGCGAGGCTAAATACAGGTGAGTTTCTCTGTTTATGTGCCTCGCTAATAAACCCATTGCAAGAGGAGTTCAGATTAGGTGTGGTGGAATGTGCAACCCCCTTTTTAACCCGCAGATAACTATAGTAAGTATCAACTTAATTTCTGCTTCAAGAAGAAATTTGCTTAAATATCTCCTAGGTAATGTTTTTGCTATAACTTCTGTCTTTCTGAGCAATGTGACCTCTAAAGCAGAGGCCTTCACAAGTGATGAAGTATTGTTCTTCTAGTCTGTGGGAATTTGTCCTGGCAGAGATACTAATTACTTTCCACTAGGGTTGTGAGGAATTTGCATCTCCTGTATCTTTAGATTCATAATGGAGTGCTTTCTTTAGGGTGTTGGAATATATATATATTTTTTTTAGGGAGATGCTAACTGCATTTTTTTTTTTAAAGAATATTGCTTGCCTTATATATATGCCTTTCTAAGATTTGATATGCCATATGGTAAAATGTCAGAAAAGAAAAGTACTCTTACTCAGGACAAATCTAGAAACGCCATCTTTTGAAGCTTGTTTAGAAGTGGGCAGAAGTTTGCTGTTCATTTTGGAAAGTATGTGCTAAGTATTGGAGGAATGGTAAAAGTACTCCAGTCGATCAGCCATTACTTACTGTATTGGCTCAGCTGGTGGTACTGAACCCTTCTGCTGCAGAAGCTCTAAAGCCTGACTTGTGTGTTCTGTTAAGTCTAGAGTTAAGTTGCTTAGGGTTTATGAACACAAAGGCATAGATCTAGCATTCTTGGTCATGTAGAGTAAATAAACAATTCCGATGTTACAGGCAATGCCTTAGAGCAAAGGTTTGAGAGGAGCTCTGAGTGACTTAGCCAGCAAAGCTCCTGCTGATCTGGGAGTTCACACTTGGTTATTAGCACCTGGGGCAGGAGAGCTGCAACTCTGTCCCACCTATTCTGCATTTAAGGTGTACAGTAAAGCAAATGTCGGTATGAAAATGAGCAATGCCAATTTAAAGTGACTGCCTGTTATCTTGGGCTGGTATTAGGTTATGTCAAGTAAAAGCACGTTCCCCTTCACAAACTCTCAGCTATTAAATATTCAGCCCATCTTAGCTATCCAAGCAGAGGCAATTGTTGCATTTCTTTTCTCTGTTTTTTTCCTTCTCTGCAGAGCCCACACGGCTGCAGCAATGAGTTGAGAGTGTTTCTCCCCTTTAGGTGGCATGTGACCTTTACTTCTGACACAATGGCAGCATGTTCTTCAGGGGACACGCGTGGGCTTTAGACTAAATGATGCCCAGGCTGCTGCAAGCGAGGAAGTGTTTTACTAAATTGCAAGAGCAATCTTGTTATGACTGCAGTAAACTTGTAAAAGGGTATAAAAAGCAAAGGAGAAGTTATTAGTTAATCCTCTAATTCCAGGGTAGGTCTGTCAGTAGCTAGTTTAAGCCATTTACAGGACCCATAAGGGACTCCAGATCAGTTGCTCCGATAAGGGGTTCTAGTTTCCTTGCCTTTTGAAGAACTCGGTTCCAGTAATCCTCCCTTTCTTCCCCCTTTCCTTCCCTCCCTGAAGGTCATCACATTCCAGTTTCCTAGATGAAAGGATGTTACCAGAATCGTTGCACAACTCCTATGCGAGAACAATTGGCAGGGTGCTGTTTGGGCCAGCCTTTTTTGCATGGTCTTAAAAATGGAGCTGCATACTGCCAAGAAAGCCAGCTGCCAGAGGATTGCTGCAGTCCTGGCAGTTTTTCTAGGCCTACAGTTGAGCAGATAGGGACAGGGCTCTGAACTTCAGAAGATGTTTGGGCCAAGAAGGGCATTTGAGGTCCTGTCTGAATGCTCAAGCACTGTTTGGGTCCAGGTGGGATTAGCAGTGGTACCTAGGCACTGCTCTCTTCAGGCACTGCTTGGTTTGTCTTTGTGGTCCTAGAAAACATGGTAAAAACTGTAGTAGTGGTTAACAGCCTGCTATGCTAGTGCGTACCAGTGGGGCTGAACCAGAAAATGTTACCAGGGCTGAACACTGGGTGTCTGCTTGCTGCATAATGCTGCCAACCCTATTCAATTAGCACATGGCATCCCACTTCCAAATGAATAGGAGGCTAAAGATGTTGGAAGTGCAGAGGAGAGTAGTTGTGTGGGATGCAGGCAGAAAGGAAAAGCAGAGAACAAGGAACCTGCACCCAGTTCTTGTTCGATTCCTGGTGCTTTGCTTCACCATGACTACAGTCCTCCTCAGAAGATGGTAATGACACGTGGTGGGTAGTGAGAAGACACCACTGAATAATATGTTTTCATGTTCTTGGTAATATTGTTGTAGGCTTGGTGACAAGTTTTTAGAGAGGTAATAATTTCATTAAATTAACTGATGGTTCTGGAGCGAAGTAAAAGCTTGATAGGCTTTCGAGACCCACAAACCTGAAGAAGGCAAGTGTCTTTCAAATCTGCCAGTTGCTGTTGTAGGTGATTACATCTCTGAAGAGAACTGAAAGACTTGCGCATGAAACTTGTTTACAATCTCAAAGCACTCTTCAATCTATAAGGACAAATCTAGAATCATAAACTCTTTTTATGGGAAAGAGTTTAAGGAAGACTGTGAAGTGGCTGCCAACTACAAATTAAGGCTGCTCTTTAATCTTTAGCCTGGAAGGCTCACAGCAACTTGGAAAAGGGTGTGAAGTGTAGAGGGGAAAACTATAAAGATGCTGAAGTTCCTTCTGCTTGAAGCACTGTAAACTCCATGCTTTATGGGAACACAGAGCGAATGTATGTATGGGAGAAGGTGCATTCCTGGTCGTGGGAGAAGGGCTGATCTACAGCAGTTGTATCCAGCTGTGTACGTTGCCTTAGTATTCTCATAGTGGTGAAATCTCATGTGTATTTTTGTGGGATTGTATGTCACTGACTTTAAACGTTGTCAGAAGCTGCGCATTTTTGTATATGAGACATGCGGATGCAGCTTTCTCAGAAGGTACCATAGTAGCTTTTTTATCCACGTAGATTGCTCTGGACCCTTTTGTTTTTATTGATTGTCTCAATGTTAGAAATGCAAGTGGACTTTTGGCCTACTATCTGTAGTATCTTGCAGTAGGCCTGTTTCTTTTTATTTTGTTGTTTTGTTTGTTTGGGTTTTTTTCAGCTTCACTTTGTGGGGTATTTAAAATAAACAAATAATTGGTCTGAAAATATAAGAGAAATCTGGATCTCCACCAGAGGATCTGATCTGATGAGAGCCAATTAAAAAAATAAGTTTCATAAGCACAAGATGCCTTTGTGTTTTACTGAAATCTTGCTGTTTTTTGAGGAAGAGGAATTAAGCATCTGCAGAAACTCTGGGGGAGAAAAGATTAAGAAATAATGCTGTTAATGGAGGAGAAGAGATGTCTTAAGTGGCAGTGAATGCTGTTAAAAATACCAGCTCCTACCCACTAATGATAGGCCAGGTTTTGCAAACTTAACAGGTTTCATCCTTTTTTTTCTCATGTTTTGCCTTTGATGGGATTTTGCCTTTGATTGCTTGGTTGTGGGTGGAATGTCTGATACTCTTGGCTACGAAAACTATATAGGTTCTTAAAATTACATTTGTTTTGGCCTGGAGCAGAGCTACGTGGGTGTTGGATGTTCCTTTTGGTTAATCACCTTGTGTTATCTACAACTTTAAAGGAAGACGATTAATATCTAGCAGCCGACTTCGCTATGTGGCATGGATCCGCGCTGCTGTAGATTTAATGCTTCAGTATGAGTCACCCATCTGGTGAAGGCAGTGTTTGGATAATCAATTATCCAGAAATATACTCTGTGGACCAGAGACAAGTAATTACGAATGTTACTTATTATATTCTCATCAATGGCATAATGCTTAATCTCTTAAGCATAGAGTATTAGTTGATCAGAAATGCATTATCATCTGCTTAGGTGAGATGATGTGGATCTTTTTCTGTGCAATACAGAAACATAGTACACTGTGCTAGGCTAGAATTTAATTAACTGATAAATAGGTTGTCCTATGCATATCTGAATAGCTGGAATATTTAAATTATACTAGGTGCCTGATGTCCTGTGTACTAATTTTGACAAATGTCAAAAAAAATCCATACAGAATTGGCTGAATACATGATAAATTGGCTGCTGCTGCTTATGCAAAGTGAGCTGGATTATCAGAAGTAATCGGTTTAATTTAAACCCAGCTCATTTTAACTGAAAAAAAGGTTAGGGAGCAGCCATGTGAACAGTTCAGCAAGTAGATCTAAGGAGGAAAATAGTAACTTCCATTAATACAGACAAGCAGGATAAAATGCGGTGAACAGCCCCAGCTGATTCAATAGGTTTCCATGAATTATTCAAAGTGTAAGCAAACTCTTATTCAAGATGCAGTTACTGGTGAATTCTGAGCAAATTTTGAATCTTGTTTAAAAGTGGGTAACTGCCTTGTTTTGCCAGGTACCTGTTGATGAAAAACCTGATATGGAAAAACTAGGGAGTGCTTGGACTTGATGGTTGTGCCTGTCTTAGTCCATTCAGCTACAGCCTTGTCAGAAAATGAGTGATGCAAATTCTAGTCTGCATTTAATTTTAACACTTCTGTAAGCACAAGTGGTGCATTCATAGTTTGTACATTAGCTAGAGGTCTTGTGTTGCAGTTACGCGTGTGACTTATGACTATGGTGTTCATGGTCTTATCTTAATTTCTTTTCTAGGGAAAGCGCGTGTGCAGCAGCTAGCAGAGAACACAAGATACTTCAGGAGACGACTGAAAGAGATGGGCTTTATCATCTACGGAAATGAAGATTCCCCTGTTGTGCCTCTGATGCTGTACATGCCAGCAAAAATTGGGTAGGTTTAACTGGGTAACTTCTCATCCATCCTCTTTAAAGCTAGAGTGGTACAAGAATATTAAGACTTTTCCAAATATAAGAAAACGCTAACTTGATTTTTGCTTTTATGATCATTGCTGAGTCTTATAAAACATGGAAACTTCCTGTAAGTGACCCTGAGAAAATCGAGGCTTGTAGCTTGGGGCAGCAAGAAAACACTTCAGGGAAGCAATTTTACTGCTACATGCCATGTATTAAAATTTGGGCGTTTTTTTTTCATTTTACTTATGTGTAAAGTGTATATAAGTGCTAAAGAGAGGCTGAAATTGAATGGAAATTAACATTAAAAATCACCAGAGGAATCTTTCAACCAGCTCCTGGATCAGAAGCAGACAGCATTTCCACAGATGAACTCTGAAAACTAGAAAAAGAAAAAGCAGGGGGGTGGGACATGATGGGACACAACAACCTGTATTTGATGAATCCCAAGTTTGAGGCCTGGATTTAATAGGTCAGGTATTGTTACTGTAAATACTAATAGAACTGTAACACATAGCTTTATAAAATGCTTATGGAATTGTGGGCTGTTGTGTGGATAATTAAGGCTAAACTTCTGCAAGCAGGATATAAAGTATACATTAAAATTTTTTGCAACATGAACAAAAGCCTGATTTCAAGGACAACTTGGCTTTGATAGCTGCTCTTCAGTGTCTGCGTATGATGATGCGTTCAACCAACGCTTTCAAATTTGGAAAGCATAGCTTCATTTTAAGCCGTACTGAACATCTCTAGTGCTCTTCTAGCTCAGTTAGACTTCAGTCCGGCTAAGCACTGTGGCTCTGTGAGGGAACAAACATCATCTAGCACTATCTATGAAGCTAGATACAGTCTTCCTGCACCCTTCTCAGAATAACCCGATTTAAAAGGCCTGTAACCTTTATGGGTGCTGTAGAGTCTGCAGTGTGCACCACCCAGCACACAGGGGCATACTGTTTCTGCCGCCCAGCTGCCCTGCCAGTCAGTACAATCTTTTCCCTGGAAATGTTCATGGAAGTATTTATTAGCTGAGCAGCTGGGCCAGTAACTTACTTAAAAACGAGCAAGAACACAGAGCTCTGATAAGACTTGGCCCTCAGGATCTACATTGGGTCTAGTTCATCCTTTCTTTGTCTCTTGTAGTCTGTTCTTAAAATAGTTTGAGAATAATAAATGGATAAAAATGAAGTGTATCAGGATGCACCTCCATAGTTGTAGCAGAAGTAAAAGGCAGAAAATTTAAAAACCTAGTAAAAGGATGCCATTTTTATACATCCTTATAATCATACATCCTTATAATCATACAACCTTTATACATCCTTGAATTCATTGCTACTTCTTAAGACAAAGTTCAAAAAGGATTAACCATTTTCTGTGGCCTGTGGAAGCACCCACAATTGCACTGGAAAGGATCTAGATCTTTGTGCCTCTCATCTCACGTAAGTCACAGCCTCTAATTTTTTTAGTCCATATAAGAATTAATTTTGTTGAAGATGCTGTGTGACAGTTATATGAGGTTTTTGCACCTTCCTTAAAAATATTTGGTACCAGATTACATTATCTCAATTTACTGTGGCAGTTCAATGGTTCCCATGATAGGTATGCAGAAAGTGGTACATATTGTGACACCATAATGTGCTTTAATTGAATTAAACTGATGAAAACAAACCATCTTGAAAGTGCAGAAGCGTCTGCTTTGGAGGATTGCAGCCTGGGGGATTCCTTGTACAATCAAACTTCTGAGCCAAAATACCTGTTTCCTATTGGAAAGATTTCCAAGCTTAAGTTACAAATCCCTTTAGAAACAGCCTGCTAAAGACCAGCCTCTGCCACATATAATCTTTCAGCTTTGTTAGAACTTAATACAGTGAAACCTTTTGAGGAGGACCACCTTGGGATTGAATTAAAAAAGGCTTTTGTGAACAGGTGTTTTGCCTCTAAAAGAAAGCACTGGAAGCTCCAAATTGTGGTCTTACAGGCTTGCTTCAACAAAGGCCTGTATGGGTTAACGTACTGAGACCTTCATGCTGCTGTTGCTTTGCCTCCACTGGTGTCATGCTGACGATCTTTCTTGTTCTCTCTGGCAGTGCATTTGGGCGTGAGATGCTGAAGCGGAACATCGGTGTTGTGGTTGTGGGGTTCCCTGCCACCCCCATCATCGAATCCAGAGCCAGATTCTGTTTATCTGCAGCTCATACCAAAGAGATGCTTGATACGGTAAGTGTCTCGTCTTCCTTTTGCTCATGCCTTCTATAAACATATACAACAGTTGTCTATTTTTTTTGTAGACTGGTTCAACGTTTGGTACGCAAACTAGTTGAACCTAATGTTCAAAGCCTTGTGTAGTACAGCTGGCAGTGACTCCATCTCTCTTTCCTTGCTTCGACAATGCAGAATGGCTCCCTACAGTAAATCTCAGGGACTTTCTTTTCGTATTTTAAATGATGTGAGAGAGACAGTCTTGTTCCTTTGAGACAATGCTTATTCCCCTCTTAAGAGGCTCTACCTTCCACTGAATCTTTGCGCAGGAAAAAATTCTGCTTCTTCTGACCCTAGATGCAAGAAGGTAAGGAGAAAAAAAAAAAAAAAGCCTGAGAACCTCCAAAACATCTATATTCTTCTCAAAAGCAAGTGCAAACCTCAGCACGTGATTACCAGTGAAAATTTTTATTGCAAAGATTACTATTCTACTTCCTGTTTACAGCTTCACAGCACTGTGTCTTAAATGATCCTGTCCTAAGTGAGTCTGTGCCATGTACAATGCCCTAATGACTCCTGCCCGCACTGTTTTGCAGGAGTGGGTGGTGGTGGAGGTCTTCTCTAAGGAGGCCTGCATCCTAGTCAGGAGATGCTGCCTTCAAAATTAAGGATGGAAGTTACTCTCTGACTCATATCATTGAAAGGGGATTATAGGAATAAGACTGACAATCCTTATTATGTGCTGGATTGGTAACTACATTCATTTTTGAGTTGTCTGAATAATCCTCTTTGATGAACATGTACATGAGCTGTCTTCGGCTCTGTCAAAGTCTTGCATTGTATATTTTTTTTTTTTAACCCCTTTGCTGTTCTGTGACTCAGAACCTAAGCTAGATTGAGTCACGACCTTGGGCTTCAGGAGAATAGACTTTGTCCTGTTCAGAGACCTGCTTGAAAGAATCCCATAGGATACAGTCCCAGAGACAGGAGGTGTCCGGGGCAGCTGGTTGATTTTTGATTTCCTGCTTAAGAAGTTCCTTCCCAGCTACTTGTCCTACTACTCTTCCCATAATTATCCCAATTCAGTTGTTTCTGTTCCAAATAAAAATTCTGAAACAGTATGTTTGGAGAAGGCCCTCCCCTTCCTTTCCCCCTGTATAAAGTGAATAGTATCACGGTCTTGGCTCAGAGCGTGGTGATAGAACCGAGTGCATTGACGCAGATGAGGGAGCATAACTTCTGGCCAGGTGGATGTGAGGGGGGGACGAATGGGAAGGAGGTGGGAGGAAGGAAAAGAAAGAAAACAGAAGTCTCTGAAATCATATTGCTGCAAACTGAGCTACAGCTGAAACCAGGCAAACTTGATGTGCTGGCACTACCTGAGCAATTGTGCAATCTTGCTGTTGGTTAGATCCTTGGTCTTCTCTCTCAGTAATTAGCTGGAGTCTTTACCATAACAAGCTGCTTTTGCAGGGTATATATAAATACTGTACTTACTCTCTTCCAAAACCAATCTGTAACTTATTACTCTGGTTAAAAAAAGCTCTTTTCCTGTCAATTCACTTACAAGTCTTTCTGCTTTCCAAAAAATGTTTCAAGTTTTGTGCGTTTAACTCTGAATACTCATTTCTAGAGTACCTCTATGGGTGCTAAATGCTGTAAGTGGAGAAAATGCTTGTTTAATATATTTGGGCTTGTCTGCCTAAGAAAATTAATCCAAGGCAAAACGAGGTGTGAATTTTGAAGTGAATGAAGAAATCCTGATTTAGCTCAGTATGTGGAGGCTTTGTTCCAAGTTAGTGTAATCCACTTTAAGGTTCAAAACAGCTGAATGCTCTGAACCTGGAACATTGGCAAGAGGAGTTAATAAGGAGCAAGTCTTTGTGTCGGTGACTTTGTGTTGTGTTTTCTTGTGATGCAGTGAAAGGGGATTGATTTCAGGCAGCTAATCATTAAGGCAGCCTTCAGATCTGATCCCTCTGCTGAACTGTGGCAACAATGTCCAGGAGGAAGAATAACTGAAATGAATAGACTTGGAGAGAGCTGGCAGAGAGCTGCTTCTGGTCAGTGACAGAGAGGAGAACTTGGTAGCCCATCTGTGTGTACATGGATGCTAACTAGGGCTGATATGGCTTTTTTTTTAAACAAAATTTATCCAGGTTTGGAGCACAGGGGAGAGAAGCTTGTCTTGTAAATGCTGATATTTGTAATGCTTCCTTGTTCTTATTAAATAAACCCACATGATGGGGAACAGTTCTCAGTTACAATTTTAACCGTTTTGTGTAAATAAAACTTCCTTGCCTGAAAATATTTGGCTCAGGATCAGAGTGAAGTCCCTCATAACCTGCATCCCTGTGGGCTGGTGCTTTCTTTTCAGTGATGAAAAATATATTACACTCTCCTGAAGTCAGAGTTCACCAATGCCATTTCCTTTGTAGTCTTTGCTGGTCACGTGGTCCCTCTTGTTTTAAATTAATAAAATCCTAAATCTGCATTCAAGAATAACAGTTAACAGACTCTTTCAACAGAAATTCAACCTTAAATTGCTTCCATATGAGATCTTTACTTAAAGCTCTGGCAAAAGGTGCCCATGCTTTTGTTTTGTTTTGTTTTTACTGAGGTCCAACTTCTGGGTTTGTCATTCCCCCAGATTTTAGAGTGGAGAGGTTCTTGTTGCCAGATATAACAAGCATGAGGGGCCATTGTTTAAAGAAACAAAAACTTGAGCTATCCATCCAGGAAGGAAAAGCATGTAGGGATATTGACCCCCGTCTGCCAATTATTCTCAAGAGACAGGCATTTGACCCAGAACATGTTAAAATTGGAGCATTAATATTGAATTAGTGGCATTCTGAAGGATTGCTGAATGTATGTATCTGGATAAATTTACAGTTCGAGGGAGTGTAGAATGTCAGCCTCTGAGTTCAAAACTCACATTGGACTTGGAATTCATCTTCTGAACTCATTTCTTTGTCACTTACCTATATAAGATAATTAACATCACGTACTCTTGCAGATTTGTCTGCAGCAACTGTTTTATTTTGTACCTTGCTCCTGTTCTGTAGGGAAATGAAGTTTAGGGTTTGGCTTTTAACAAACCCTATTGTGAACCAGTGTCTTATCAAAGAGATTGCAACATAAAGAAAGTATGATAAACTGAGCCGGGACTTTCCTCATTTCTAACGCTAGCAGATGTTTGATCTCTGTTAAACTTCGTAACATTTGCATTCAGGTCAAAACGGTGAAAGGTTTTGTTAGCTCACTAGCAGTGTTCTGGGACATCAGTTGCCTGAATGTTGCCTTTGTGGCAACCTCAGTTGGTGGGACTTGCTTTCTAGGGAGAAAATGCTTGGGATCCTAACCAGAATAACTTTTTTTTTCATTCCTTGGATTGGCTGGCAAAAACCTCCCAGACAATGTTGGTTACAATACGGAGCTTGCATCTCTAGTTGCATGTGGACCATGCAAATTAATCAAATGTAGATACAACAAATGCATCAATAGAACTTGTTAGCACAATATTGCCGTTTGCCTTTTGCGATCTTACAGTTTAGAAAATACAGTAGATCAGAGATGGTATACTAACACACATGTTGTTTTCATACTGAATGATAGATAAAGAGGAGTCAAAACTCCGCATACATTTATTATTTTTTTTGCTTCAGTTTTGTTACCTCCAGGAAGGCAGGAATGTTGTTCTCAGTTTTTCTGTCTATGAATAGTCATGGATTTTTTGGAGATGACTGTGAAATTTGAGTTAGTATTGATGGATATTTTGATCCTGCCTTGAAAGTGGGGTAGTCAGGTGGGTGCAGAGTCACTCTTGGTTAAGCGACCAGTGCTTCTCACTTGGTCTTGAGATTTCTGAATGCTAAAATCAAAACCAAATCCTACACACCTCTGAAACTACAGACTTCTAGCACAGGAAAATCTCACTGAAGTAAAGTGTCTGTCGGAGTAGTCTGCAGGCATGCAAAAAGGAAGATGTGCTGATAAGTTCCTTGCATCTGTCTCCTCTGCTGATCTACTGTGGTCTCTTTCTCAGGCTTTAAAAGAAATCAATGAAGTTGGGGACCTTTTGCAACTGAAATATTCCCGTCACCGTTTGGTACCTCTCTTGGACCGTCCGTTTGACGAGACAACATATGAAGAAACTGAAGACTGAACTCCCTCCATGTGCCTTGATGGGAGGGACACACCCCGTGGGACACTCTGTGGCACGCAGGCCACAACGTCCATGAACAACACACTTATGACCGCTTAGAATAAAAGACATTTCCTCACAATACTGAAGTGGCCACATCAGCTCTAAATGGCATTTTGTAAATAGGGAGAGGAGAAAAAAAAAAAAAAGCTTTGATTCCCGTGTCTTTGGGGTCCGGCCCTGAAGGTGCTTGGCTTTGTTTTTTTCTTGTTGCTTTTTTTATTTATTTGTCTCAATGAGTTCACAGCAACCCAAGTTGGCTGTGGCTGATCAGCTCAGACTTTGTATGCACCATTGGCTTCCCAAATGCTGGCTGAGATGTTGTGAGCATGTGTGACGCTGGCATGGCAGCATTTCCAGTGTCACTGCTAGGTGTCTGACCTTCCCAGTAAGGAGTGAGCTGACCTGTCTGTTCTTGGAGACTTCCTAGAGAAACTGTTGATTGCTAACTTTGACATACTTAACAAGATGGATAATCAACCAAAGTTTTTTTTTTTCTTTTACAGTTACTTGTGTTTAAAACTTGAATTTAGCCTTTTTAAAATAAATGTGTTGTTGACATGTCACTGACAGGACCATTGTTCCCAAACATTATTTAGTTCTGTAAGCCACAGGCAGAAGGACTTCTGGGACTCTAGCCTCTTCTCCTTCCCAGTATAGATACCAGATTGTCTCCTGGTTTTGATACTAATTGTCTCCTTGATATAGGGTAAGTGATGGAGAGGGAAAGTTTTTGTTATTTTTTTTAATTGGATGCATCTTCCTTCTGACATACTTCTGTTTTTAAAAAAAAAAAAAAAGAAAAGAAAAAGGTGAGTTTAGTGTGTGTTGCTTACTCATCTTCAGGTTAATTTATCTTGCTTTAGAATGCTCATAAAAGCATGCACAAGTCACTGCTAAGTTCTAGAAGGGTGCTCTTGGGATTAAGTAAACCATGGCAAGCCTTGTGCTTCTCGTTAAGATCAGAACCCCTCAACAAGCAGGCCTGTACAGTGGCTGACTGTTAGGAGAACCACTTATTTTGTGCAGATCTGTGAAAGACTGATTGCTACTGTTTGCCTAATTCACTGTTTCTTGTCGTATATGGGGCATTGTTGTGCAAGACTTTTATGCAAAGAGTTTAGACAGCTTGGATCTTGTATCGTACATTACATTTCAGCTAGCCAACAAAGTCTCAGTTGGTGGCTGCATGTCTGTGTAGGCTTTCCCTGAAGAGAGAATGTCCTCACAATTGCATTTAGTTTGAGATCTTTATTCTTTTGCATTTCTGTTACTGTGAGATCAAATTAAGGCTCACTGAGCCAGTTGCTGTTTGGAATCTTTATTTGCAAGTTCCACACTGTCTTACTCTGATCAAAGTTTAAAATGGACACCTTTGCTCTAGCACACTTAGAGATGGCCTGTTACTTAGTCATTGCATCCTGAATTCTTTCAGTGAACAAAATGGATGGTTGAAGAGGTACCAAAAAATTTTGTAACAGGAGTCAGTTGCAGAATAGTTTGTTTCTGTATTTTATACCTTGGACATGTAGCGTTTCTATCAAGATAGTAAAGCTTTAACGTGTCAGTTGGGTTGGGCCAGCTCTTCAGTTTGGGTTAGGACGATGCTTTTTGCAGGTAACTGGAGTTTTTTAAACAGATTCTTCGTTGTAATGCTAAAGCAGAGTGCAGCTCAAAGCTCTTCAGCTGGTGCTGCGAAAAAATTACTTTTTTTAGGTTCTTCTGTGTTCATTCTGCAACTAACAGGGAAGGAGTGCTTTGGTCATTAGAACCAAGCAGTTCTGCAAATACATCTGGTTATTTAAAGCAGACTTGGCTTCTATCTTATAGAATATCTATCTTTATGCTTTTATAGATCTTGTTCCATTTTAATGTAAAGGAACTTCACAACATCGATTCAGTTTTTTACCATTGCATTTCAGAAATGTGATTAGATGAGAAGAACTAAAATTGACTGTTTCAAAATAGGTCCAGATAACTGTTTCTGTCTTAGTTCTCTTATGTCAATTTGCTCGCCTTCTGGAGCAATGTGTGTGCACAGTCCAAGAGGTCTGTAACCCGTGTGTGCAACTTTGATAGCTATGGAATATAGTCTCGTTTGTTCAGACACAGAGTGAGTAAACTTGCAATTATGTGAGCTTACTTGCTCTCCAGCGTTCTGCCCAGGATTAGCTCTATCATTCCATTGGATGACTTGCTTTCTGACTTCAAGAAGCTTTACCTCGAAGAATTATTGCTGCTTTTTTTTTTTTTTTTTCTTTCTGGATTGTAGTAGGGAACAAGAGGAGGTTAGTGCAGGAAGAAAGCCCTGACTGATCCTGGTCCTGTTCCCTTCATCACGGAACAGGTTAAGATTGGACAAAACTGACCAACTTGAAAGCACAGGTCAGTAGGGAGCTGTTTGGAGCATTCCCAGATGTACAGCGTGCTTGTGTCTGCCATGTAGTTAAGTCAGTTTGAAAACTGTGATATATTAAGTTAGAAGTGGGTTATCATAGATTCCACAAGTCTCAAGTCTTAATCTTGTCTCTGGGATTTAGTTTTAGGGCAGCTTGTCTTTAGAAGGGAGAAAAACATCTGTATAAATCTCAGTAATTCAGGCAACTCCTGTATAACACTTCTGAAATTGCCAGTGTTTTAAAACTACTGGTCCCCATTGGGATTCCAGTTGTACTTGTTGAGGAAATTGTGTTCATGCTAAACTTCTGCCATTTTGTGTCTTTCTGCCATGTCATGCTGTCTGCATATGACTTTGAATTCTGGGTTTCAAAGACATTTCAGAAATCGTTTGGACAGTTAGTAGCACTTGCAAACTGCTTGGTTACATTTCAGCCCTGCCGTATCCTTTTTGGGAAACAACTTTCTCCCCTACACCCCTCAGGAGTGTCTTTCATTCAAGGGAACCTGTTTTGCCAAAGTCTGGTACCTGTTGAAACCCCTTCTGAAAAAGTAAGAAGTTACAAGTCCAAGATTTCACACTTTTAAATCAGTAATTCATGGAGCATGAAAGCCAGGAAAATCTTTTCACATCTACTAAAAAACTCCGCTCACGCAAGCAAAGGAGCAGACCATTACTGGTTTGTGCTAGGCCAACCTACAGCATGTAGGCTGTTACGGTATGTTTAGGATGGATTGCTGCTTTGATATTTATGTGCTGATCAGAAATCTGCCTCCGTCTTGTCCTGGCGGTAGAAGTGAATGAAAGAACCGATCCTGAGAGATCACAAAGGAAGAAAAGCTGCTTAAGAAATAGACTTCAGTCCCTGCCAACTTTTCTGAGACGTTCTAATTGAAAATGACTCCTGGTATTTCTTAAGAGATGCAAAATTCAAAAAAAAATGAAGGCTGCTTTTGAACAAAGGGGTTTGCCATGTACTGTACATTGGCTAAACTTACCAGAAATATACAATAGTTACCTTCCCAGTACCTCTCTGAAGAACTTAGCAAGCAAGATCTTGCCTCTGCTGAGCGAAGAGTTTAGAACCATTACAGTTTTCAAGGCTGATGGCCATATTTATTTTTTTACTCTTGAGAAAATTGAGAAGCTCCTATTACCGAGCATCAGTGAAGAGTGAGAGATCTGCTTCTTGTTAGAAACTGGCCTTCCCAAGTAGACCTTTGTCTTAAGGAGCCTGATTCATAAGGTTTTTTTTAGTTCTTTGGCAAAGAAGAAACCAAGGTTTTTTGTGTCAAAATATTCAGGGCTTTCTTTGTTGTGTGTTCTTTTTTTTTTTTTTTTTAACACAAGACACAAACTTTTGTATAGTATCTGTGTATATGGTATATTTAACTCTTTGTTTAGTTTCTATATTTTTTTGTTTCTAAGTGGCATTCTGAAAGAGCTCTTCTGGTTCTTGGGTTACTGGTGTAGCACGCTTCTGCTTCAGGCAAAGACTCGGGAGTGAATTGACCGAACATCTTACTGTGATGAAGTCGTTCAGTGAAGGAATTGCATCATCCATCCTCCTCTTGCTGTTTCCTCTAAGAGTGCAGAGCTGCCCCTTTGCACAGAGCAGGAAAGGGAAATGTGCCTGTGAAATCAGTGACCCAGCCCCGTGCTGTGTGGCTGAAGGACCGATACAGCAGAGGTGGAGAAGGGGCAGTCAACCATCGCTTATTCTCAGCTCTACGGGGATCTTTCATGTGTACTTGAACAAGCATCCCTAAGACGGGGATGCAACTTTCAGTGCCCAAAGAGACACTCCTCTAAAACTTTTCCACATCAAGTAAGTATTTCTTCTCCTTCTGTGCAAATTTTAATTTCTTAACCTCTGAAAAGTGTTTGGCTTACAGCTGTTTGCTCATCCAGAAGCCATGTTATCCATTCAGGCAGATCATAGCAAAGGTTGGAGGAAAGCCATGAGCGTGAGCTCTCCATTTCATCTGAGAGAACACCTTGCAGCATTGGATGTGGAGCGCTATGCATGGGCTCCCTTGCTGCATCACAGAGAAGGAAACTTGTGGAGATTTATCCCAACGTGCAATGCTCAGTCAAAATTTAGAGTTTTATACATACAGTTTAGATATATTATTTTTACAGTTTATACTCAGCCTGTGAAAGTGTCGAGCATGCTGGGATCTGTGTGGGTGGCACCTTCTGCGCAGAGACCTGCGGTCTCTTCTGTTTTAACACTAGTTAAAACTGGTGTTTTAACACTGGGCTGTCTGGGAACGCCTGGTGCCACCTCTCAGCATGTGCATTGCTGGCTTCGGCGCCGGACCTGGCACCCAAGTGGCATTGGACCACTTCTTGGGAAAAGCACCAGTCATTCGACCAGTGTAACTTGAACATGGTTTTAAAAGAAAGAAAAAGAAAAAAATAAAAATGAAAAACAACAAAACATAAAAGCAAGTTGGATGCCATTGTGGCGGCTTGTGTCCCTGTAAACATCCCCAGCCTTGCAGTTGTTCACCTGTTCAAGAATTTGGACGTGAAGCTAGAGCACAACCATGAAGTGTTTGTGTGCAGTATTGTGCTTTATCTTTCATGAAAAAGAGAAGCGTTTGGTGCAGACATTGGAGCTGTTGTGTTTACATCCCCAAAAGGGGCTGGGTGAAGGAGGTGGTGACTGTGGTGTGTGTTGGAGGCCTTAAACTGTGACTCTTGGTATGAAGAATTGAAATTAAAGCTGACCTTGAAGAATGCAGTGGATTTTAACCCATGGGAGAATGCTCTGTGCTCTTAGTTAAGCATTATGTACTGCTGTTTTCTTGGGAGGAAGGGAGAGGTTCAACTCAGTTTGTGTTTGACCCCGGCTAGGAGCTGTTTAAGGAGCAGAAGAGGTGTCTATGTGAAGGCCAAAAAAAGTGCAGTTCTCCACAGCGATGTTCCTATGTAGCAAGCATCGCTAACTTCTTCCTGGGCTGCTGAAAGAGGGGGAATTATTGGGAGGGCCAGGGACTCCAGAAGCAGTGGCAGCTAGCAAATTAATTTCATCAGCAGTAGGCAAACAGGTCTCACTTGAACATGCCAAGGGTTGGTGCTGTTCCAGACATACCCATGGCAAAGTGAACCACGCACCAAACCATCTAGCCGCTGTAAAGCATTCCTTTTTTTTTTTTTTTTTTTTTTTGCCAAATCTCAATCCCGTTCAGACAATATTTCTGCTACCCCCTAATGGTATATTAAGCTAAATGCATCTCCGGCCTTCCAATATTATTAACTTCAGACCAGTTTGAGAGAGATCAGAGGAACATTGGAGCCTGAGGCTTTAGGCTAGCAGCCCCAAAGCCAATGGTGGCCCACATTTCCACAAGCCCTGGGCAGAAATACCAAGTCGCAGCACTTTGTCCTAAATTGCACTGTATTCTTATGCCTCTGTGTTGCTATAATGTACATATATATTGGATTTTTTTGTAGATAAGACATTTTAGATAAAATTTTTAAAGGAGCTCCTCCAAAAATATTTTATGCCAGATGTCTAATTTTTTTTACACTCAGGACTAACATGAAGTTGGATGCTCTGTGGGCAGGGAAAAGATAATTGGATGGTACATTGGCTTTAAAAAGGTAACAATGCATGTTTAAAAAAAAAAAAAACACTGGAGAAAAAACTGCTTGGGGAAAAAAAATCCATTAAAATATATTCTATGTTCTGCATAATAAAGACTTTAAAAAAATGCTATATTGTGATTTTTTTCTTAATGCTAATGAGGCTTTTCTGCTGTTTGGGAGACCAAACCCCCTTCCTTCACAATCACTCTACACCCCCCACCTCTCACGTCCCCCACCCCCCAAAAAAAACCAAACCAAAACCCACCACATAAGTTTCATACTGGAATGGCTGGGTAAAACCATAGCCTCTTTGAGAGAGTTTGAGAGGGACCAGTGTTCCCCTCTAGCCTTGGACTCCAGAGCCAGGAAACCTTGCAGGTCAGATGGATGCTTAGCTGTTTCTTACCAGTCCTCAGGTCCGTTGTATGGCAACAGCCCTGATGCACAGTCTAGAGAAGATTCTTCTGTTGTGGAGAGACAGGTCTGCAGAAGCTGCTAGCGTCCCTGACGTGCAGCACATCTGCTAGTGCCCGACGTAGCTCTGTGCTAGCTCTGTAAAGCTGGCTCAGCTTGGGAGCTGGGCTGCTACGCTTGGCTGCTGTTAGAGTGTCAGGCTGCTAATGAGATGTTTGAAAGGGCTTCTTGGTCCCTCTCGCGTGGGCTTCTTGACCGCATCTGTCTTGCGGTCTGTGCCTTGTTTTAAACATTTCATTCTTAATGTTGTGTAAACCAGTTGTCGGTATTTGAAAAGGAGGTACAGGTCCCGTTTTCAGCTGTGGGTGTACCAATGGGCCCAGGTGATCTGTGGGGTTGTGCTAAGGCAGCTGTAGAAATGTTGGACTTGGGTTTTTTTCCCTGCTAGGTGTCCCTTTCTGGGGTCTGTGCCAGCACCGGTGCTTTTCCTCACTGGGCTGCAAAACCTCCTTTCAGTGTCTTTCCCTAATAATTCCTTCATAATCATTTCCCTAATAATTTCCTTCACGGGCTGATGAATGCCTGTGGAGACCCATAAAAGATGCTCTCTAGCCCCCCAGTGGACAGCCACACCGCGGCTTTGGGGGCTAGAAAAGATGCTGCCGGCGCAGGAGGGAACAGATCAAAGAATAAAGACTTAATTTTGAGTGATGGAAACTTCCTCCGGCAGCTCGGGAACAGCCGGAGCGTTCACTGGGGAGCACAGAGCCCCGTTTCTGCCTCTCGGGGTGGGGGGTGGCCCCAGCCCCGCACCTCCGGCTCGGAAAAGGGGAGGGGGGGCGACCTTGGCGAGCGGAATCCGGCTCCGCGACCGAAGGCTTTTCTCGCCAGGGGCGAGGCGGGAGGCTCTGAGCGCCCCGCCGCCCTCCCTCCTGCCGCGGCCCCGGCTCCCGCCCCTCCATCCAGGGCCGCTCCATCCTCCCCGCCTCATGCGGCCGGGCCGGAGCCCGGAGCCCGCCGCCGCCCCGCCCCGCCGGGAGGGCGCTGCCCCGGCGCTGCGGCGGGGGCTCCCCCGGAGGGAAGCGCCCGGTGCCGCGGGGCTTGTGGAAGGCCGGCGCCGCCGAGGCGAGCCGCAAGCCCGGCAGCGGAACAAAGAGCCCCGGGTCGGGCCGGGCCGGCCCCGCCGGAGGGGCAGCGCCGGGTCGGGGCCGGGGGGCGGGCGTGGGGGGGTCGCGGCCGCCCGGGCCATGCAGCTGCCGGGAGGGGAGGAGCGGCCGGCGGCGCCCCGGAGGGAGCGGGGGGGAGGTCTGGCAGCGCCGGCAGCCCCCGAGCGGGGCAGGGGCAGGGGCCGTGCCCGGGGCCGGCTGCCGCGCCGCTGGCCCAGGAGGGGCTTGACCGCGCTTCATGCGAGAAGGAGCCTCTCCCCGGCGAGCGGCGGGGAGCGGCCGCCTGCCCGCCCTCCGGTGCCCGGCGTTGCCTTGAAGAGCCGCGGCAGCACCGGGGAGTGACTCGGCGAGCGCGGAGGGGGGGGGGGTGGTGGTGAGGAGGAGAAAGAGGAGGAAAAGAAATCAGATTGCCGAAAGGATTAGGAAGGGGGGTGGGGAGGCGAAGCCCTCTTGCCACCCCCCCCCCCCCTTCCTCCTGCACACACTCGTGAAGCTTTTCAGGGTTATCCTTCAGCATCAGTGGCACCGTCAGGCGAGCCCGGGGGAGCAGCGACACCGAAACGTGCTCGGCAAACTGCAAGAGAGATCAGAGGGAGCGGTGCGGCCGGGACGGCGGACCCGGCCCCTGCCCCTGCCCGCACCCGCGGGGGACTGCGCTTCCCCCCTGCGATATTTTATATCTATTTATTATTTTTTTTTTCTTATTTTTCCCTGCTCCTCTCGCTTTCCCGAGGAAGGACGGGTTTTGTAGCGTTGCGGGCGGGCGCGCTGCCGGGCCGCCTGCCCGGGGCGGGCGAGGTGGGGCGAGCGGGAGGGAGAGATGCCTGTGATGAGAGGGAGAGTCGCCCTCATCCTCGGCTTCGTCGTTCTGACAACTTTCCTGGCGGCGGTGCGAGGGCTGCCCGTGAGGAAACAGCGCAACAACAGCCCGAAGGAGAGGAGCTCCAAGCTGGAGGAGGTAAAGCAGCCTTTGGGGAAGGACGGAGAGCCGGGAGGGTGCTGGGACGAGCCCTTCTCAGCCTCCGCACCCTCTCCCGTGCCCGGGAAGGCTGAGGAGGGCAGGGACCACCTGGGCGCTCAGCGGGGCTCCCTCGGAGGCGGTTGTGAACATCCCGAGGGAGCAGCATCCGACAGGTGTCCCCGCGGCCAAGCCGCCCGGAGCCCCGGGGGAGAAGCGGGGTGTCGTGCCTC
This sequence comes from Larus michahellis, assembly GCF_964199755.1. Lineage (NCBI taxonomy): Eukaryota > Metazoa > Chordata > Aves > Charadriiformes > Laridae > Larus > Larus michahellis. Next base: position 66,824,943 of record NC_133899.1, on the reverse strand, counting down.
CCCTCTTCTGGGCTGTTTCCGCACTCGCTGAGGGGCAGAGCCCTTTCCCGGCCTCCGGGATTTTCGGGTAGCCTCAGGGTTTTTGCATCGCTCAGAGGCTGCAGGAAAGGGGCTGGTTTAGGTGCTTTGAGACCGGGGCCGGGTGCCGTGACCCAGTGCCCGGGAAGATCCGTTGCCTCCAGGGGGCCACATCCCTGGTAGGAGCGAGGACTCCGGCCACGAGCCGACCTGCAGTAAAATTAGCAAGGTTGGTGGCTTGCCAGGAACTTCAAAACTCCGCTGCTACAAAAATAAGACGTGACGGATTTCAGCCACCAGCTCTCCTTCCCGCTGGGACGACCCTGGGGCAGATTCCAGAGTGGTCATGCTCCGTTCTCGCCCCATCCAGCGTCCCCCGGGCAGGCGACCTGGGGACCCCCCGCAGGCTTGCCGGGGTGGGGGGAGAGGTCCCGGGGCTGCTCCTCTCCCTCCTCTGAGAGGCGGATCCTGGCCAGCGCTGGCTTCCGAGCGCGGATTGTGGAAGGGGAAACTTCATCAGGCAGTGAGGGGACTGGTCAGACTGGGAACCAACTGGTGGGACCTGATGAGGATGACAGGAAGGGAACGGGGAAGAAACAAACTACCAGGAGGGCAGGGTTTGAATAAGACAGACAGAAAACTGAATGGTTAAAACAAGTTCTTTCCATCTTGAAACTCTTCTCTGGAGAAAGAAATGCTTCTCTGGAGAAAAAGTGGTTCAGGCAGCAGAGCTGTGTTTGAAAAACACACTTTTGAAGAAAGCTGCTGCTGCAAGTGAGTGAAAAGAATAAATGTGGTGGTAGGATGAGGTTGAGCAGGACAGGGTAAGAGCATCTCAGCCCGTGCTGGCGATCCACAGGGGTATGGGAAGCAGCAGGTTTGATCTGCAGTGTCAGTCAGACTGGCAGAGGAGGTGCCGAGTGATGGGAATACACCTCACTGCTCATTATTGCCAGAACACGGTGCTGCACTGTGGAGTAGTCATGCCGGCAGCTCCTGTCGGATACACTAAACTCCATTCCGGCATGAAATCCAGGGAACAAGTGTGAAGGAGCAATCCACCACACGGAAAGCCTGGCCGATGGGCAGGAGAGGGCGCAGGCTGTGCCTCCAGCCAAGCACCACCAGTCAAACCTGGTAATGGTTTTAACTGGAGCAGATGCAAACAGGGCTGGTGGGGATGTATATGCTGTAGCGCTGGTTATACCATGTTGGTGCTGCACTTTTCTTGTGAAACTTCAAGCATAGACGTAGATGCCTGTTCCCTTGCCGAACAAGTGCCGGGCAGAGTGTGCTCAGGCTGCAGAGGGAGCAGGGAATTACGCTTGAAATCCTTTAAAGTATTGCAGCCCTTTTGGCAGGGGGCATAAGATAGGGAGAAACTGTGTGTTGGGAAGCTGTGCAGGTCCCCACCACGGGACCTTGCAGCGCAATCTCAGGCTCCATTTTATCTGACGTCTAAAATACATCAGGCAGCAGGGCGAGCTGCTGTCAGTCCCAGTTTGTGAATGGTTGTGAATGGGGAGCATTGTACGGCCAGCCAAAGATCACACACGGCACTTAAACAGCGCAGCCTCTGTCCCCTGGACCTTTGCTTCTCGCAGAAATACAAACATACAAGATGCTTATAGGCAAAGGTTTGAGGGTGGAGGTTCGGACCAAGGAGGAAGATGAAGAATGGCTTCCTCGGGGGTGTCTATTGGTGCTGCCGTGCACACCCTGCCTCCCATGGGGGACTGGCTGCACGATTCACACAGCAAGGAGAGAGCGGTGGGTACTGGCATGTGTCTTCTAGCTGTGTTTTGGGAGGAAATCCTCTGTTTCTGGTGCATATGGGGTGGAATTTGCAGGAGTCATGCCCGGCTGTTTGAACTAAAGCGGAGAGCCCAAGAGCAGCACTATGGTGGTTATAAAAAAAAAAAAAAAAAAAAAAAAAAAAAGAAGAAGAAGAAAATCCAGAGTGATTTTGGGTCATACGCACAGATGGTTCCTGTTGTAGCGCTGATAGGTCCTGTCTCTATGGCAGCAGGGCAGCCACAGCTGGAGTATTGGTTACACTATGGGTAATGCCCTACAGATGTGGGTAGAATGAAGGGGGCCAGGAGGAGAAAAATAGAAATGACGGAGCAGAGCAGATAGACAATCAAAACCGTTAAGCAATTACGTGACTTGGACTTGTTTTAATTTAATATCTTTATTTAAAGCAAACATTTTTCCTCGGTTTAGAGTTGAATGGGAATCTTTATAATCTGTGCTGAGCTTCAGAGTTGCACTTCTATACTAAAATAATTTAGAAAAATTAAAACCATTAGGTTTTCGGTGAATTTTTGAGTTAGAAAGTCTTCTAATTGCAGGAAGGATGGCAGGAACACATGCTTTATCTTTGGGCAGTAGCCTTATCGGTATGTCCCAAAGTCCTGTACCTCAGTCAGGATCTGTTACTTCCAGCCATTAGCAAAGGAGCAAGAACTTGCATTTACATTTTCTGAACTGTGGTGCTGTGCAGAAAAGCTTTGCCTGAGTTACACTGAGCCCAGCATAAGCAACAGATGTAGCGAGAATATTTTCTATTTCTTCAGTCTTTTTTGACTGGAAGCTGAAAAGGCAGAATACTTTCTCTCCAAACTGTGACTTAAATCTAACGAGAGAAGATACCTGCTCATTCAGAGGCTTTTTGATGATTGGGAAGGCCGGTGGGCTCCGAAGCAGCAGGCAGGTGTACCACAGGGTTTTTAGAAGCACTTTTGCAGGTTGGATGCGTCACACTCTGACATGAGCAGAAATGTGGCAGGTCCAAGCGCTGACCCACACCAGCAGCTCTTCAAATTTGGGTAACTGAATACTTGGAAGAGCTTGTGTCCCTTGTGGAGACAAGGGACAGCTCATCACATTGCTTAATGCTTTGCTTATTTATGAAGTCAGGGGGTTTAAATGCAAAATATGTTTTGATAAACTCACTGGGTTTCAAAATATTAGCTTTGAGCATTGTTAATAGATGTCTGGATTCTTTCCGACCGATACCAATCGGTTCCAGTGCTCTTCTAGTAAATAGAAAATAGCTGGTGTTCTAACATGCTAGAAATGTAAATGGTAGAAGTGCAAACTGACACAACTGCTTCAATAACTGCATGGAAATAATAGTACCAGCGGTAACAGTGATGGGGGTGTTGGCCATGAGCATCCTGATGGTGACGGAATGCGGCAGAACAAGCCAGCAGTGTTTTATGGAGGGTCCCCAAGCCACCCAGCCCAGCTCCGGTGGGTTTGGTGGGTGCTCCTTTGCAGGAGGGAAGCACTCTGAGGGAGGGGGCCAAAAGCAATGTCGGCAAGCTCCCCAAGGCACCCGGGGGTGTTATTGTGGGGCTAGGAGAGGGGCAGGGTGAGAATCCAGGCTGGAGCTTGCTGTTGGAGTTCCCCAGGTCTGAGGCTGCAAGCAAAGCAAAGCAAAGCTGGTGTCTGTGATAAGAGATAATAGAAGGGAACAAAAGAAATACCGAGCGTAGTATAAGGGCTGTAGCTGTCTGCAAATCAGTGGGTTTGTACAGCACCTGGTATGACTGGCTCCTGGCTGCTGAGAAATAAGGAAACGAATAACAACAGGAGTTGTTTCTTGCTGCCTGATGTAACCAGTAAATATAGCAATGGGAAACTATGTCTAAAACTGAACACCTACACTGGATGTTTCACTTGTTGATTAAAAATCATGGGTAGCAGTCTTGATTTAAATCGACCTGCCCTCTGCATTAGGAGTCCGAGTGCAGAGGAGTGCTCAAGAATTAAACGTATAGCAGTGACGTGATGCCTGGCTGGAGATACCAGCAAGCAGAGAGTACAGGAGCTCCAGGGAGATGTGGTGTGGCCGTACTAGGTAAAAAGCATTAAAGGGAAATACCAGCTGGGCTTGAGTGGAGTTTGTCAGGACACCATAAGTTAGAGTAGCCCTGTCATTTGGGAGCCCTAACAGCCTGGGGAGACGGGTGATGGGCAGAGCCTCCGCTCCCGTGTGTCCCCCCCCCCCAGCTCTTGGTCCCTCTCGACTCCCCTAGGGATGCCTGGCCGAGAAGAGGATCTTGCTTTCCCCAGAGCCATCTCGCCCTGCTGCACATCTCCAAGCTCGTGTTGTCACCCGTGTCTGCCCTGCGCGGGGGCACCTCGCCGCGCTGTCGCCCCCTCGGGAGGGCTCAGCCGGGGTGGGAGCGGGCGGCCGGGTGGGAGCTGGCTGCCTGCACAGCCACATCCCCGCGGCCGCTGCGGGCTGTGTCAGTAGCAGAGTCATTTTGCCTGCGGATGTGCTTTTTACCTTTTCATTTCTTCAGCAATTAAGCGTTCTTGTCCCTGGCTTTGTCCTTGGCGGAGGTCGGATTTGTGGGTACAAAACGTGCACTGAAGCATCCTTCCGCTCTGAAAGGGGCTCTTTGTGCGCAGGGAGGTACTTCGCCCTTTGTAGCAAATTTCCTTTTGAGAAGTGCCAAATTATCTTAGTCAACACAGTTGGAAAACCCTCCCGCCCTGGGGCTCAGGCAGGAGCAGAAACAAAGGGGAGCCGGGTGTAGGGAAGCTGCCCAACAAGGGGGCTTCTTCCCTTTTCACTGCACAAATAGGTCTGCTGCGTTCCCATTGTCACAATCAAAGGGGTTCCTGTAAAAGGCACATGTAAGGGGAAGAGATTAGGCAGAAATCGCTCCACAGGGCATTGCCCGGCCCTCTCTTTGGGTTCCCAGAAGTGTCCGGCTCTTGCAGACCTTCTCCTTAAAGACCGGCAGGCTGGGGGACTCATCCTGCCTCCAGCCGTGGTCCCTCCAAGCCCAGCGAGGTGACGGAGGGAGCGTGCTGGGGATTAATTCCTGCTTTCCTCTTGTCAGTTTCTTAGGGATAGGGAGTGTAAATTAGGGATCTTCTGTTTTTTCATAGTATCAATAAATATTCTTCCACTCAGAATAATCCCCAAAACAAGATGCCCGGACGCTTCCCATAGGGAAGCATGAGGACAGTCTGAGCTACAGTCACGACAGCGAGGTGGCCTGTGCCATCCAGCTCCTCTAAAGCAAATGTTGTCAGCCAGGGCCTCCGGTTTTGTATAAAATACCGGAGCTTGTGACCAAGATGCAGGGAATAGATTGCAGCCATGTTTTGGTGTGAAAATGTTTCCTTTTCAGACAGAAGCTTGTAAAAGGACTCTTTTTTTTTTTTTTTTTTTTTTTTTTGGTAGATGGCTTTTGCAGGGAACCTTCACTGGGCTGTTGTATGCTTTTACATGGCCAGCTGTAAAAGTCAGTCTGCATGGTATTGCTTTCAAGCAGTTCAGTTTCTGGACTTCCCCTGTGCGTGGGGACTCCTGGGGTTTGTCTGAGAAGCTGTTATGAGATATGCTTCATCTCAGTACTCAGGAGATGAAGACACCAAAAAGATGGTGACCTACCTGCTTCTGAGTCCCAGGTGGCTTTTGGCATGAAGACCACTGACAACTCCTGGGCTGTAGGTTGGTTTAGTCTCCAGGGGAAGGATACAGCTTCAAAGGGAACAAAGTGCAGTAAATTGCTGCCTTCTGCTGGTGCCCAGTGCCACTGGATGGGCACGAGGTGGGGACTCAGCTGCAGATGGCCAGAAAGCACCCATGCATGCAGGGAAGAGGTGGTTTATCATGGATTAGGAGCAGTTGGTTGGCCTTATCTAGCACACAGACCTGGGGTGCGAGGCAGGGCTGGGAATGTCCCCCCAAGCCAAGGGAGCCTCCATCACGTAGGGTGCAGCGAGAGCCTGGTGCATGGCATGAGTACGGTGCCTTTCAGGTGAGTCCTCCTCCATCCCAGCCCTGGCAGCCTGAGCCTGGGAATGAGCAAGCCAGCCCTGGCTCTTTCCTGGCAGGCCCGAGGCGCTCACCGGGTGAGGGGATAGTATTTGCGGGATGGCCAGGAGGTGCTGGAGAAGGTGTCCCACCAGCGGAGGGTCCACACCTCTTTGCTTCCCTGGGATGTCCTCTCTTCCCCACCACTTTGTCACTCCCTCCTGCTGCCCTCCTTGCCCTCCCCTTCATCTGCAGCTGCTCCCACAGCAGCCAAAGCCCCAGGGGAGTCCAGCTGCACTGTGCCATGCAGCACCTCCAGCGAGACAAGGTGTCTTTAGGTCCACTGTTCCCCCTGACCCCTTCCCTTCTGGGGACACTGTGGTTGTATTGCATGGTTAAGCTGGCTGCTCCTTAAAAATCAAAGATCCCCCTTTAGGTGAACATCTAGTTCTTCTCTCCTGGGGAGAATCCACAAGGTGTCCCTCCTTGTGACTCCAGTGGAGGTGATGTGGGGCTGCCCCAAGGTCCTATGAGCATCTCAGGGTCAGTTTGGCTTCCGCCGCACCTGGGATTACAGCTCGGCTATTGCGAGTCTGTACCCACCCTGGGGACTGCTCCTGCTAGGAAGTGACTGGCCAAAGGGAAGAGGAGGGATCAACTGGGGGCTAAGATGCTGGGGAAGGGGGCCTCCCAGTTTGGATGTGCCCTAGTTTTCCTCTAACTTTGGAATTGCCTCTGCAGTCCTGCAAGCCTCAGGCTCCCATCTGGTGGGGGAAAAAAAGTACTTATTATTTGACGAGGCACTTACTTAATAGTAGCAGGGACTGTCCTGGAAAGCTTACGAACAAGTGAATTACGAATGACACAGACAGGAGCCGGAGTGGAGGGTTTCCCTACCCTGAGACCCTTTCTCCACCCCATGCTGATGTGTGGGAGTCACTAAATCCTGCCCCTGGCTGGGGAGGGGACCTGAGCTTGCCCTGGGCTGGGGAGCTGCAGCCACCCACCTGGGAGAGGGGCTGCTGGCTATGAGTCACCCCAGCTCTGCCCCTTCAGGAAGCCATGTTGCAGCATCCCTGCCTGGATCCCTTCCCATGCAGGGCACACAGACTCCCCAAGTCCAGCTCGGGTGCCCATTTTGTCTGTTGTTGAAGGGATCCCTGATGGATTTGCATCTGTTTGGTCGGCTGCCTTTCCTGCCCCATTGACTGCATGGGGGGGGGGGGGGGGCAGCCTGTGCACCCTGCATGGGACAAGGGGAGCAGGTCTCCCTGTGCTCCCCACCAGCCCTGTGTGTGTCCCCCCCTGCAACCTCTTCTAGGAGGCCGGGGGTGCAGAGGGAGGCTGGCTTTGGGCTCGTCCCTCCAGTTTCTGCACTTGCTTTGCTATATTTAGGGGTTTTTTTTCCTTTTGCAGTTTTGCCTGGGCTGCATTGGGGAAGGAATCAGCAGCTGGAGCAGACGGAGGGTTACAGTGTGCAGGCTAACAAATGTGGATCATTAGCTGGAACAAGTTAATGGTTACTGAAGCACATGGGGTTTAGAGCTGGAACAAGTTAACAGCAACTCAGTCCAATGCATTAAGAGCTTATGCGTATTACAGCTCAACTATGTTAACAGAAAACACGTGCCCTCGCAGGAGCATTTGCCAGAGAGCACCGGAGGGTATGGATGTGTGTCTGTTCACCTCTCCAGGGGACCTCTCTGTGCAGTCCCTGCGGGGGACCTGCTCCATACCCACTGCTGGGCTCTCTCTGAGCAGCTTCCAGCTGGCCTGGCTGCAGCAGAGGTCTCAGGGGTACCTTCTGCATTGCCAGCGGCTGGGCTCCTCATATCAGGCACCACCTGTGAAGGGTTGGCCTTTGGCCCTGTGCACTTGGGCAGACTCTGCGGTGTGAGCACAGCCCCGGCTGCTGTGCTGGGACATATCAGTGGTGCTAACCAGGTGCCTCGGCTTCTCCGCTGCAAGGCCTGTGTGGTTCATCCTTGTGGGAGGCAGGGCAGTTGCTCCTGGGGGGCAGGTAGGGAAGAGAAACTGAACTGTGGTAGACCTTCCTGAGAGCCTTCTCCAAGTATGACACGGGAGACCTGCATCTATTCCTGACCTCGCTGCAGGCTACCTGAGAGACCTGTGGCAGGTCTTTTTCTTTGTCTGCAAAATGGGTGTTTTACAGCATTTGTCTCAGTGTTAAAGAGGGAGAAGATATTTATGGTAGAGAAGTGCCTGCATGTGACACTGAGGAGGACAACAGCCAGGCATGGCGAGAGGTGAAAAGCCACTGGGCTCCTACTTGTCCTCCTTGTGTCACTGGGGAGTTGGCTGAGGGTGCCATGGGCAAGTTACTCATGGGTGCCCGCAGGAGAGCCAGCTGTGGAGAGAGGGGCTGGGCTGTGCCAACAGGGACATGCAATGAGGAGCAGTCACAGCAGCCTGGCCAACTGCCCCGTTTTCGGTCTTGCACAAAGTCAATTATGTCATGTCCTTGCTCCTCACAGTGCTGCGTGCTGCTGCTTCTCTGTGCTGTGGTGTCTTCTGCTCCAGGGCTGGCTCTGCCTCGGGGGCAACCGAGTCACCAACCTTGGAAAGAATTTTGAGATTACAGTTGTTGCAATTGAGAGACATGAAAATAAGTGCGAGACATGAAAATAAATGAGGAAGCCTTTGATGCTGCCTCCTGCAGCTCCCTACTCAAGACAGTTGGGATGAAGCTGGTTAGAAAAGAGATTGATTCCATATGATCTAAAGTATTTTGATAACTGTGTGAAAATTATAATCATGAGGGCGTAATAATTATCTGCACAGCCCACAGTTTGCTGCCAGCTCCTGCTGGTCTCTCATAAACAGGATCTGCCCACGCAAGCATGATAACTGAGTGCCCCTTCTGTTCCACAAGCACTTGCAGAGCTCTCCTGAAACCTAAAAGGAGATGTTTATGTCTTTATTTAAAAAAAAACCACCAACAACAAAACAAATCAGCACTCAAATGCGAGTTGATCCTGAGGTGGACCAGTGAGTAGAGCAGTTGGGAGATCATGGTCCTGCTCTTTACTTGTGCCACAGCCCCTTGCAGGCAGGAGTGCAATCCAGGGCAGAAGAAGAGGGAGGCAGCTGGAGGTGTCCACTGCCTTAAACTACTTCTGGCACATCTTCCAGAGCTCACCTTCTAAAAACCATCATGGCTTCTGCTAAACCACCTGCCTGTAAGTCTAAAGGTGTTGTGTCTGATCATTGGGATGGTGGCTCGGGAGGTCTTAGAGGCAGTAACAGGGACTGGGTGGCATCTTCACCTTCCCTGTTTTCTCGTAGGTACCCACCCACCTCTTGACACCTCTAGAAGCACGCTGTGCTTTGGCACGGTTCTGGGAAATGGGTTAAGCGGCTGATGAGCTGATGGGTAGCAGAGGTCACTTGCCTGATGTGCGTCCGGTGAATTTTCCATGTGGCTGAAAGACTGTGCCAGTGGATGGGATATGAGCCGGGAGGATCAAACTACAGCTCTCGGGAGGCTAAGGCGGTCGCAGCCAGCTGGGCTAAAAAAGCCCTTCCTTTGAGCAGTGTCTGTGGTGGGGTCATCAAGGAGAGAGCATGCCCAGCACTATGGGAGGGAGGCAGCGTGGCGCACTGCGTTTGTTCCTGTTGATTACCCTGCTCTTCAACCTTCCTTTATTTTAAAGAGACTTAACGGTGTTACTTGTTAGCACTGGAAAAACCTTCCCTTTCTCCCGCATCCACTAATGAAAACTATCCTGGGCCTTTCTGCCCCCAGACAGGCTGGGCTTCCTTCTGAAGCAACCAGCCAGCATCCCTTTGCTTCCATAACCTTATAATAAAACCCTGCTCTGGTGTTGTTCCTGCCCGGTTTCAGTCCAAAGATAAATTTGTTTTGAAAGCTTTCTCCAGATCTTTGCAGCTCATTTAGGTGAATATGGAAGGAAAGAAAAACGGAAAAAAAATGTTCTGATTTCTATTTTGTACTTGGCTAATTCATAAGTGGGCAAGTTTGCAACTAACTGCATGGCAGATTTTTAAAATAATGTTGAAGAGAGCTTGGGGGAAAGAGTAGGAAGATGCTTGTGTAGACTCAGCTCTATTCAGGAAAAGATTAAGAGTTCTTCTGGTGGTTTCTTGTTTCAGTACAGTGTGGTAAAACTATTCAAAGGAAATCTAACACAAGCAGTAATGATTAAGCAACAAACCCCCCCATTCCTTATAATTATAGCCCAGTGCAACACCAGCCTTTAGCAAATACGTCATTTTCTTCACTGCAGTGTTTACAAGCCCAAAGCACGGCCAGAACGTTGCCTCTGATCTCACTCCTGTGTGCACAGCTTTCTTTGGTTCAAGCTGAACAAGTTTGAGTTTACGCGCTCCCTAATTGGCTTGGGGTATGTGTGCGTGGAAGCGGCAACCGCTGAGCTTGTCCTGTGCCGGGACTCGCTTGCTCCGCGCTGCTGATGCGGATGCACAGGCTGGTGCAGAGGCTCCAGCAGAGCTTCACTCCCTGGGGAGCTATCTCCAGCGGACTTGGCTTGGGTTTAGCCCCGTGATGAAGAGCAGCTCTGCTCAGCAATGTATATAGTTACAAAGAGCGCTGACAGTGGGTTCGCTGGCAACTTGCGGTGCCTACGGAGATGCTGGGGAATACGCTGGAGGGACAAGTACCTGTGGTTGTAGTAGCAGCTTAGTGGTGTCCCTGGTTGTACAGCACAGGGACTAGTCTGTTGATGTTTTCAGATTTTAAACTGCTGTAGGATCTGAGATGTCATGTCTCTAATAATTTTTATGTAAGAGCTACAGCACGTGAACGTCGGTCGTTTGCTTTTTTAACCCAAGTTTAGTTCAATCTTAGAGAAGTTTATAGCAAAATTGCAGATTTTAAGACCAGAAGGAATCATTAGCTCCTTGAATTTCTTCCGTAGCACAGATGCGGTACATATGTGTTGAGCCCAGTGACATGGGTTTGACTGTCTCCACAAGAGATACTGCCACTTTCCTTGTTAGCTTGTTTCTGTGGTTAATCACGTACAGCGTTAAAAGCACGATCCTTATTCCTCAGTTGAATTTGTCTGGCTTTGACTCAAACACGTTGGTTCCTATTATGTGTTTCTGTTCTGGATTAGGGAGTCTCTGGTGCCTGGTGGATTATTGCCTCAAAGAACTGGGAAATCAAGTCATTGCCTTCCTGTTTAACATGACAAACAAATTGAACTGTACAAGTCTTTCACTGGAAAAGTCTTTCCATCCCTTGAAATGGTTTTGTGGCTGCTCTCTTTGCCACATTTCCGAGCAATTTTAATAGAGGTGTATGGACTAGAAATGGGAAACGATCAGCCTTTAGTCTATAGACAAATGATGTGTGGCCTTTCCCCATAACTTTTCCATACACACTGTTGCCCATGTTATGTACAAAGTAGGCACGACACCGGTGTGAATTGCTGACGAGTTCCTTCCCCTTCCTAACATCTTTGCTGAGCTTGTGCCCCAAGGTGTTTAGGTGATCAGTCCTACACACAGGAGAGCCTGGACTATGTTGGAAGGGCTCCTGGGCTGGTAGGAAGCTGAGTGTGATCCTGCTTAATAGCCTTCAGTCTAAACGTGAGCTTCACAAAAGGAAAGTGCATGCTCTTTCCTGGGTGCTGCTCCAGAGTTTCTTTCGGGTTCCTGCCCTGGAAACCCTTATTCCCAGCCAGGCAGGATATCCCAAGTGTATGCAGGAGAAGCTACAGCAATTCCCCCTTTGTCTTTTTCCTTTGCTTGGTGCTGGCTGGTCGCAGGAGAAGGCTGGAGCTTGGCTGCAAGACATTGATGGCTTCCTGGCACTGCGCTCACTGCTTCTGTGGTGTGGTGGCAAGTGTCCTTCCCCAGCGGCAAAAGAAGGGAGCTGCTGATGAGCAGCTCTGTGACAGTTTGCAGCCTTTCTGCTGTGCTCTGTGGAGAGCAGAGTTTTTGCTCTGGACAGGCCAGCTCTTCTCTTCCCTCAGCTGATGCACTGCAGTGGCTTAGCTCCAGGCTTGATGGCTTTATCTAGCTGTTCCCTAGGCAGGGCAGAGGAGAGGGTAGGTGTCGCGTGGCAAGAGTGCAACCCTCAAGGGCAGCTGCCTGCGTGCCTGGCAGGAGCCCCTTGGTAACATGGAGAAGACACTTCTGCCCATGAGGATCATGGTGCCCATTGATGCTCTGACCTGGAGGGAGCACTGGACCTCATAGGACCTTGCTAAAATCCATGGCTTGATTGGCTGGGGCAGGACACTGAGCAGGACCTTGCTTAGGAGGGCCATCTTCTGATGCAGGGACAAATTTTAACACAGTGAAGACTTGGGGCGATGCAGACGCTAGCAGGAGGGAAGGGTTGGGTGGTATGGTGCAGTGAGCATCGCTGAAGGACTCTGGGCTATCCAGGGCGGACACCCCCAGGGTCTTTGTGCCTCCGGAGGATTTGGGAGCCGAGGGAGCTCTGGTCACCCTGTGACATTCTTGCAGACAGTTCCCCTGGGGAAGTGTTACATTTTCCCTGTGGGAACAGTACTCTGAATTTCTTGAGCTTGTTTGGGCGTAAAATCTGAATTAGGCACTGAGTGTAAGTTTGGAGACTTGGAGTCTGTTCCTGGCTCGCTTGCTCTGATGTCCTTGGGTGAGCTCGGATCTTGTTGCTAGAGGAGACCTCATTTTCCATGTGTATTAAATTTGGGTTGTCTGTGTAACGAGCTTACCCAGCTCCGATAAGCTCATTGCAAATTAGGCAGGAGCGCCAGCCTCGCAGGGCTGTTGGCAGCCCTGTGTGCAGGGGTTGTGTTGGGCACGAGCAGCTGGCAGCAAACCCAGCGCTGGCAGGTGGTGTCATGTAGCCGCAACACAGCCAGGTTTGCCTGTTTGGCCCCCTCTTGCTGTTTCTGCTCCGTCTGGGCTCCTTTGTGCTCCCTGCCAGGGAGTCCTGGGCACAAGAGAGAGACTGAGACACTGGGAGACAGACTGGGGCAGAGCCGGGCATCCTTCCCATGGGTTCTTTCCAAAACCGTTGTGGTTTTGTGACAGGGGCAAAGGGAGTTGGGAGGGGAAGGTGCAGGCAGAGAGGTCTGTCTGTGCCCACGTTTGCTACCAGCTGTGCCACAGGAGCCCTCCCAGCCAGGGAGAGGGGCGAGCCCCAAAGGCTCTCGCCAGGCAGCACAGGCTCCCTCCTCCCCGCAGCCCTCTCTCCTCTAGGCCCATCTGGTGAAGTCTGTCACCGGCCCTTCCCCGCGTCCAGCCCGCTCTGGGCAGCAGCCAAGGGACCAGCAGCGTCCCTGCTGCTCTTTTCCCTCCCCCGGGGACGGGGGTCGCGGGCTTTGATGTGCGGGCACAGGGCTGGGGACAGGCTGTGTGCGCTCATGAGAGCCTGGCCAGGCTCCAGCTGCCTTTGAAGTGCTCCAGTGATCAGGATGAAAGGGAGGGGAGTCCTTCCCCAAACCATCTGGCTCTAATTGCAGGTAGAAATGCCTCTCTTCGTCCCCCCCGTGGGGAGGGGGCACGCCGCTCTCTTCGTTAATCCCGCGGCTCTCGGCTGGGCTGGCGTGAAGGGCGAGAGCTTGGGAACAAAAGGGGGTTTCAGCTGGGCAGCCAGAAATAGGCAGCCGCTGGCGGAGATGCTGGGGGTTCGGGGACCTCCGCTCCCATCCTCGAGCTGCGGGGGCCCCGCAGACCTTCCCGGGGACGGCCTGTGCCGCGGGGGGGCTTTGCCAGTTGTTCCCATCTCCGGTTTCTCGGGCGCACTGGAGCCTGCTGGCCCTTTGACTCTGGCTCTTTTATGCTGGCGCGCGCCGAGCGTGGGGACGAGGAACGTGGGAACTCGGCGCGAGCCCGGCCGTTTGGCAGGGTTCGCTGGCTGCGTCCCCGTGCCCCTGGCCGGCTGGCTCTGCCCCCCCAGCCAGGCTCCCTGCCTGCTCCCTGCCTGCTCCCCCTGCACCCCCTGGGCAGGGCTGGCCACGAAGTGCCACGTGCCACTGCAGCAGCAGCAGCGGTTAGAGCCATTGGCAGCACTGGCAAGTAAGTTTTGTTGTCCTGTTCTGCTGGGCATCTTCCCTTTCCCAAGGAGACGGTAAAGGTAGCTGGGTTATATCTACCAGCAGTTTCTTTCCCTCCTTGTGGTAGCCTTTGGGCAGCATCTGAAATCTCAAACCTGTGTTGCTTGAAGTTGTTAGCCCTAATACCAACACCACGGAACAATTTATTTAGGTGAGGTTTTCCTCCTTGTCATAAAGCCCTTGTTATAAACTTTTAATATAAATATATAAAATTATTATTAAAGGTGAGCTCTGGTTAACTCTGTGACCCGGAGCAGCCCTTCCTGTTACCCATCTCCAGGCAACAAGAGATGGCCAAAAAGGGAGAGCGAGAAGCAGAATGGGACAGCAGAGGGGTGCAGAGAATATGGTCACGGAGATGGGAAGCACCAGCCTGAGTAGACCTGTAGGTTGCTCAGGTGCAGCGGGGCCAAGCCCTGGCACAGTACAGGCCACGGGGTATTAACTTAATTAATTTACATGTTAATTGCTGCCCTGATGGTGTGGAGGAGGAACTGTTTGGTGCAGAAGACCAGACACACCACTTTGCTGGGCGGCGGTTTGCTCCCTGCACAGCCATCCTCGGGAGATGTTCTCACCACCTCTTCCCTCCCCAGGTCTCTGCCTCATCCGACCCCCATTCAGCAAGGGACGAGGAGCTGCCACCATCGGGCAAGGCACGGGGGCTGAGGCGGAGTGGGCAGGCTGGCCCCCGGCGGCACAGGCGCCGTGGGGTGGTTCAGCAGGCTGCCAGGAGCCCAGAGATGCCCCAGCCCAGCAACACTGGCCGGGAGGAGAACCTGCCCTTCATGCTGGACCTGCAGAGCTTGCCAGGGCTGGCCAACGTGGACCTGAGTGCCCAGAACCCCAACATCCAGGTGGGGAGCAGGTCTGGATGGGCCGTGGGGGGATGTGGGTGAGCACCGCATGTGCTCCCCGGCCTTACTTCATTCCCTAAGAGGAAAGATCTTGTGAGAAGGGTCTGTGTAGCCACTGCCCTCTGTCTTCTTGGTAACCACCAGATGCGAATAGCTGGCACAGACAAGCTCCTTGCCAGAGGAATTTGCTCATGGCCTTTTTCCTGCCCCAGCCCCTCTCTGTAGAGCAGGAGCAAACGCTCCTAGAGGGGTGACCTCTCAATTAGTGAGAGTGATGTTAGTCCCTGTGGGTGACCACCAGCACCTCTGCACCTCCTGCTCTGCCCCGCTCAGTCCCTTCAGAGGAGGTGAGACCTCTTGCACTCCTTGCGTGGTCCTATAGCTCAAAGCATCTCTGGCCTCTTGGGCTGGGAACCAGTGCATGGGCTGGTAGGTCTGTCCAAGGGCTGTGCGCCGGCTCACTGCCCTGCCTCATATCTGGCTTCCAGGTGACCATTGAAGTGGTGGATGATCCTCAGGCTGAGATGGAGATGGACTTACTGAAGGAGACAAGCAATGACTGGTCCCTGACGTCCTCTGAGTGGTTGTCTCACAAGGACCTCTTCTGGCCCCTCTTCTGGGAATACACTGACCCCGCTGAGGAGGAGGAGGAAGAGGAAGAGGAGGAAGAGGATGACAATCTGGATGTAGGGGACAGGGAGGAGGAAGAGGAGGAGGAGGAAGAAGAGGAGGAGGAGGAAGATTACACAGCAGAGTATGAGGAGGAGGAGTCCACGCTCAGTGGAGTGGGAGGTGACTGGGATCAGCGGTGGCCAGGGCAGAAGAACTGGATCTTTAAGGAAAAATATAATTACGGTGAGTCCTTGGGCACATGCAGCTGCCCTGCGGACTGGCACTGCCCTCCCTTGCCCTGCCTCACCCACAGCCCTGTCTCGCTGCAGGGGGAACGGCCCTGTACGGGGGATCACAGCATGGTGGTGCTCAGCTCCTACTTAAAAAATAAGCAAGCATGCCAAGGAGCAAGGCCAGCACCTAGCTGGGGCAGCCATCGGTCAGACATGGCAGTGGGAATTGCCCTTCCATGTAATCAGACTGATCTGTGGACTCTAGCAAAGGCATGCTCAGATGAGAAATACAGTGTAAATGTTTAATGGCAAGTGCTGCTGTCATCGACTCAGGTCCCTGCAGTGACACTAATGCCAGAAGCCTTTGCCACAGACCTGGGCACCTCCCAGGAGAGGAGCTGCAGAGGGCTAGATGGCAGGTGCCGGTGGGCAGACAGGCCAGGGCACCACAGCAGCTCCCTTCTGCAGCTTCCCAACCTTTGCTTTAGCATCATGGCCAGTGCATCGGGCAGGTTCATTGAGGATGAGGATGGGCAGCAATTCCTGTCTGGGTTGGTATGACCACGAGCAAAGCTGTGAGAATGAGAGCCTTTGCTCAGGGGCTGCTTCCCTGGGGTTGCCAGCGAGGACAGGGTTGACCCTTGGCATTGCCACGTGGCTGGGCACCTCTGTATGTCCTGGTCAGCGCTGGCCCTGCATCCCTGTAAAGGACATCCCAGGAACAGGGCAGAGATGAGGGGAGGTCCCAGGTGGCCGCTGGCTCCGCTCCTGCTGAGGGTTTGCTGAGGTCCACCACTCTCTGCCTCTCCCCGGCTGTGCAGACTATGAAGATGAGGAGGAGTGGAGCCCGTGGTCCCCTTGCAGCATCACCTGTGGCAGTGGCAACCAGAAGAGGACCCGGTCCTGTGGCTATGCCTGCACAGCAACGGAATCGAGGACCTGCGACCTGCCGCGCTGCCCTGGTGAGCCCTCAGCCATACCAGTGCTTGGGCACTGTCCGACCCCAATGTGGGCTGTCCCCCACCGCTGCGGGCTGGGCATTGCTTGTGCTTCAAGAAGTAGTTATGTTTAATGCAGTCTGGGCTAATGACCATGGGGATTTGTTTCCGCGAAGAAGTTCTGATGGGGCTTCATAGCTCCCGAGGCAGTTACAGGGTGCCTAAGGGTGACAGAGCTCGTGTCCAGCTCTGTGTGCAACTCCTTGCACCTCTCTCACACTGGGAGCTTGAAATCCTCTCCTGAGGTGTATTGAGAGCCAGCTCCATCCACTGGGATTTGCATAACCCACAGCCTTGGGCGCCTCTGTCCTGTGCGTCTTGCTGCTGTCCCTTCCTTCCAGGCACAGGTCTGTCGCCGAAGCAGTGGTGGGAGAGGGGGTGGAAGATGGATGGTGTCTGGTGCCCTTATGGAGGAAAAAAACCCACCACTCTTCCTGGTGTTCAGCCCAGCTCTTTGGTTTTGGTTTTTTTTTTTCCCTCTCAAGGAGCAGAGGGGGAAATGGTCTTCACCACAGAGGAGACACCTTTCAAAAACGACAACACCACAGAGATGTTCAACTCAGGTTAGCCTCTGCCTCTGCCTTGCTCTGGGGGCTTCAGTGCCAGACCCTGTGGGTTTGTAGCTGGCTGATGGGGAGGGCTCTGCCAAGGGCTCCCACATCTAGTGTCCAGACCCAAGTCACCCAAACCACTGCCCACGTGCAGGCTTCAACAGTCCTGCTGGGAAACCCAGTTCCTCCCAGAGCCCTGGTACAACACGGTCCTGCTTTATGGTGCAGGGGCTGAGGCCAGCCTGCCCCGTGCCCTCTGCCATGGGGGAACACTCCTCCTGCCGGCCCAGTCCCTGTAGCGATGGGTGCCCTCGCGGGGGCTCTGCCTCAGCACGAAACCCCTTCCCTCTGTCACTGCCTCGGGGATGGAGCCTGGCTCTAGCTCATCCCAGGAGCCTGGCTGCTCCTGCACAGCAGTTGCAGGCTCCACAGGTGGTGCTGGGGAGGTCACGGGCAAATGGCAGTTGGGTAAAGCAGGGGGCGCGTGCCCTCACCCTTTTGGTGTCTCCTCCCCAGAGGTGGACAGCTGTGAGAAGTGGCTGAACTGCAAGAGCGACTTCCTCACCAAGTACCTCAGCAAGGTGCTGACGGACCTGCCCAGCTGCCCTTGCTCCTACCCGCTGGAGGCCGTCTACAGTGCTGTCAACCTGCGGGATGAGCGGCAGGGCAAGAGCTTCCGATGGCGGGACGCCAGTGGCCCCAAGGAGCGCCTGGACATCTACAAGCCGACGGCGCGCTTCTGCCTGCGCTCCATGCTCTCCCTCGACAGCACCACCCTGGCCGCCCAGCACTGCTGCTACGACGAGCACACCCGCCTCATCACCCGCGGCAAGGGGGCCGGTGTCCCCAACCTCATCAGCACAGAGTTCTCCCCGGAGCTGCACTACAAGGTGGACATGCTGCCCTGGATCCTCTGCAAGGGTGACTGGAGCCGCTACCATGCCGTCCGGCCCCCTAACAACGGGCGACGGTGTGCTGACAACCCCGCCGAGGAGGAGTACCTCTCCCAGCTGCAGGAGGCCAAGGAGTACTAGCCGCAGCCACGCTCAGAGGAGCCATGGCCACCGCCGGCTCCCACCCTGGCCCAGCCAGGCGAAGCCCCAGCCCCATTCATGGGATCCTCGCTGGCGCCAGGCAGAGCTGGGAGGATGCGCCGTCCATCTTGTCCCCTCAGAGGGGCGCCTCGGCCCCCCTCGGAGTTCTGAGGGCTCTGGAGGTTATCCTGGTGTGATCCCTGCCGTGCCACTCAGGGGGGTCCCGCACCCCGGGGTGCCTGAGCTAGCACACGGGGAGATGCCGGGGATGGGAGGCGTTAAGGAAATGGGGGGCTGCTCCCATCTGCTTATTGCAGCCTTGAAAGTTGAGCATCTGCAGGGTGAAATGGCCTCAGCTCCTGCTGGCCTGCTGCAGGCAGAGCTGCCTGCTCTTGCCTGTACGCCTGCCCTGGCACACACCGGTCTTCTTCTGAAAGTGGGGGTGGTCCTCCTAGGGAGGGGCAGGGCTGTCCCAGCCACAGCTATGGAGCGGGGCCTCCCCTCTCCTCCATGTGCGGTTGGGAAGGAGCAGGGAGAGGCTTGGCAGGGGTTCAGGGGGAGAGTGGGGCAGGAGGAGACTGGCCCCCTGGGCTCCTCTGGCAAGATTGCCTTGCCACAGTGGTTTTGGCTGTGAAAGGGAGCACTGGGTGCCAAAGCCAAACAGGGCTGGACCTCAGAGGAGGTCAGCATGGTAGGGGACACCACCTGTGTGCTTTTCTGCCTCAGTGCTTGGGGGAGCAGGGTGGCAGCACCCATGCAAGTCCCACCACCAGCCCACCTCCATCTCTCAGCTCCCCAGCAGCTCCCCAGCAGGTTTCAGTGCTCGGGAGCACCCATGACATGGCCGTGACAAAGTCCTGCATTTCCTGCACACAGCCCTGCTGGGGGCAGGAAGCAGCTTGGCCACCGCTCATGCCATTGATGGAGAGGAGCAAAAAGCACACAGCCAAGTTCTCCCTGGGGATGGTAACATGGCAGGTACCCCTGTCTGGTCTTCTGCTGGCCTTGGGCCCTGTTCCGTGCTGCATCTGCCCAGGTCCCCAGCGAGGGGCAGCCTAGAAAAAGTAAGTCGTGGGTGCACCCTGTGCTCCTCAGGCTCGCTGCCTGGCCAGGGGAGCAAGTGTGGCTCCAAAGGAGGAAGAGGCACATGTGCTAATAATGTCAATACCTGGTGTCTGCAGGTCATGGATCATGATGCTCTCCATAGGCGCTTTGGTCTTGTCTGGGTTTTATTCAGCTTTCCACAGGTCCATGGCAGTTTCTCCCAGCATGTTTTGGGAGCTCACAAGTTTCCTGCACAGGAACTAGGCTGAGCACCTTTATCCCTGGACATTCAGTTACTGAACCTGGCAGAAACTGTTCATAGCTTTTATTTACCAAATTTTACGCATCAGAGGAAATAAAAGAGCAAGTCAAGCACACGTAAAGAAGAACGGAGTAATTTCTAAACTAGAGGTTTCACCCAAGGCTGTTGGCTACTCCATGTTTTTCTGCAGGACACCATTGGACAAAAAACCATCTGTCTGGGTGCAGAGGTCCTTGGTTGACTGTCCTCTGCTAGGTCTGTCCTTCTTGGCAGGACCTTTCTCCAGAGCCAATGAATATCCATGGTCTAAGAGCTCTTTGGGGAGTCTTTCTGGGAATGTCTTTTATATGTTGAGTGTACGTTGATCCTTTTGCCTTGGTTACTGATAGAACATTGCATCGTTGGTCATCAGTACCTGAGACTTCATTGCTGGTAAAACAAAAGAATTAATGAAGCTATCACTGAATTATTCTTATTTAACTATTATTCCACCCTCGTATCCCCAGACTCCAGTTATGAGTGCTATCAAAACACAGGAGACACTGTCCATTTCCCAACAGGCGTGCAGTCTGACATGACCAGCGTTACGTAAAGGGTGAGAAGGAAGACACAAGCAAATAAGCATGGATGGAGACCCAAACCCTGGTAAATTTTCATGACCGTTACATGTTCCCTAGCCCAAATGGTCATTTGCTCACTAGTTTCTGGTAAAGAGGTAGGTCATAAAGAGGTGGTCAAGAGGGAGTGACTTGATTCTGGGAGTCTGGGACGTGTGCAGGGAGGCTCAGAAACAGACATGGAAGCATTTGTACAGGAAGCAGACAAATTGAGCAGCCAAGGCCATGGAAGGATGAGCTTGTTATCTGTCATTCGGCAGAGGTTTCCTCTCCCATATCATATGTCATCATTAACATCAGCAGACTCTCAGAGGAGCTTATTTACCATCATTGCACAGACTTCTTTAGAACAACCTCCTATTAAATGTGCCTAGTGACCAGTATTGGACCCACGCGTGGAAGCAGAACCTCTGCAAACAGCCTT